>NW_022900916.1:24036233-24044111 GCF_012274545.1 Fukomys damarensis | reverse complement strand
TATATATATACATACACAAATGGCTGAAAATATACCTCAGTGTGAAGAACCCAAGTTCGGTCCACAGTACCACAAAAAAAAGATATGTCTGGGATAATTCACACTACCCTCATACCAGTCATTACCTTGGTGAAGGCACACACAGAGGGAGGGAAGGTTGTACACAACTTTATATAGTTTGATTTATTTACGCTAGGTGTGTATTAATTCAATAAGATACCTTTGAAAACTGGGATGAAGGAATGGTATTTCATACTTTTCCAAGGAAGCTTTGTTTGCAGTGATCACCTTAGTGTTCACTTGCAAGAAGTCTCAAAGAATCCCAGCTGTGAGTGAAACTGCTGGCCTTATCAAAAGGAGCTTCCTGGTATCCAAACTTTCTTAACTGAAGAACATTCTTTTTTCTCTTTAGACATGCGGAAGTGTCCCTTACATCAAAATGCTTGGGACCAGAAGTGTTTTAAATTTTGAATGTCTTTAGATCTGGGAATATTTGCATATGCATAATGAGGTATCTTGGGAAAGGGATCCAAGCCCAAATGTGAAATTCAATTATGTTTCACATACATTTTATACATACGGCCTGAAAGTAATCTTGCACAATAATTTTAGTGCACTTATTTTTTTTTAAATGAGGTATAGAATTTTCTACTGTGGCGTTATGTCAGTGCTCAAAATGTTTACAATTTTGGAGCATTTCAAATTTTGGATTCAGATTAGGAATGCTCCATATGTAACATGCTGTACGTTATCCAGAGTCATCAGGGAACAGAGGGAGGGTGTGGACACTAACTTGGTCTGCGGGTGTCACAGGGGGTCAGAAGGCAAATCCAGGGCTGGGTGACCCCAGAGCCAGGGCACATGGGGACACACATGCCCAGTCTCACTACCTTTCCCAGCCATGCAGTGTGTACACATCATGAGGTTCCAGTCTGGCCACACAGCTCAGGCCATTTTCTGGATCTTCGCCAGCTGCCTGAGAAGACATGAGAGAAAATTAAAAGGCAGAACTGGAATGGTCAGAGCAAGGAAAAGTAGGAGCCGGCTGAGAACCTGTTCTGTTTTGTTTCTGACAACATGGAAAGGAAAGAGCTGATGTCACCCATATAATTCCAGTCTGTCCCCCCACAACCCATCATTGCTGCAAAAGACTCGGAACACACATGAAACCAAAGTGATGTTGGTTTTCCTATGAGCCAGGGCCTCAGGAGGAATTGTGAGGTAGAGATAAATCCAATCTGATGGGACCCCAGTCCCAGGAAGAAAGTCATCTCTGTCCCACTAGTGGGACAAGACACACTAACCAGCAGCCAGAAGATAAAAATTGGAGACTACAGGAATCTTCATGCCGGCCTCTCCTTTTACTGTCACCCCCCCAACTCAGGCTAATTTAATGCATTTTAAGCTTTAACAATGCACAAGTCAGGTTTATATTAGCAGCCACTTTGCACTGTTCAAAGCATAACTGGTGCATCAAAAGGAGATCTACTGTGAAAATAAGAGCCATGAAGCTTTTTATCACTGTGATTTGCATCCCTAGCTTCCTAGCAGTCCCTCGGATTTACAATGACGCCTTTGGGACTCCACATTTAGAACATTTATTTGGGAGCCCTGCTTCAGCTCCTTAACAGCTACCTCCTGACAAGGAACAGTGAAATGTATGCTGTATGTTTTCGGTTTGCTAATCCAACAGTCATTTCTGAGATCCATACAAATGAAAAACATACCAATAAGAAATGAAACCCTTAATTACTCTAATGTATGTACAGAGGCTCTCCTCCCAGCTCCTCCCTCCCTGCCTCCCCCACCCCAATCTTCCTTAACTCCTCTGGGTCCAATCCAGGAGCCTAAGCCTCCAGCCCATGGCAGTTCCCTTAAATGGCTGCAGGAAATTTGTTTTACAAGGCTGGTTTTAACTGAGCTACCTGCTGTGCACCACATTGCTACTGTTTGTGAAATGAATGATGGGAAAGGCAAGTCTGTGATTTCATTTGTTCAGACCGATTACTCACACGTTGCACACGGTATCATTTGCTTGTCACTTAATGACTGACCAGCCTGCTTGAATCATTAGTGCCACAGCGCAGTGAAAGGAAGACCTCGGCATAATGAGGCGCTGAAGGAAGTGGAGTGCTGTTTTACCTAAAAGAAATGGTGCACAGAAATCCAGCACAGCTGCAGGTGTTCCAATGACAATGTGGGAAGCAGTTAGCTTCCAATTTAGCAGAAAATTAAGAGCGAAAAAACTGTTATTTGTGAGAGAAGATACTCATGCAGGCAATCATCCCCACGCCGCATCCACAAGATGAGCATTCAGCTGTCTTTGTCGTGACTTAAAACAATTGGTATCTTGGGCTGCATTCAACACCAGATTGGTGCTTATTATCTGCAGTTTATTCTTTCTTGGGATATTTTGTTTTTTTTCCCCCCCTATTTTATGGTTAATTTGCTTGCTTGAATGTAAAGCCATTTAAGCTGAAAAATCTGGATTGTGGCTGATCATTGTGCCAGGGCTCTGAGCTGTATGATACAAGATAATTGGCAATTTTCAAATTCATAATCCATGTTGTTTCCCTCATCTCCCCCCCCACACCCCCTTTGTCCCTTCTGCTGGCTTCTCTACTCCCTTCTTTGGCATAATCTTCCGAACTGGTCACGGCAGGAAGGTGACTGCCAATAAATTCCTCCAGTCAGGACCCCAAACTCCTCAGGCTCCCTGTGGGGAGACCAAAGAGCAAAACACCATGATGTAAACCTGTGCACCACCCGGAAAGCAGTCACAAAACCCCACAAAAAAAAAATTACTCCTCCATGGAAAGATTTCATTCCATTTGGAATCAACATGCAGAGTATTGTTGGTAAGATAATAAAAACTTTTGACTTCGTTTGAGGTTTTGGTTTGAGGCAGGCAAGACCTCCCTACAGACCAATCTGTGAGCCAAGTGACAGGGTCCCACGTGGCAGTGACCAGCAGGCAGAAGTGGCCGGCGTACCCATTCCTGTCACCCCTTGCTGTGCCGGTCGAAGGGACGATGGCTACAGATGCCCACATCTCTCTGCACGCTGGTACAGTTTTGTGTTTTAAACGAATCGAAGCCACGGGATTTACTCCTAATAGCGTGAGCTTCTCTTGTTGCATTCTTTTCTGTCTTTCAGAGTCTCCTCATTTCGGTCAAGTTCCTCTTAGGCACCAGTTTTCCTTAGGTTTCTTCAGAGATGAAGTGGCGTGCTCTTATTTCTGTCCTAACCTGAACTCAGGATAATGGCGCTACTCCTGTATAGTGTTCAGCGTGCTTGAATGGGTGGTGGCAGCAGACTCGGGAGCTGTGAACCATAATCCTGTTGTCAGCTAAACAGAACAGGCAGACTTGCTCCTGGTAAGAAGGAACTTTTCTCAAAGATATTCTTCATTTTTTGAAATAGTCACACCCCCCACCTCACCCTGGAATATTCATGCCACTTTCCTTCCACTTATTGATTACAAGGAATTTATTCTTCCTCTTTGTCACTCTGCTATTTCTATGGACACACATGCTAATAACACCAGTTAAAACTGTAGAACATTATGCTTCCCCACTTTGCAATAATTTTCCACTTGAATTGCAATGCTGTTTTTCTTGCACATTTGTGTAAGCTCACAGAAGGAAAATGGAAAAGAATAGAAAGCACAGATATGGTGACCAGTCATAGACAAAACGAACAACAAATTAGCAGACCAAGAACATCAGAGAAAAGGTGTAAAAGGTTTTCTGTCCTCGGGTCCTATTTCGTGCCATCTTTCATTACTTTGTCTTTTTGCGTTCACGTTGCTCTCCAGTCAGACGCGAGAATTCCTTTTCATCATTGCTGTGTTTATTTTTCAAAATGCTGGCAGCCCTAAATTTCCAGTTCATGCACTATATCCTGGGGTGTAACTTGGGTTTCCAAGTGCCTTTACCCACTGTGAGTTTTGCATTTTACTCTTTCCTTGCACCAATATTCTGTGGTCACCAGCTGGCCTGAGAAAACTCTCCACTGTGCTCTATTTTTGTGTCCACTAATAGTCACTCTGTCTTCTGTTCTGCCAATTTGGTGCATAATATTTTCATTTTCTCTGTATTCGTTTCCAATACTCCTGTCAGCTTTCAGCATCTACTTCATTAAACTTCATCTCTGGTTTATCAGACACCAGCAGTGAAGGATCCTTTGTGACACTGGGAGAGAATTGATCTTGTTCTCTCGCCACACTTGTGGACCTGCCAAGGCAGGAGGATTTACTGCATGTCACACAGGCTGCTGGAGGACGTTCTGTGTCCCCATTTGTCATGCAGCTTCCATCGCTCACCAGGCCTGCAGCTTGTAAAGTTATTTCTGAAAATGTTGAAAGGATTATCCTCACTCATAAAATGCAAAATTTGCTTAACTGCCTTAGAAGCTTTAAGTCTGTCCTACTTGTTTTTCAAGAAAGGCTCATTTTAATTACAAAGTAAAATTGCTGTTGGGGGAGAGAGAATGTGATGGCCACAGCCAGTCGTCCTCTCCTTAGAGAAGGCCAAACAAGCCCCCTGCGGATGGCACATAAAGGAAGCCATCATGTTGACTTACATGCTATTCTACTGGGGAACAAACTTGTGGATAAGGGCATTTGGTTCCTTTTCACTTAAAGAATCTTGGTTCTATCTAATTTTCCAAGGGGCAAAGAATCTCCAGTGCAGAAGAACATTTGAAAAGAAAGTCCATTTGCTGTATAACTTTTACTAAGCTCCTAAGCAGTTGTTGAAAGGGGTCTCGAGCCCCCTTTGGGCGCCCCCTCCCAATCAGGTCACTCACGCCCCGAGAGGTCCGGCAGGAGATCTTTATTGAAGGGAGTCAGGTGAGGTACAAAGGCCGGGAGGCGAAGAAAAGGAGACGGGTACCAAGGGAAGGAGTGCTGGCTCATTTATAGGGTCTTGGGTGGGAGTTTTGCAATTTTAGGGGAATTAGCTGTTTTTTAACTTATTGCAGGCCACATTGCCTTATAAGGTCTTAGTCCTGCAGAAGTCCCTTATCAGATGTTGGCGTCATTTCTGGGAAGAATTCAACTGGGAGGGGGGAAACGAAACTTAAGTTGGGAAAACGAAACTTAAATTAGGAAGAACCCGGAAGTCAGATATAAAATGGAGGAGTTTAGAGTAACATGTACAATTTCCTAACAGTTGTAAATTCTAAACAGAAGATACAGAGCTCAAGACCTAGGGTAGAATCGTAGAATCTCCATACTCAGTGAGTCCAGTAACAATAACATATTTACTACACATACAGAATATTCTTGAGTTTCATCATTTACTGAATCCCATGGTTAACTTGTTTTTATAAATCAACTCAACAAACTAAGATGTGTATGATGTTCATAATGGAATCTAGGGCTATGCTCCTATAAAACCATCAGACAATCAAAAAAATTAGATCCTCTTATTAAATCTAGATTCCTTATTAAATGGAAACCCTCCACAGATCTAGCAATGACATAAAATCCCTGTGAGGGGGTAGCTGTATCTCTTGATCCTTTTTCTTCGGTCCTGAAAGGGGAAAAAAATCAAAGTGATCAGTAAATTTGCAAATTTATAAAAATTTGAGATATATATTTTTGGTGATGAGAATACATACTGAAAGCGTCAGAAAACATGGAAAGAAAGATTTGTAAAAGTAAATAAAGAGAATGTGCGGGTATAGTCTCATGGTAGGATGATAATCAGTGACAGATTCAAAGAAGGAAGCGGGAAGCAAGGGCTGCTATGCAGTCCATCCTCTGAGCCCATTCTCCTGAGCCCAATGTCCATCCTCTCAGGCGGTGAGAAGAAAGAACCTGATTTTAGTGCGTGCGTGTAGGGTGTTTCATGAGCAGCCTTCATCACACTTGTAAACCAGGGGAAGTTTGTGGCTCTCTTTCTGTTTCTCTACTTCTTGTCCTTCCTTGCTCCTCGCCACGCTGTGCCCCGGGGCTGCTAGATTTTTGCATCAGAGAAGAGCAGTGTGATTCACCAAGTCTTACTAAGGCAGGACAACAAAAAGCAGTTCCATCACGACCCCTGTACAAACAATGTAAGGACAGGAGCTGCAGATACAAAACAGAATGGTTCTGTGTACCAGGCATCACGTACTTCCACTGCGCCCCATGCTGGCTGTTTGACAGTGGGATGAATACCTCTTTTTCTATTTGTCAACTTTTGCCCCATTTCCTTGCCTTCGTTTCATTTTCTCTGCTATCCTTCAAGTAGCTCCACCCTAACAAATGAGCCCTCACTCGCCACTGGAGGTCCTGGTTCTCTGCCCCCTGGGCTGGCTCCCTGGGGTGTTGTGGTCTTGCTCTGTGTTCTCATGTTTGGCCATGACGATGCCCTGTGCGGTGACTATGACATCACCTTCTCCTCCTATTCCTCTTGCCTGTCTCCCGATCAGTCCAGCCAAGTGATGTTGACAGTTCACTGCGTAAGTCTTCTCCATTTTTCTCCACATTCGCTATGACTACCCCAGTCTAGGCCTTCAGAGCTTTGTGTTTATGTTTCAGCTTTAGTCTAGGTTGTGTTCTCATGACCAACCCCTCTTCCCAACACACTCACATCTTCACCTTCTCTGACATGCAGTTGCCAGACTAGTACTACAAAAACAATTTCCAATAAATTCATCTCCTTTTATAAAAACACTCTTTTAATTTTATTTACTTATTTTTTGCAGAATGAGGGGTTAAACCCAGGGCTAGGCAAGTGCTCCACCCCTGAACTGCAGCCCTACTCCTTTTATGATTTCATTTCATCTTATTTTATTTTTGAGACAGGGTCTCCCTATGTTGCCCTGGCTGGGCTTTGAATTTGTGATCGTTTTGCCTCAGCTGGAATTACAGGCCTACACCACTACTTGTAGCTTGCTTTCTTTTTCTTTTTTTTTTTAAATGAACAAAAATTGTGTATATTTGTACTATACAACATGAAGTTTTGATATGTGTATACATTATGGAATAGCTAAATCAAGCTATTGAGCATATCTGTTATCACATTTATCCTGTCTGTGTGTAAAAGAATTTTTAAAATCTTTATTAGTACTTTTCAAGCACACATGCATTATTATCGTCTACCTACCATCGCTATATTGTATGGAAGATCTCCTGGACTTATTCTTGCCTTTTTTTTAAGAGTTAAAAATAGTCTGCAACTTGAGAGAACAGCATAGATAATATGCAATTTTGTTAAATATTTTCTCTTACTTGAAATTGAAATGTGACAATTTTTGTACTTCCTTACAGGGGTACCACTCATCACAGTTTAGAATGCAACTGAGATGCCCCAATCAGCTATGTATAGTTTCAACAATCGCTTTTCTCTTTAGATTCATGGACCTCCAAACTCTGATTCCACGTACTTAAATATGCCTTTGTCCACACTTCCCTCTTTCTACACCTTTGACATTTCTCTCCAAAGATGAAAGCTTTTATTCTATCCTTGTAGATAGGTTTACAGAAGGGTAACATAGATATGTTCCAAGGATGTAAGAGTAACAGAAAAACTGGTATACATTCCTTTTCACTTGGACCATGGCCCGGACACCCAGCTGATTCTTTCTTTCCAAGTTCTGCCATCTCCATGTGTTTTATAGAACCTTCATTTATTGAAAATTCATTTTGAATAGTCTAGTTTACTTAAGGCCACTTAAAATTATATTTAAAATCTTTTTTTTTTTTCTTTTTTGGTTCCCAGGGATCGAACATGGGACCTTGCGCTTGTGAGGCAGGCGGTGGAACCACTGAGCTAACTAAATCCCTGGCCCTTAATATCATTTTGTAACTGTCATCATTTATAAGTTGAAGTATTTAAGACATTAAACATGTTTTTATAAAAGAACAGGAACTAAAAAAAAAAAAAAAAA
>NW_022900916.1:23985003-24035992 GCF_012274545.1 Fukomys damarensis | reverse complement strand
AAAAAAAAAAAAAAAAAAAAAGAACAGGAACTACTTCTCTTTCTTGGTATTTTAAAGCATATTTGGAGAGAACAGTTTTTAAACTATTGCTTTTTTCACAATTTTGAATGGATGGGGTGGCTAGGGAACAAGTCCAGGGCTTTTGAGTTGAGCAAAGAAGTCTTGGAGCTGAAGAGGCCAATCTGGAAGAAGAGGATGAGGAGGAACATAGGAGGGAAGAGGGGAGTTAGGCTGCCAGACTGAGACGTGCAGTGCTGCGTGGAATGGACCAGCCAGTGAGAACTGTGTAGTGTCCAGGCAAATGGGAGCACTTTCAGTAATGGTGGGACACCTTCGGGTCCACTGAAAAGACCAGTAGTCTTGGACATATTTATATAATGGGTGACTTGATAGCAAAATAAATGTATAAGAGATACATAAAGCAACCTGAGTTTTGTGAGAACAATATTGAATGAAATATTTATAAAAACTGTGTAATATGATACAATTGATTTGAAATTTTAAAACATACAAATCATATGTCATAAAAATATCATGAAATACATGGGAACTGGGCATGGTGGTACATGCCTGTAATCCCAGCACTGGGGAGGCTGAGGCAGGAGGATCACCACAAGCCTGGGCTACATAGTGAGACCCTGTCTCAAAAGACAAAACAAAAATTGGAGTAATAAATGCCAAATTCAGGATAATTGTTTTCTCTGGAAGAAGGGAGTTGAGTATACCCAAGGAGGGGTATACAGGTGACTTTGACTCTATTGGTGAGCATCATTTCTTAAGCTGAGGACTGGACACAATGTGTTTATTTTATTTTTAACCTTATTTTTACATCTCATAAATACTTTATAGTATACTTTTTAGAATGACTATTTTTTCTAAAATTCTAAATCTTTTAGAAATTTCAGATTGATAGAAAAATTGCAAAGATAATATAGAGTTTTTGCCCACTTTCTTTTTTCTGTGCCAAGATCTCACTTTACATTTAGTCATCATGTTTCCTTTCGCTTCTCTTGGCTGCGATAAAGACTTAACTTGTTTTGATGGCTTTTATAGTTTTGAGAGTAGTCAGGTGTTTTGTGGAACATGCCTGTGTTAGGAACTGTCTGATATTTGTTTCATGGTTGGACCAGGGTTATGTGTTTGGGAGGAAGACTGCCGAGATAAAATTCTGTTTTCATCACATCATGTGAAGGGTCCATCCTATCAACATGACTTTATCACTGTTGATGTTGACTTTGATCACCTGGTTGAGATAGCATTTGCCAAGTTTATCCACTGAAAAGTTACTAATTTCCCCCACTCTTTGTACTGTAATCTTTGGAAGGAGGTCACTAGGCACAGCTTTCAGTTAAGGAGTAGTGTGTTATGTTCCACCTCCTTGAGGGCAGAATATCTTTATAAATTATTTAGAACTTTCCTTAGAAAATTTATTTCTGGGCCGGCGATTTAGTTCAGCGGTTCGGTGGCCCGCCTTGCAAGCGCAAGGACCTGAGTTCAATCCCTGGTACCAAAAAAAGAAAAAAGAAAATTTATTTCTCCTTCACTTGCTTGTCATAGGTATTCATTCTATGCTTAAGTTATATCCATACTGCTGTACGTATTTTATTACTGAAGTTTTCCAGGTTTGCCTATTGAGAGTTTTTCCATTTAGCTCCTGTGTTCCTTTGACATATTTCCATGGCGATATTTTGTTTTATTTTAATCATTTCCTTAGTCTCAGATACTAGCAGATGCTCCAGACTCATCTTGTAAGCTTCCTACCTGAGCCGAAGAATTGGTCATTCCACCAAGGAGCCCTGGTGAATGGTGTTAGACACTCACTAAGATCTGGGTGCTAAGGTACGCCTGTCGCTAGTGGGCTGCTGTTGCTTATAGGCACTCGCTGCAGATGGACAGAGCGAGGATATGTCTGTAAATATTCCCATGTATTACCACCTTACCTACATTAACTACATATGAGCTTATACTGAAGACCAACTAATCCATTTCCATGGCTCATTTATAAATTTTCACTCTAGAGTGAGAAACTTGGCTCCCACTATAATAAAGTTGAAAGAAGAGAAAAGGTTGACTGCTTAAACACTCCCCTCACTTCAAACACATTCCCATCTTTCTTGCCACTTCCCTGAGCAGCTCCGGAAGTCTTCTTCCATGAGTCTTTAGTTGTGCTGTCGTGGCTGCCTTAATGCCCTGAGTTGGTTCAAAATGTTTCCTTTGGTGGTCATTTTTACTGTGACTTTGGGGAAAAGCCAGAAGTCGCAACATGCCACATCCAGTTGAGAAGATGGATGAGGGCTCATTGTAATGGATTTATTTGACAGAGACTTCTATGAACATTTTGAATTTAGGACATCAAAGCAGTCATGAAAAGACACTCATGAAAAAAGATTTCCAGAACTGCTTCAGAAAGTGATGCCATAAGTATGTTCAAAGCAAAGGGGAATATTTTGAGGGGGATTAATGGCTATATGTCTTTTACTGTAATACAGTTTTAAAATCTGAATTTTTGCCATAGTGTTTGATCACACATGAAGTGAGAAGCACTCTAATAATTGCAGAAAGACTACAGGTAGCTCAGAAACAGAATATGTATGCATACACATATGCCTCATCTTAATGTAAAAATAGACTATACCCATGCAATTTTATTATTTTTAATTTTTTATTAGTACATTGCAATATGCAATGATTACATTCATCCTTGGAAGTTGCCACGTGTATATACACATCTAAAACTGAAAGATAGATAGATAGAGATATATGTCTCTATCTATAGAGATAATATGTGTCTACTGTTTACAAAAGAAGTTAATAAACATAGTAAGCCAAAACATCTACAAAATAACCTAAAGTACTCAAATAAATTAAAATTAGAACAACACCTAGATGACATTTTCTTCTAATTCATATTTGTATCTTCCTCGTATGCAGTGACCCACTTGGGCAAGGGCACAGGAAGCAGTGCCCTGTGTTTCACAGGGATTGAAGAAAGAAATCTGGAAATAAGGACCAAAACTCTGAAGAGAGTTTGGCCTTTAGTTCAGCAATTCCTCTTTTAAAAGGCTATTCTAGAAGTTAGTTCTTGGAGAAGTAGGTAAATATTTTTGGTCAAGAATGTTTATCAAGGGCCGGGGATTTTGCTCAGTGGCACCACAGAGAATGTTCACCAAAAGCTGATTTAAAACAGCAAAAGATGGGAACAGTTATGTCACAACAAAAGCTTACCTAATTCATGACATCTCTGTATAAATAGTTATTTTGCAGCCACTGAAAATAATGTGTATCAAGAGTTGAGTAACATGGGGAGAGGGGAATATGAAATCAATTAAATGACAAAAAAATCTAGAACTAAAATTGATTTTATAGTATGATTTTATCTCTGTTAAATTATATAGCAGTTTCCTAATTTCTAGCCAAAAATTGTAAATATGTATGTCTTTAGACCAATTATTTGCTCCTATTCCAGGACTCCAGCTTACAGATAGATGGCACCACGGTCAGATGCATGTGTGCAAGGATGTATAGCCCAGCACTGTGCTAACAGAAGACTGGCAACAACTATGTGTTTGCAAAAGATAAATAAAGATTAATTAATTAATTAAATAATTAAAAATCCATCCCTCCAGAGAATAGCACACATCTAATCAATTGTGTGTGAGTGTATGCAAACTTGAAGATTCAGAATTTAATGAAAAAAGCAAGCTCCAGGGTATTTTTCTTCTTTAGAAGATAAGAATGTAGTCACATAAAGTTTCCTCCTCAGAGGTTAGTTCCCGGAGAACCACAATCAACTGCAGGAGAGGGCTGGAGGGTCAGCAAGAGAGCAAGAGTTTTCCTATTTTTGGCCTTTGCCTGTTTTAAATATGTTTCCAGGGACACACATCGCCTTTTAAAATAAACTGCTGCTTTAATTTGAATTAAAAGAACAAGAATATCTAGAAAAAAAGACTAAGTTTTTTGCTATGTGTTGCAGTCTTTTAAAACTCCTTCAGTGTCCCCTAAACATTTAAGCCAGAGTGTTACACAAGGGCCATTGGAAATGAGGGTTTTTATAGGGAGGGGAAGCAACAAAGAAAGCATTTGAATTCCACAGTAGGGGTGATGCCAAGTAAGAAAGTAAGAAAGGGACCACAGATTCAAGTGGTGAAAGACATCCTCAGAATCAACTAAAGCCACAGGAGAAGCAGTTTAAGAGAGCCTGGGGTAACCTAAAAAATAAAAGCCCTCAGAGACGCCTTGGGGAAAGCAGAATTGATCAGGATATGGAAACAGAGGGAAGGAGGCAGAGCTGGTTCTGTAACTATGAAGGAGGGTGCCCCTCTGGTGTGGGGCTTCAGTGTTCTGCCTTCCTCAATGCTTTCTCAATGGCACCTGACCACAAAAAAGTGACCAGAAGGAGTTTTTTAATATCTGCCTGTCTGCCTGCCTGTCTGTCTATGGGACTGAACCCAGAGCCTGGCTTTTGCATGCTACGTTGCCTTTATACTGAGCTACATCCTCAGATCTTTTTATTTTTTATTTTGAGACAGTCTCTAAATTGCCCAGGCTGTCCTTGAATTTGCCATTCGTCTGCCTCAGCCTCCTGAGTAGCTGGGATTATACGAGTGTGCCACGGGTCCTAACCCTTAATTATCAATATTAAGAATTTTTTAAAAGACCAGTAAGCTGGGTTGGAAAGTTCTTTCCAAATTTGAGGCAATATATAAAACTCACTCACTGAGTTGCTTCAGTGCTCTTTAGCAGACGGGAGAACTCCTTCTGTGGGTAGATAACGAATCATATCATGCATGGCTCTAATAGAAGTATTACAAAATTTTATATAGCCATTTGATGGCTAACTAAAATATTTACATCTATGGAAAATTTTTAACTTCCCTCTACATTCAAACCAAAGACTTGTGAATTAGAAGAAGAGACTCTTTAAAGAAATTTTAGGCACCACTGTTCATCTTGATAAATTATTAACTGATCATAGTAAATACCCGTAAAAGAAACTAGAAAAAGTCGCTTGCTTGTAGAATCAATTACTAATTTTTTTATTTTAAGAAAACTTCCTCCACATAGCTTAATGCTTTGCCATGATAACAAAAGCACACAAAACAATAGACATAGATTTCTTTGCTCTTCAGTGGAACCACTAAGAGCTGGGTAAGGGCTGCAACACTGTAAATCAATGCAGGACATGGTGTTTGGTGGTGTCATGAAAGTATTAGTGTATTTTCAGGTACTGTTATATTGCTGCTGCCCTCAGAATAATAAACAGTGCTCCAGGTTGCCTGTAGGATTTTGACTGTCAGAAGCTCTTATATTTATTACCACTACAGAGAAAAAACAAAAGAAGACCTGTTGTTTCTGTGAAAAGAAATCATCTTGTATTGGGACTAGCTTGAGGCAGGATAAAATAAAAATAAGTTCATTTCTAGTTCAGTTATATCTGAACTGATTAACAGTAAGTATAAGTTGTGAACTATTACAATTTTCCCAGGTAGGTCTTATGATTTTTCCGCAATTATCTGAAAGCATTTTATAAATGTTTGACAACAATAAAAACATAAAGGTCTACAATTTAGGTGGAATAAAGCAAGCTCTATAGTAAAACAATTTGGTATGTTTTCTTGGCAACAAAAGAAAGGGATTTACAACACAGTAACTGTAAAAAAAAAAGTGATTTTAGATCCATAGAGATAGCTCCAGTGTTCCTCTTAGAATCCCTTCTTAAATAATGATTCATATTTCTGATATCATATTACCCTTTCCAAAAGGGAGGATTTATGTTATTGCTAACACATTATCAAATTTGCTATAAAAATGAAGACAGTTTAAGTTTTTTTCTACCCACTGGCTACAAATCTCAGGTTATAAAATCAGTGAAAACAATTCTGAATTTGTAGCCATGGCCCTCTTTGTTACCTCTAATTATAAAACTATGTGATTTGGGTGACTCATTAGGAAATATGTCCCGTTGAGTCTCCAATTTGGTCACAGGCTTTTAGGAGAAATTATTTTATTGAGTCAAAAATCTGTATTACATTGAACACTTCTCCAAATATCAATTAGAAATGCAGTTACTTTGTCTTACATGTAATTAATATATTAAACTACTGCATCCCATCTGAATTGCTGCTGAGCAGTCCGCCCGAGGCTCAGTAGCCAGAAGGAGAGAGTGGTTGATACCCATGGTCCTGTAGGCTGCTGGAAGGGTCTCTGCCGGCACCTGTGAGCCCACTTATTTCAATACAGAACCTAGTTGTGACGGGAGTCAGGCCTGTCACCTGAGATGTCAGTTGGGGACACCTCAGTTCCGCTCCGATGACCTCTCACTCTCCATAGCCTGGAATTCTTTGCAAAATGGCGAGAGTGTTCTGAAACAGGGTGAAAGCAGGAGCTGAAAGGCCACTCGACTCTTTCATTCCTAGGCTTGGACAATGTCAGTTCCGCCGTGTTAGTCGAAGCTAGTCGCAAACCAACCCAGACTGAAAAGATGCAGAAATAGTCTCTATGTCATGAGTGGAGCAGCTTCAAAACTTTCTGTTTCCGACCTATTGTGGCCATATAATTAGATACCAAAATTTAGTCCCCACCGTTAAGCTCTCTGCAAATGTGGAAAAAGGCATTCTTTCCTCAAGACATTTTCCACCATCTTCTAGTGAGAGATGATCACATGCAGATCTGTGAGGAATGTTAAGAAAAATAGGGCCCGGGGATTTAGCTCAGTGGTTCCACCGCCTGCCTTGCAAGCGCAAGGACCCAAGGTCAATCCCCGGTACCAAAAAAAGAAAGAAAGAAAAATGACAACTCCTGCAGTCCTGAAAAGCAAACAGACGGGACGATAGTGGCTGCTCTGCCAATTTCACATTGCTGGTCACTGTACTACAGGTGAAAAGGCAGGAGTATCAGGAACTTCAAGGTGACGACAAGATAAGGGAGGTCAGAAACCAGATAGCTTCAGCCTGTGTATTTATGGGCAATCGATTATAATGGTCCAGAGCTCAGACTGCAGTCAGGTTGCATGGGATGAAGTTCCAGCTCCAGTGTCATGAGCTGTCTGACCTCAGGCAGAGTACCTCCCTACAGCTCATCTGTAAAAAGGGAGTGATGATATACCTCCCAACTTGAGGTATACATTAACCCAGCTCTTAGAAAGTGGCTGTCATCTTGTACCTGCTGTAAACATCCGCTGTGTTTATCATCATCATATATAAGAGGGAACTCTCTTGAAGTGGACATACTGCTCTAGAGGAGTAATAGATTTCTTCTAAATGAGATCGTTCTGAAAAGCAAAACATTACAGCACAATGCATTATATCCCTTCTTCACATTCCAGTTTACTGTTTAGGAGAGATAAAAGAAAATTAGAAAAAGATGGTAACTTTGAACATTTCTGAGATTCAATTTTAACCAGGCATCTATCTAAAAATCTTCAAAATTTGGAGAGCCAGGTCACTTCATCAAAGAATTAGGAATAACCCAATGCTAAAAAATATGGAACTAAAAGTTAGAAAGCAGGAAAGTACTGAGTATTTTATTAAAATACCTAAATATTTAAGAAGCCTGTGAATGATCTCTTAGAAACTAGGGAGCCGTAGTGAATATCAGTGCGTTTCCACAGGAAATATGTCTGAGTGCGTATTTACATACTCACAAGCTTTCGGGTCTGTTCCACACACACAGGTGAGAGACAGAGAAACAGAGAAAGAGAGAGAGAGAACGTGTGTGTTTATATGTTTAATCTGGGCAAGAGTCCAGCAATGCATGTTTTCAATAAGCATAAGCATCTCAAGAGATTCTTAAGGTTCATCAAGATTTGGGCACACTCTTCCCACTCAAACACAGGCTGTGAGCCAGGGAGTCGGCATCACACGTGAGCTTATTAAAAAGCAGACTCTCAGGTCTCATTCCAGACCCCCTGCATCAGAATCTACACTTTAATAAGATCTTCCTATGACGTTTATGCTCATTAAAGTTTGAAAATAACTAGATGACAACTTCTGGTCACAATGGCACTGTTGTTCTCTTTTCCAAACCACTTCCAACCATTACAAAGCTGGCATTTAAATTATTAGTTGTGCAATTACTAATCGTGTTCTCTTGTGTAAACTCCATCCCTTCAACAAGTGATCTCAAGAGGATAAACCGAAGGCTCATATTTGTCATAGCTGGTGTTTATGTCTCAAGGCATTGAGGCTTGAAATGAAGGCTTTAAGATAACAATTACACATGAAAAACAATGCAATCTTCTTTTACTAATTGCGAAGAGATAATATTAGCCATCACAACTATTGCTATGATTTGACAGTGCCCTTCTCTGACAATGTGCTGCCATGGCATATGTGGAGAGAATCTTACGTAATCCTCAAACTCCCACCGAACTGTAAAAACCACAGTATCATTTTATCATTGTATGGTAGTACTTAGGTGCTTTTGTTTAATGTACAAGTCAGATCCTCTATAGCTGTGCTTTTCCCTTCCTCTGTTGTTTCAAGAAACTTTAAAACTTTGGCACTTTAAAATGAGTTATGTTGGGGCTGGGGATTTAGCTCAGCAGTTTGGTGACCTGCCTTGTAAGAGCAAGGACCTGAGTTCAATCCCCGGTACCAAAAAAAAAAAAAAAGCTCATTAAAACCAGTTATATTCTTCAGTTGTACATCACTTGACTATGAAATAGAGCATTTAATTCCAAGGCACAGTGCTATCTCTTTTTATGACTATTTTCCCATTCATTCATTCATTCAGTGGATAATTACTGAGCTACACAAGGTGCAGGCTTTTTATTTGTCCAAGAGATTCAGAGGACAAAATACAGTTAATCCTTGGGAAACATCAGGAGCATCTGCAATCATAATTAGACTCAGTTTGGAGTGTGTTGGTATGGAAAGGGGTGCAGAGGGGAGGCTGAGGGACACTTTCACAGAGTAAAGTGCCCCATGATTTGTGCCTGTACGGCTGGGGACACAGTGAGGAAAAGTGCTACAGAGAGTGGAGGTAAAGCAAGCAGGAGTGTGCACTAGTGCTTTTAGACACGCGCTTTGGTGCCAGGTGGAAGAGTTTGAGCATTATCCTGGCAGCAGTGGTGAACCAGGGAGACTTATGCAGGGCAGTGTGGGTTTTGCAGGAGCACCTCGCGGGTATGTAGAGGACAGAACTGAGACAGTGGAAGGGCAGCGTTGAGTGAGTGCTGTGGGCATCAAGAGGAGAAGGCAAATTAGAGAGGTAAAGACAAAGTGAGCAGGTATCGACACCCACATAAACACGAGGGTGCCCTGGGAGGACTCCAGGAGGACTCCCCGCTTTCTGGCCTGAGTCCTGGGTGGATAGTGGTGTCAGTCACTTAGAGGGGAACATCTCAGGAGGAGCAGGCGTGGGGGAAGAAATAAGACACAACATTGGGAGCAGGGTGTGTTTGAGGGGTCTGCAGTGTCCAGGGAAGCGGAGTGGAGAGGCACCAGTGTAACACGTGGGACTGACGGTGAGTCACCATTGCTCAGAGGGAGATGACAGCTGTCACATGCTGAAAGGGATTTTCTTCCCTTTTCTGTGCCATTTTCCTTCTTTAAGCAATGCCCCACAATAAGTAAAAGTTCTTGTGCTTGGCCTTCATCGAAACCACACACAGACTTAAGCAAAACTGTCCATTGTCTTTTAGGAAGGACTCATGAATGCTGATCTCACTGAACACTCTCAAGAGTAGGTGTCTTTCAAGTATAACTTCGCACGTTTCTCTCACCAGTTGAGGTGAATATTTAACCAAGAATTAGCTGCATTTGTTCCCAGTCCCGTCTTTACTGTAATTAGGTAATTTAATTAAATATTACATAGAGCAAGGAAATAAGAATGTAAAAATAAATGTTTTTTGTTTTTGTTTTGGGGTACCGGGGATTGAACTCAGGACCGCACCTTCAAGGCAGGCAGGAGAACCACTGAGCTAAAACCCCAGCCCTATAGAAATAAATTTTTGATTACTATAAAATGAAAGGTGAATCACTGAGATGAGTTAATACACATAAGTTCCATGAAAGAAATTATTGTCACAGTAGTGGATGAGACATGAATGACAGCCTCCCTTAACAATCATGCTCTGCACAAGTCTGAGTACTCAGATCACTTTGTCTGTACATCAATTCTCCTCACTCACTGAGGAAGAAAGATTGTACCTAGAGTGACTGCGAGAACAGCGTTGAGGGATTCTAAACCCAGCACGGTGACACACGGCTGTAATCTCCGCACTCTGGGATGCTGGGGCAGGAAGAGAGCAGATTCAGTAAGACTCTGTCTCAGAATAAGGAATTTAAAAAGGGGGGAAGTGCTGGGGATGTAGCTCAGGGCAAAGGCCGTGTGCTGGACCCGCAGTACCAATTAAGAAATGGGGGTACGGAGAGGAGGGAAGGAAGGAAGGAAAGAAGCTCAGGGAGGCTAACCAGAGGACCCATTTCAAAGAAAAGTCTCGACTGTCCACGAAAAAGTTAAACTGGCACGCTAATGTCTGCTTATAATATTACATTAATATAAAACAATATGTAATCTACTCATATTTTTTAAAATATTTCCCTACTTTAACTGACTTTAAATGAAATAACCAATATTGGTCCTGATTCCTTTGATGAGAGTTAATACCACAACATAATACGAATGAGATGGTATCCGCAGCTTGAGCTGTTAAGAAACAAAGTGACCACAAACAGCCTCATAGGAAACACTGATTGTAGCTGAGACTTTAATTATAAACTTGGGCTCAAACAACTTTTCCATTTTTCTATGTCAGTTATTTTCTCTCAAAACGTGGTAATATTAAACCAGCTCAACTAAAAAGTTTGACATTCTAGACAGTGAAAGTTTTGCTTTCACAAAACAAGGACACAAATTTTACAATCCCTTCTCCCAAGGCAACTGGAAGAGATCATTTAGGGCTTTCTGTTGCCATGTTGACAGTGTAAGTCTAGAGATTCTCTGGAACATGATCTTAGTACCTTACTTACTGTGACTTTTCTTTTTCTTTTTTGGTGTCATTGAGCATTGAACCCAGAGTCTTTGCCCTGAGATACAATTTTAGCCCTTCTTTATTTTTTTATTGCAAGCCTCCTGCCTCATCCTTCTAGAGTCCTAGGATTACAGCCACCATTTCCTGGCTTACTTTGACTTTTTAAGAAATGTGTGTGTGTGTGTACATATACACACGAGTAAATAAATGTATAACTATTTGTTCAAGCGAAAGAGATTAAGTAGCATTACAGCGTGTCCATCAATGTTTCCTGCGTTGGGGGAAATCACACTACATTGCACCTGCCTGCAATGAGGGCCTAATGGGGCTTAAGTGACACCCGCATGGTTAATCCAGTGGTGAGGTTTGGAATAGCATGAGAGAAATACCGCGGCTGAGTCTGTCTGAAGCTCAAGTGTCTGTAATAGCAGTGTGCTCAGTGATTATTAAGGAAGTCGGCAAAGAAAATTTTTTCTTTCTTTTCTTTTTCTGCAGAAAAATGTCTTTGGTGAAATATAGATAGCACAAGCGCAGTGGTGGTTCATGGGTCAAATATTTTACTCGTGTTGTTCGGTGAGATCAACTGTTTTAAATTTTTAAGACTGGGAGATTTCACGTAAGAATTCAGACTTTTTCATCAAGTCAGAGGGCTGGCCAGACTGAGCCACATGCAGCCATTTGGCCAGAGTACCCGCCCACCCTCAGACAGGCTCCCTCAGGTTACCTCTGTGTGCTCAAAGCATTTAAGTCTGTAGCTCCTGGATTCTAGAGAGTAACAATATTAAATCAGCCATTGAAAAAAACATTCCAGCCCAAATTTCACATTCATTTAGATGCTAAATTGCTTTCTTTCATTTTGCTTTTACCAAAACTGACTTCTATCTCTGTTTAGTCCGGTATCAACACCTAGCTTTTCTAATCTAGACCTTTATATTAATTGTGATTCACACTCACTTACTGCTATGTCTTGAGGACCATCCCCCTTTTTTGTACAATAGCTTTGTCTTCTATGCATGGTTTTGGAGGGGGGTGGCGTCCTATATCAGGGGTCAGCACTTTTTTCTCCAAAGAGCCAGAAGGTGAATAATTGTGTATTTACATGCCATATGGTTTCTGCTAACATCCGCCATAGCAAAAAAAAAACCAGCCAAGACAACGTATTAGCTGCCATTAATTAATACCATAGACAGGGTGGTTTGAACAGCAGAAATTTGTTTTTCCCCAGTTTTGGAGGCTGGAAGTCTAAAATCCGGTGCAAGCACAGTCAGGTTCTGGTAAGGGTACTTTTCCCGCTCATCTACTCCTTACTGTGCTCTCTCCTCCTTGGTGAGAGTGAGAGAGAGAGAGAGAGAGAGAGACAATGATGATGGGGACATGAGATCCGACCTCTAGGAACTTATAGCCTCAACTGCTTCTTGAAAGTCCATCTCTGAGTACAGCTACATTGAGGGCTAGAGCTTCAGCATAGCCATTTTTGCTGGCCATCACTCACGCTTAGCGGACAGTATGTACATAAATCCTTTACACAACAGGATTCCAGTGAGGTCTTATTTTTGAAAGCAGGCAGAGTTACATTTGGCCCGTGGGTTTTACATTGCCAATCCCTGCTCTAGATCACTCTTGACATATTTTGCAAGTCAGTTTTTTTGGTTAGTTTTTTTTTCCATTTCTTCCTGTTGTAGACATTGGTCTCTCCCTAGAGGCTAAATGACGTATGAACTATGAAAAATGTGCTGTTTTCCATTTGCAAGGATAGCACAGCAAGTGCCATGTATATTCAGTAGCCAGGGAAAGGAACAGAAAAGAGGAAGTAGTGCTTCTCAATGACTGAACTTAACCCCCTTCCCAGCAGATTGCATATGAGCCGCTGAAGGACCCAGGGATGTGTGAAAGGAACCTGAGGGTCACATCACAATCACTGACATCCAAATGCCTACAGCCCCGGCAGGCATAACAAGCCATAAAAATATGGTCTTCATTTTTACTGTTGTTTGGGTCTGTTTGAGACAGGACCTCCCTCTGTAGCTTGGGCTGGCCTTGAACTCACTATGTATGGGCTCGAACTGGTGGTAATTCTTCCTGTCTAAATCTCCAGAATGCTGGCCTTACAGGCATGGACTACCACACCCAGCTATAAGCGTGGTCTTTAAATCAATTATGTTTGTTACATTTAAAATGAAAACACTGACAAAAGAGCTGCAAAAGTGACAGAACCAACCTTAGCATAGTGTTCCAAAGCAGCTTTTTTTTTTTTAATCCCATGGGAGTCAGGGGCTGGGAGAAGAAATCCTCCCGTTGTCCAAAAATACCTCAAAGAGCTTCACAAAATTTAAGAGCTGCTGAAAGATGACCTGAGGGTGTACGTTAACCCTGGGCAGCAATGTGGTGCTGCTGGTGGTGTGGCAAGGAAAGGGGCTGTCACCAGGTGTAGAGCCCCCTGCACGTGGCTGACACCATGTGAGATGAAGAATAGGACCACCCCCGGCCTCCTCCTGCCCTTGTTTACCCTCTCCCTACACAACTTTCCCCTTCAGCATAAACAGCACAGCAACAACATTCTCTGTCGTTTTCATGGAAAGGATAATGTTGACACGAGCTACCTAACTGTGAACGTAAACACGATGTGCCAGGGTTAGCAGGTACCAGCATTTACAGGGGCAGATGTTTAACCTTGACGTGAATAGTAATTAAGCAGAGCCTCAGAAACCAGGGTCTCCCCAGGAGCCAATTAATAATTTGGTGGGGGAGATGTTATATGCAAATTTCCAGGCAAACCACTTCGGAGTGACACATCCACCCTGCACCCAGTGGACTGCGCTGGGGAATCATTTGTAACAAAGCCCTGTGGTGCAGGTGCGAACAAATTGTAATTAGGCAAATTAAATGAGTGTTACATGTACATCAATTAGTTTCTGGTCACAAGATGCCTGGGATCCGGTACCACCTTTGTCACACAGGGAAGGCTTCATCTGACAGCAGCCTTTACCTACTTCGCTGCTTTCCACTCTCACCCCCAGCAGAAACCATAGTCCCATTTAATTCTCCTCCAGTTACTTCATCCCTGTTTATTTACTTTATAACAACTAGGTACCAACACACTCTCCAAGCAGTCTTCCGATTTTAAAGGGCGAAAAGCAAAGACATTCCTCGGCCTGCTGCAAATGATCTGTATAAATCTGGCCTAGCTTGGCTTTCTGGGCACAAAGTGATAACATCCATTTCCTCTCCCACTGAGGCGAAGAGCATAAAATAAAGCTGTTGAAAGGACGCCGGGCACAAGTTGGGACTTCCCCACAGAGCAAATTGTTTTGGGAAGGCACATGATTCATTATAATTGTCCCAAGCGAGGTCCCCCTACTGTGGGTTGATGTGGGACTGAGTCATCCCACGAAGCAAAAAGCCTCCCAAGACATGTAGTTAAACACTCAGCATCGCTGTTCTCGCTGCTTAGATAGAGCGGGCGGCTCTCACCCTCCTCACACACTCTTGCCCCTGTTGTGCTCCTGTGAAGCTGTCTACATTTGCACGATAACATTTTATGGAAGAAATAAAATAATTTCTTTACCGTATAAGTCCCTAAGAGGAAAAGAATAAATAAAAGCAAAGTTTAGGCCTACACTATAATTTAGCTCTAGTGGTTCCTTCATCAACCTTCACTCACCTGCCACTATTTTGTTTTCTATGGAAGAGATGATCTGCTTTTTACTCCAGCAAAACTAGCTACTCAGGAAACAGAGGGTCTCCAGGCAAAAGAATCACTGGGATGGTGCAGTGCACTCTGGGATGAGAGCTATGCACTCCACAGCAAGGTGGCCTGGTCTTGGGGCCCAGCCCACTGCAGGGGTGTGGAGCAGCCGCCAGAAGGGAGACAGCCTGGAGGTTTAGCCCATGGGGGCCAAGGCAACAGGCAGTAAGACCCTAGAGCAGAGCACAAGGACCAAAGGACATCCTGTTCTGCACTCCTGGAAGAGCCAATGCATCTCTCACATCAAAGCCCCAAACTAGGCAAAATGCTCACATGCAGATTGGGAGAAATTTTATGACTAAACACAGTACATTTGTACTCATTAAATGACCATATGTAGGTTGTACAATATGGCTAGCTGGCTGGATGGATGGACAATGTCATTGCTCATCATCCTGGAGGCATTTCCCAAGAAATGTCAAAACCCACGGATGCTAAGCCTCTAGCATAAATTAGAGGAGTACTTGCACATAACCCAGGCACATTGTCCTGCATACTGTGCGTTCTCTAGACTACTTATTATAAGCCAGTGGAAGTGCTATGCAAGCATTCCTATACTATACTGTTGTGCCCTACTTCCGTGTTTATGGGAATGTGCCATGGAAAAAGGCTGTACTTGTTCGGCACTAATTTGTCCTTAATATTTTTGATCAGCAGTTGTTTGAATCTGCAGCTGGGGAACGTGTGGGTATGGAGGGCTGACCGTACTTATTTACACTGCCTTCATTTTTTTTTCCTGCACTCATAGTGTTTCCCATCTGTGGTGTTGACCGGTCCATCATCCTATGGTGGGCAGTTGTCTCTGTGTGACCACAAGCTCTTCAAAATCAGCCCTTTCTGTCTTTTGTGCCTGTACCATACTCCACACCGCAGGCCACTCCAAACAATGCATTGCTGAGCTCAGATTGAATGCAGGGAAAGAGAGTAAAGTCCTTAGGAGCCTCGGGAGTCAAGGATTCATGGACACTTAGAACAAATCCTCGATGGCTCTATGCACCCATGTGGTTTCTGCCCGTCTCACCAACCTCCCTGTGTCTATTCCCTGACTCTACTCTCTTTGCTCTAATCCTACTGACCTGGTTTTCAGTTTTTAAGAAAAAATAAATAGTGTGCTCCTTCCTGATATGAGGCTCTTTGCTGTTTGTCTTTTATCCTCATCACACCAATGGATGAACAATTTCTAACTGTTTTTGTTTCTCAGTTTCCAACTCAGCTATATTTATTTGGAAGCCCAGTAAGGTTAGAATCTCCCTTCACGCACTCAGACTCTCTTTGTTTGTAGTTCTCATCCTAGATGGATTGTCTCATAAATGTCCTCCTGATCTGCCTTGGCTTGGATGACAGGGAAGGAATGGTGGCTGCCTTGTCCGCCATTGTATTCCCAAGTCTGTAACACAGTAGGTACGTATGTTGGATGTACATGGACAGGAAAGTGGAAGGAAGGGAAGATGCGTGGATGAAAAGATGAATGGTGGTACGGGTAGGTTACTGGATGGACAAATGGATGGATGGATGGATTTGTCTGACCCACTCCCGTACCCCCTTTTTTTGTAGTACTGGGGGTTGAAAAGCCAGGAACTTTGCACCGAGCTGCATCCCCAGCCTTTTAATAAAAATTTTAAATTTTTTTAAACTTTGAGAGACGGTCTCACAAAGTCCCTAAATTGCCCAAGCTGAACCTGGGCTTGTAATCCTTGTCTCAGCTTCCCAGAGTACTAGGCTTACAGGCATGCACCACTCCACTTGGCTTCAGTCCCCCTTCTGGAGCTGGAGTCCCAGAGCTCTGCTGTGGGCTGGATCTCCCGAGCAAGGCTGAGAGGGGCTGGGCTGGGGAGGGCAGCCCCTTCAGGAAGTCATCAAAGGGCAGAACCAGCCTTGCTAATCAGAGGCAGAGGCAAAATGAGAAACCAGAGGACTGTCTGAGAAGACCACCATGGAGAACAGGTGGGGTGCTGCAGCCAGGCTTCCCAAAAAGGAGGGAAGCAGAGAGGAGAGAGTCTGGAAGCTGCCCTGACAGGGGCTGTGTCTAGTGTGAAGCTTTGTTACAGAGAGCTTGCTGGCTGCTTCCAGTGATGACAGAAGTTAGAGAAATGCTGAGCCATTCTAGATAAACCTGCAAACTTGGAGACAGAGTCCCCATTTAAAATATTTCCTCCCAGAAATTATTTCTCATTTCTGATCCCAAGTCAGTAGGCTAATGAGAGAATGGAAATCTCCAGTTTTTTATGTCCTAGCTCAGTGATTCTCAAACCTGGCCAGAGATTTGAATCACTAAAGGGCTTTCTCAAGAACATCACTGCCAAGGACCAAGGATGTAGCTCAGTGGTGCCATGCCTCTCTGGCAAGCACATGGTCCTGAGTTTGATCACTACAACTAGGAAGAAGAAAAATAAATAACATCAATACCTAGCCCCAGCCACAGAGATTCTAATATATTACATTGCACAGTCTTCCCGGTGAGCAACTATGGAGTAAAGCCAGGATGGAGAAGCAGCTAGTCCTGCTACTGGAGTTTGGTAATCTTAGTGCTCAAAGTGGGACTGTAGATTGGCAGCCTCACCTCAGAGCTGCTTTAGAGTCATAGAACCGCAGATCTCACCCAGACTATTGGATCAGCAGTTGCATTTCAGGAGGATCTCCGGGTGACTCTTATGGGTTTGAGGAATAGAGCTCTACTTAGTTCAGAGATTACAAGAAGCAGCAGGGTCTGCATAATAAAGTACGTGTACATAGTCAAATTCCAGTGTCATAGGTGGCCTTTATCAGGTTGCGATAAAGACTTTCTAAAAAAAACGAGCCTGGAATCACCAAACACCACACCATCTGGCAACACTATTTGGTCATGATGTGTAATCTTTTTCATGATTTGCTACATTCTACTTAATTGTATCTTATTGAGGATTTTTGCATCTATTTCATTAAATAGATCAGCTTGTAGTTTTCTTTTTTGGTTGGGTCCCTTTCTGATTTTGGAATTAGGGTGATGCTTGCTTCCAGAAATGATTTTGGGAGTACTGCTTCCCTTTTGATTTCACTGAACAGTTGGAGGAGTAGTACTCTCTAAAGTTCATACAGAATTCCTCAGTGAACCCAAAGGACATGGGCTTTTCTTAGTTGGTAGGGTTTTTTTTATTAATTTTTCAATTTTGTTGAGTAATATTGTATTATTCAGGATTTTATGTTTTCTTGGTTCAGATTTAGTAGTTCATATGCATTTAGAAATTATCCTTTTCTTCTGAATTTTCCACTTTTATTAGCGTACAGCTTCTCAGAGGAGTTACTGATGATCTGGATTTCTGCAGAATCCTTTGTGATTTCACCTTTTTCATTTCTAATTGGATGGATTTGGGTCTTTTCTTTCCTGATCTTAGTAAGATTGGCTAAGGGTTTGCCTATTTTGTTTAATCTTTCAAAGGACCGGCAATTCAATTTATTGATTCTTTGTTTTGAATATTTAGTCTTAATTTCATTAATTTCTGATCTGATTCTTATAATTTCCTTCCTCATACTAGCTTTGGGTTTGGATTGTTCCTGTTTTTCTAAGACCTTGAGGTGCAACATTAGGTTATTTCTTTGAGCTCATTCTGTTTCTCTGATGTGTGAATTCACCACTATAAATGGAAATTTCTTAAAACAAACTTTCACACTAAATTAGCGTGCTTTCATCACAAATGAATGTTCTGCAAGAACATATTTGTGTATATGTGTGTATAATGTTTTCATACATATTGTACATTATACATATAAGAGAGAGCTCTTTTTCTGATTCATTTTTGTGTTACCTCAAATCTCATGGAGTGTGATTTTATGATTAAGTCAATCTGCAATTATATCTATATCTCTCCAGATAAATATTTTTCAGTTGAATGTATTCCACATGCATTGCACATAGTAGGTACTTAATAAACAGCTTCAGAAGGACAATAGAAGGAGGTTGAATTTCACAGCTAGCAGGATCAATGGTCAGATTCAGAAATGAACCAGATTCAAGAAAATACAGCACTCAATTTCCTTGTACATGCGAACCTATGGACTGAGATCCATGCCAGCTATGCCTTGTATCTCTGCGAGAGATGGAACAAAACCGGAGTGCTGGCATTCATCGGTCCAGGAGCCTCTCACTGACATGTTGTGCAATGGCATGAGGGTTGTGGAGATAAGACGTTCCAGGCAGACATGGAGGGCAGGCAGGTCCTGCTAATGTGGCACGTAGTCAAGAGGTGCCTTATGTTGCCTCTTTTATCAACACCCTGCCAGCAACACGGATAAGGCACACCCACAGGTTTGAGAGTCTGTTGTAGGCATTACACACTAGCAATGACTAAGACACAAGCCCACTGCCCTTGCGGGACTCATAGTTCCAAAGCGGATGTGTATTCAGGATTGTATTGAGAAGTAAAAACAAACTGTTGGTGAGGGCTAAGGAGTCAGGGATGTCTCGCACAAGAGAGAGTCTTAAGAGATGCATTTGTATTCACCTAAGTGGAATGGTGAAGGAGAAGGAAAACCATCAGGCACAGGAAATAATGCATTCAAAAGCAGAAGGTCATAAAATAGCAGGGAGCTCAGGAAATTGTGAGAATCTCAGTGGCTGGTGGAGCTATGGCAAGGCAAGATGTCCTCCGTAAGAAAAGGTCAGATTGGGAAGGGCTTACAAACCTTACAATGTGTGGGTTTTATTGTAATAGCAGTGGGAAGCCGCTAAAGGAGAAGCGAAAGTAATGAAACACTCATATTGATTTTAGAAGAGAAGGCAGCAAAGAATCTGTGGTCAAGTGCAGCTCTTACAGATAGTGAGGCCCTTCGTTTTCATGAAAATGATGGGAACATCATAACTACAATTTTAGACTCGGGACAAATAGCTCTAAGTGCACCTTCACATCGCCAAAATGCAGCTCAGTAAAGAGTGAAGGAGAAGGAGTGCCCCAGCCTGGCATCTGCCAGCTATCAGCTCTGGTTCTTATCTACCAAATGGGCAGCCCCGGGTTCGGGAAAGAGTGTGCAACAAGAATGGGTTGCAGAGCCGAGGGATGCTGTAGAGAACGGTGATGAGGTGACTTCCCAGCTACAGTGAGTGCCCTCTCCTCTGGGAAGGGCTGACACACAGGAGAGGCCCCAGGCGCCCTGTGCTGTGCCATTGCTGACTGTGGAGGGCTGACCACCAGCAGCAGTGGAGCTGGGACTCTGGGCATCTGCTGAGACCCTGCATGCTAAAGTGTCTGGAGCTCAATCTCATCAGTGCCAGGGCTCCAGAGAGCGAGTGCACCGCTTGCATCCTCTAGAGTCCGGGGGAAGGCCCGGCCCCACCCCAGAGCGATTTGTTCAGCTTTCTGGAAGGTACTTGTGAGCTGCTCTAGTAGGCTTCCAGTAATCTCCATCTTTCTGAGGGAAAGAGTAAGAAGCAGAGCTGTTTCTGTTTTTTAAACCCCCTAAGAAGTACAGAGGTTCAACATGTTCCAAGTGCTTTAATCTTTTTAAATTGTGCCTTCCTCTAAATTCAATACCATGCCTCCTCCTGGGGCTTTCCCCTGCTAGGAAGGAACTGTGCCTTCTGTGGCAACTGCTCCTGCACCCTGACAAGCCAGGGCAGGGGTCTGGAGACCCAGGACCCCAGGTGAGGGTGGGTAGAGCCCTCTAGGTCTCCTCCTTTACAGCTGTGGGGACCAGTCCCACAGAGAAAGCAGTGGTCACCAAGCTGACACGGATACAAAACCCTGTCCAGTCTGGCAGAACGGAATTCAGCTGTCAGCAGACAGTACAGCTCTCAGCCAGTTTCTTTCCTCCTTCAGCATTTTCCACTAAGATGTCCCAGGAACCGTCCCGTTGCCTTTCTGTGACTGTTTCTTCCCCTGTGACTGATACTTGAGTGACAAGAGAGGAAAGATGTGGGACAGAACAAATTAGAAAAGGAGAAAATATGAGATGGATTTTGAACTAGACAAGCTCTATTTCATGTCACAGACAAGCTTGGGGAGGGGTTAGATACCCCAGTCAATTAGTAACTTGTTTGAATTGTGCAGTTACTATGCATCCCAATTCTGAAGTTTAGAAGAATTCTGTTTAACACGTGTTTCTATGATCTGCACAACCTAATTGAAGTTTTTAAGGTTAGTTAATGTATCAACATATATATCTATAATGTGTAGGACTACTTAATTTAGCATAATTATCAAGATGAGCCACACTGAACATTACAAGAAAATTGCAACCTGTCATAAAATAAGAGGGCACATATTACAGCAGAGTCCTCACCCTCTGAGATACACGGCTAGAAAAGCCAAATAATGCAAATACATCCTCACTCCCCAATTTGATGCTGCTTTGGTGATTTGATTAATTATTGTGAAGCTAAACAGCTAACAAAGAAGGATAAATAAAAATAACTTCTTGCATCCAAAAAAGGGTGTAAATTTTAACTCCAAACACTCAAGAGCAAATGTGAGCAAGAATTATAAACAATGGAGCCGGCTTAATGATTTAATATGCATCAGCCTTTGCAGCCAGAAATAGGTCCCAGTATTGTACTGGTACACTGTGGTTCCACTGAACTGCAAATTTGGCTTTTCTTTTCCGCGTCTCCTGGGAATTTGGAAACTGTGTTCTTATAACAACCAGGAGGAAACACCACAGCAGAGAGGGGTCTGGAACTGTGCACCATCTCTCCATAACTTCGCCCTTTTTCCAGGACTTGCTATCTTTACTCTGGGCTGGATTTGGTTTGATTTTAATTTCTCTTAATTTTTTAATATGGACTAGGTAATTCCACAGACACTGAAGGGCTTTCATCCATCTACCCCTTGCTTCATTATTCACTGAAAGACAAAGTCCAACTCCCCAAACTATTCTAAATATTTCACCTCTCTCCAAGTCCCCACCCAAGCTGGCCTCTAAAGTCCCGCTTAACTGAACCTAAGGCCAGTGCCAAGCCCAGATCCAGCACCTCTTAGGGTCTTGATGGATATTTGTGGCAGGGTAGACCACTCTGATCATCTGCAGCCCATCGACTTCCCTTAATGCTCTGTCTCCATGCCCATCCCTTCTGGGTTTCTTTTCTCTTTTTTGTTTTTGGAACCAGGGATTGAACTCAGGACCTTGCACTTTCAAGGCAGGTGACAGAGCCACTGAGCTAAATCCCTGGACCCCTTCTGGGTTTCTAAGAGACCTCCCTCCCACATATATGCATCTACCAGAACTTCTCCTCCTGTTCCGTTTCCGTTTCCTAACAGCTTCCTTTCTGTTTCTAAACATGGTGCAAAATACACAGGCACACACACAAATCATTTTGCAAAACAAAAACAAAAGGCAAACAACCTACCTACTACACAAACCAGAACACTTGTGACCTTGCCTGTAGGACTTACCTCCCTGGAGAGCTGGGCAGATCATTCCATCACTAAGTAGCCCAGCCCTATGGGTGATGAAGTATGTACGCCCCCAGGTCCAGAGGGTGATGGCTTTGTCAGCCCAGAGGAGCTCACTTTCCATGGATGTCTGTCGCGAACCGGCGACGCAGAGCACTGTCCCGCAGTGCCTCAAACCTGAAAGAGCAGCGGGGTGGAGATGGGGCAGAGAGAAAGGAAGGACGCCAAGACAAGAGTCTGATCAAGGCGACGTTTATTGCAGGCAGGCATCAGCCTTTTAAAGGAAAAGACCGAACTATTATGGGCTAGGATTACCATAGTAACCTCAATACCTGCTCCTATAGATAACATCAGATCTTTAACATAACAAAATGGAGTTAACAACACCTGACTCCTACAGATCTTTGGCTGTCTGGGTTTCTCCCGTGCAGGGCAAAACAAGTTTAACACGTGCAGTCCTTAAAAAGGAACAAATGTTGTCTTTCAAAAAGCCAGTGGGCTATGGCTGGCTTCCCACAGATGTCCACGAGTCTCTTTCCTGAGTCTCCAGTTATTCCACTGCTTCCTGTTTGGGTGCAGCAGGTGTCCCTTCTCTTGCATGTATTAAGTCCATACCAGCAATTCCCACTGTCCCGGATTCTCATAGTTGTTGCCATTGTTATCCACAGCCCCCTCTCCTGCTGATATGGCTCACCTCTCATCCCATCGTCCTGACATGGGATGCTGCCCAAAGGTCCCCCTCCCCAAAGCTGGACATCAAGGAGAGACAATGGGGTGCAGAGAGGTTCACCTGATCCAACTGCTCCCTCCATTGCCTTCATATTTCTCTTTATTTCTGGATAACTTTTTTCCTAAATGGTGTATTTCTTTGTTGCCCAAGACTGATTACAGCCAAAACTAAGGTTTTCCCCCTTCCTCTCTGGGCTCATGCTCCAGTGCCCTTCTGAGTGTGCAGTTTCCTTGGCCTCCCTATTGTCCAACCCCAGGACCCCTTCCAAAAATGGCCCTTGGCTCTCCAGCATGCCCTCTTCCTAGCCCTGCAAACATTTCTGCTGCTTGTGAACTAAAATTCTCATCAGATCTTCCTTGTTTCCTTAGAGAAGGTGATCTTAGCTGGAAGTCTGCCTAAAAAGGAAGACTTTGTGAGTTCCATGGCACAGAAATGGATGGGCTGCAAAGTCCGACAATTTGTGTTTAACAGCTCCTGCCTGGCGGTCTAGGTTCAGAGGGCTCATGGATTGAACTTCACCCAGACTCAAACCAGCTTGTCACAGAATCATCAGATTCAGTCATCTCTCCAAAAGAACAAGATGCCAACATTCTTCTTTGGCATTGTGCTTAGTGGGCATCTGGTCTCAGTATCGCTAAGTACCCAGTTTCACTAAGCCAGTCATGCATCCCCACATCATTCACTAAAGCCAGAAGAATGCTGTGTGATAGTGTGCATGTGTGTGCGTGTGTGTGTGTGCCTTCTCTCCCTCTCTCTCTCTCCCTCTTTCTCTCTCTCTCTCCCTCTCTCATACACAGACACAAACACACACACATGCACGCACACACACATGCACGCACACACACACAGAGCTATTGTTAGAAACTAACCCTCTCTGCTTAGGAGTCTTATTGCAATGGGGAAGTAGCCAGGTCATATTAAGGTTTTTTAAAACACATGGTTTGTTTTCATTTCTCTCATTGTAACTACAAGGTACAAAAGCCACAGTTCCTATCTTTGAGTTTACCGACTGTTCTGTGCCATTAAATGTCCATTAACTTCTTATTCTGGGCTCCAGCCTTACTTCTGTTCATGCTCGTGTGACCACCTCAAGCTCAGGTGATAGCTGTATCCTGACACCTTGCCAGTGAGATATTTGTCACCCTGGGTCAATCACCAACACCCCTGGGATTGCTGTGGTGGGACAGTATTGAGGCATTTGGGTACCCAGGGGTATGAGGTGAGGGTCTTGCTTTAAAGAGTCTGTTCATACCTGAAATGACAACTGAAAGCTAAAAGTAGTACACAAGTGGCCTGGTAGATGGGATAAAAACCATAAGCCAGTCCATAGGGATGAGGCCAGAGGGAGAGAAAGATGGCACAGACTGCAGGGCCAGGTATGAAAGGACTAAACTGGGTGGACTATTGATATATCTACAGGGATAAGTGGCTGGTCAGAGAGGTAAGCCAACCAAGAAGACGTGGCCGGAGTCGAAGAGATGATGGCTGTCAGGGTTCCCTGGAATACTACCCAGAGGACAGTGGCCCACCTGCTAAGGCAATGAGAGCCACAAGGTGTTGCAGCTGGAGGCCACTGTGCTCTCAGAGGTTCTGATTCTTTGCTCACCCAGCAACTTGTTGCAGCTTATCTGTGTGGAACAACTGTGTTTATGACATTCTGATTTTATACATCAGTTTCTTGTGAGCTTTGCAATGTGAGTCAGCCTTCCTGAAAGTTAGTTGTAAACTCTGGGACTCGTCACCCCCCACATACAAACACACAGCTATGGGAATTGAGCCCAATACCTTGACACTAAACTACATCCTCAGCCCCTGGCTCTATCCCCATTTTTTTTTTTTTTAATTTTGAGAAAGCGTCTCAAAAGTTCCTAATTTGGCCAAGGTGGGGGTCAGACTTGTTGAGATACTTCTGCCTCAGCCTCCCAGAATGGCGGAATTACAGGCACATGCTACCACACTCAGCTAACTCTGGGACTTTGAAGAGTCATATTCCCCTGAGCTTTCATAACTGGTGGCCAAACTCTACCTAAAACAAATCGCTTTTTTGTTTTCTAAATGCTCTTCTCTTCAAACAGAACTCTCGAGTTTTATCTGGTTACCGGGCTGCTCGGAATAAATTCCGCATTTCCCAGCTTCACTGTGCCTCGGAGCTGTATGAGTAGGTTCTAGAAGAACTACAACTAGAAGTGATGTATGCAATTCCCAAGTTATGCCCTTAAATGAAAAGAATGGGCCCAGGGACCCTCCCATGCTTTCTTTCTTTTTCCCACTTGCTAGAATGTGGACACTTGGTGGCACGGAAACAGCCTAAGGAGTGGTAAATACAGAGCCAAGATTCCTAGCACCGAATCATCCCTGAACTTCATATTCTCAATGATTACGTGAGAACTAATTAGCCTCTCTGCTGCTGAAGCCATTATTATTTAGTGGAGTATCTGTTACACCAACAGAAACTGTACCCTGCCTACATTGGACCTAATCAGCTCCCTTCTCCAGGCTACAGGCTTCCAGTCACCACACCAGAGGCTGGACTGGTGCCATCTGTCCAGTGATAAGTCCAGCTAATACAACAACCAGACAAGCAGAAAATGGTGCCAAAGCAGTACCGAACTGCTAGGGGAGACACGCATAGGAATAAGTTGAAAGGGGCCAACATAGCAACCATCACCAACCACTTATGTGTCAGGCACATAAAAGGATTAATCCTTTTATAGTTGGTCCTCACAGCAACCCAAAGGAACAGATATTGCTATCTCTGTTTCACTGTTGTTGTTATTTTGTTTTGTTTTGTTTGGGGGCGGAGCCTCACTATGTAGTTCAGGCTGTCCTTGAACTCAGGTGATCCTCCTGCCCCATCATTTCTGTTTTTACAATTAAGTGAAGGCACACTTTTTTAAAATGTACTGAAAGTGACACTGCTAGACAGTGCCAAAGTTAAAACTCAAACCCAATTATCTCTCTCTTTCTTTTAGTTAATTAGTACATGTATGCAATACATTCATTCCTTGAGTGGAGTTTGTGCACACACATAACATATCCCAATTTCTTTCGCTATCCCTTATCCCTTCCCTTCCTCTCTCTCTTCATCTCTCGATCCTCTTCCCATTTAAGAAAGATCTCCCTACTTCCTATTATCTTTTATTTTGCTCGTATTTTGATTCTAAGTTTCTCATACGTGATATTTACCGTGTGTCTGATTTCTTTCACTTGACATTATGGTCTCAAGTTTCCTACATTTTCATCAAAATGACTCATTTATGTTTCTATCAGAGTAGTATTCTGTGATGTGTAAATACATTTTCTCTATCTATTCATCTGTTGATGGACTTATGGGCCACTTCCAAGATTTAGCTATTATGAATTGTGCTGCAGTAAACATGGCTGTGCGTGTATTGCGGTAATATGACGTCTTTAACTCAGGAAGATACCTAGAAGGAAAATAGCTGGGTCAAATGGACTTTCTAGTTTTATTTTTTTGAGGAATCTCCACACTGATTTCAGAATAGTCACACTCCCTCCAACAGTGTAGAAGGGTTTGCTTTCCCCTGAAGCCTTTCTAACATTTGTTATGACTTGATTTCTTGATGCTGGCCATTTTTTCTGGGGAAAGATGGAATCTCAGTGTTGTTTTCATTTGTATTTCCCTCCTGGCCAGTGATGTTGAACACTCCTTCATATATTTATTGAGCTTTTGTACTTCTTCTTTTGTGAAGTGTCTATTCGTTTTGCTTGCCCATTTTTTGACTGAGACTTCTATTTTTGGGAGGAGGGTCTAATTTTCTTGATTTTTTAATATTTTCTATATGAGTCCTCTGTTTGAGGAATCACTGGCAAAAGTTTTTTCCCCATTCTGTAGGTTGGTTTGGTGTTTTGTTTTATTTTGTTTTGCTGTTCAGAAGCTTTTTAACATAATATGATTCCATTTGTTGATTCTCCGAACTATTTCCTGTGCAACTGGGGCTGTGTTCAGCAAGTCCTGGCCTACACCTGTGACTTCAAGAGTTATGTACAAGAAGGGAAGGAATTTTTTAAGGCAAAAAAAAAAATTCATCAGATCATTGACTTGTAGACAAACAACCACTATGTACTTTAGAACCTTCTATGGAATAACAGGAATGGGCAACCTGTGCTTGCCTTGTGTTAATTGTATCATTCAGCCCCATTAATCTCATCATACCCACGGCATTGATCAGCTTCAGTCTTCTTATGTCGGACGATTGCAAATGCTTTTTAACCAACTTATTTTAGTGATTATCTGGAAACTATTTTCACATTTCAAGTATTTTTATTTTTATTTTTTAAATTTTCACTGTCAAATTAGAGTGCATGTATTTCCCAGTTGGTTCTTGGGAAAAACGAGATCCTTGTTTTTTGATCCTCCTCCTCCTCCTCCTCACTTGAAGCGTGGAGTAAAGAGCAGACCCCTCTGGCAGTGGCTGGCTCAGGCACTTTGTGCAGTGTGAGATCCTCCGAGTGGCCCCGTCTTTTCCCCCCATTTTCTTGCCCACTCCCTTCTGCTCCATACCTGAGAGATTCTAGGGTGAAAACACTTTTAGAGAGAAGGCGATAGTTCAACTTGGTAGTTCATTCACAAATACATTTGAAAATGTCACACACTTGTGCTAATAAACAAAAATAAAAGCATCATATTTGTGCCAAGAAATTTCAAATTGAAATAAAGGCAAATTAGTTAATATCCCATTTTGCTGAACCACTGTCCAGTCATTGTTGCAGAAGAGGTAAATTTACCCAGTTTCCTAGGGGAAAAAAAATCTATGAAGCGAAATTACCTTGGTCATTTTAAAATGTAAAATGCTAGGTTATTCTGGGCATAGTGGCACAGGCCTGTAATCCCAGCACTCTGGGAGGCTGAGGCAGGAGAACTAGAAATTCAGGCTCAGCCTGGACAACTTAGTGAGGCCCAGTTTCAGAATAAAAAATAAATAACAGCTGTATGTAGCTCAATGCAAAGGCCCTGGGTTTAACCCTTAGTACCAGGAAAAACAAAAACAAAAATCTAGGAAAATGTTAGGAATAGCAAAAAAACACAGCAGGGAAATGGCTGTGGGTGTAGCTCAGTAGTATAGAACTTAACCAGCAGAATTTAACCAGCTCTTCAAGCTAGCTTCCCAGCATCACAAAGGAGAGAGAGAGAGAGAGAGAGAGAGAGAGAGAGAGAGAGAGAGAGAAGAGAGAGAGACAGAGTGAGAGAGAGAGAAGAAATACTTTTGTAAATCATGTGGCTGGCTTACCTTTATTAAATATATCTACATGATATTTTGTTAGTGATTTTTAAAAATCTCATTAGGACAAAGGAGACAGCTCAGGAAGAATCAACACTAAATAAAACATAACTTCAAAATTATTTTTAACTTCTTTTAAAGACAGGGTCTCACTATGTAGTTCAGGATGGCCTTGAATGTACTGTGTAGCCCACACTGGTCTTGAACTTGGGACAATCCACCTGCCTCAGCCTTCCAAGTGCTGGGATTATAGGCCTGCACCACCAACTGTAAGAAAATACTAAAAGAAGTTAGACAGCTAGCTTCCAATCCCTCAGACAAGGTTGAATATGGAGAATCAAAGGCTCAAAGGAAAAGGAGATATATTTGCAGAGTGACAGATCATGAAGATTTTGGTGCTGTAATTATTGACAGATAATAGGAATACATCTATTTTTTGACAAGTTCCAGAAATATCACATGGGAGAGATAGAACAAAAGATTTGGCTCCAAAAAGGTAAACTCAATAGCATAGCAAATGTTTTAAAAGAAAATCCATTTTCAAAAATTTATATTAAGGGCCAGGGATTTAGCTCAGTGGTTCGGTGCCCTGCCTTGCAAGAGCAAGGACCCGAGCTCAATCCCCAGTACAAAAAAAAAAAAAATTTATATTAAACCTTTGTATTATTCCCAAGGAAGGTATTCACCTTATTTGGAAGGATATATTTAAATATTGTACCAATTCTGATTTATAAGTAGTGTAACATTTTATACTAAACATTTAATAGAATTTCATATGTGAATAAAATATAAATTCTCTTCATGCAATTACTTAAATTCTATGTATGTTATTACTTTGTAAAAAGCAGTCACTAGCATGATCCTTTACTTAGAAGACTGAATGCACTCCATCAACAGTCTCCTAAAATTGATAGATAAATTCAGCAAAGTAGCTGCATACAAAATAAACACACAAAAAATATAGTCCAATGAATTCACCAAAAAAGAAATTAGGAAAACAATACCATTCACAATAGCTTTAAAAAATTAAATACTTTGGAATTAGCCTAATCAAGGAAATGAAAGACCACTATGTTAAAACTATAATGGGCCAGGGATTTAGCTCAGTGGTTCCACTGCTTGCCTTGTAAGCCCAATGGTCTGCATTTGATCCCTAGTACAAAAAATATAAAACAGATAAAAAATAAAACTATAGTATTCTGAACAATGAGATCAAAGAGCACTTCACAAAATGGAAAGACATCCTTTTCCTGGATAGGCAGAACCAATGTGGTCAAAATGGCCACCCTACCAAAAATGGTATAAAGATTTAGTCAAACTACCACAGCTTTCTTCACAGAACTATAAAAAACAATCTTAAAATGTATACAGAACCAGAAGAGACCCAGAATAACAAAAATAATCCTGGGCAACAAAAGCAAAGATCCAATCAAAACGGACAAGTGAAAGGACACTTTATAGAAATACAAATGGCTAATACATAAAGAAATGGTCAAGCTCTCTGCCTGTCAGAGAAATGCAAATTAAAACAACACTGAGATTCTATCTTATCCCAGAAAGAATGTCCATCATCGAGAAATCAAATAACAAGAAATGCTGGCGAGGCTGTGGAGAAAAAGGAACCTTACTATACTGTTGGTAGGAATGTAAACTTGTACAATTACTATGGAAATCATTATAGAGAGTCGTCAGAAAACTAAAACTAGAAATTCCATTTGACCTCGTAGTCCCTTTCTAGGTATCTTTCTGAAAGAGTTAAAGACATCATATTACAGTGATACGTGCACATGAGTTCATAGCAGCTAAATCTTGGAAGCAGCCTATGTTTCTGTCAACAGATGAATGGATAAAGAAAATGGTATTTACACATCAGGAGTACTAATCTGCCACAAAGAAGGAAATTTGGGGGTAACTTGGAAAATAAGTGGATCCTGAGATCAAATAAATGCTAAGTCAAATAAATCAAACATTGAAGGTTAATCACCACAGTCTCTTGTATATGAGAAGCCTGGAGCATAAATAAAGAGTAAAATAAAAGATAGATAATTAGAAATAGGAAGGTAGGCTTTTTGAAGATGGGAAGGAGATCTAGGGATGGAGAGAGGTCAAGGGGATCAAGATGCGATACCTGTATATACCAACTCCCCATGAACAATATTCACTGTGTATCATAAACACGGACTAATAAGAAAAGGTTTAAAAAAATAAGTCACTAGAAGAATAACACTCTAGTGGAAGAGAATATCTATTTTAAACAGATATGAAAACAGCCATGGCCTTCACAGTAGGAAATGTTAGGACATTGAAGGGCAAAGTGTTATCTAGCCATCAAAACTGTGGCTTTCAACAGCATGGACTTCTGAAAATACTGGTGGTACGGTGTGAATTTAAAAAGCCAAGTAGGACCTCCAATGCGAAGGCACAGCGTGACCTGAGCTCAGCAAACAATGAAGTAAATGAAGTGAGCTTAGAAAAGGGCGGGAGGGCGAAAGACAACAGTAACAAAGGTTATTTCAACTGGGATCTTGGAGTAATTCTTAGGTCCTTTTCCGTGCTTTTCACTTTCTAGATGTCTCAGCTGCACGTACTGTTCTCTTCCTTCGCCCTCCTCTGTCTTCTCATCCCCTTTTATCGGCGACCTACTAAGTGCCAGGCAGTGTGCGGGATCCGGAGACCACCCAAACGTAAACAAGACTGCCCCCACGGAAGTGGTCGCACAGCCTTCCCCTCCCAAAGAGCAGCTAGACTCACCAGCAGCAGCATCTGTTTTCTGGGTTTCCAAGGGGAAGGTGGCCGGTGGCTGCCCTCCGAGTGAGCTGTGCACCCCTTTGGACAACCTTTTAGCATGGAAACACACGCAGTGGACACTTGGGTCGGTACCAGTTTTTGACCCGGGTGTTAGGGCGCACAGCTCATTTTGGATCCTCCCAGCGGTCCCGGGGAACGTCTGCTGCTGTGGTGGCCTGGCGAGGGCGCTAAGTCCCTCTCAGAGCCACTGAGCTCTGGGGCTCCCGGTGCAGTGTCACAAACGAGCCCAGCAGACACCAGGCTCCTGAGGGCGAGGCTGCCAAACCCTCACATCCTGAGCTGGCTGAAGGAGAACGTCACCTGCCTACCTGCCTCTTCACCTCCTGGACTCCCTCACCGAGACAGCCCTGGGCTCTGGGCTCTCGGCTCCCGGGGGAGCCCTCAGCAGGGACCCTGCAGCACCACCGGTCAGCAGCACAGCTGGGGGCTGAAGCGGGTGGAGAAAATGGAAGTCTTTCTCTTCCTCCAGCCTCGCCTTTCAGCTTTCTCATACCCCCCACCCTCCTTTTTAGAGGCTGCTTTCAAAGACAGGATGAATTGAAGCTGAGGGGGAAGCAAAGAAAAAGAAAAAGACAAGTAAGCATCCAGAAACCTGGAAGGAAGAAAGGAAATCTCATGAATATAACTCTGACCTCAGCTGACTCAAATAAGGTGTTCATTACTGAACAATTAGAGCCACCCACACAGGACAAAGTGAATTTCTAATCAACAGGTAGTAATAGCAAAACCCCCGCCACAGCCTAGAAACATTAGAGTGGATTATCCATGAAGAGAGGATTAGAAAAAGCGAGACCTAGAATTCAGCAAAGGAAACCCCCAGCGGGCCAGCTGGCTAATGTTTGGGATAATAATTCCAAACGTATTAAAATAAATTGTAAGAAAAGGCTAAAGGCAATAAAAGCGAGCTTCACACGCTACTGTATATTGTGGATAAAATCATGCACATTTGCAATAATCACTTCCCTGGAGGCGGGCAGTAAAGGCACCACCAGCAGAGAGTGGCAGAATTTAGACACAAAACGCTCTGCGTGCTAGCGAGGGCTGGTGGAAGTAGGGCAGGGCGGTGTGAGACTCATAATAGAGTCTGCCTGGTGGAAACCTCCCTGGTTCGCTTCTTCTATGGCCTGAATATTGTTTCACAAACAATGTTGAAATGGGGAGATAGGAACGCACAACTTCCCCTTCCACCACCTGTGATGTGGTCCTGCTAACCGACTTCGTTTCCATGAGCCGAGAGTGAACCGCCGGCCTCTATTTTCTCGCATCTGGGGTTTCTCCAGGATCACAAGCTTCCGGCAGTTCAAACCCCTTTCTATCTCTGCCCTTGTCCCTCAGGGATGGACTAGAATTAAGGAACTTCCAAAGCGGGGTAGAGTGAGGCATTTGTGTCTTCCCATGTGGAGAGCTTGCCGCTATTTTTATCTTGAGCATCTGACATTTTAAATTTTTCTTGCCTAGTTGAGGTGGCCGTATCATTTCCAAGAAATCTGTAAGTGCTATTTATAGAAATGCTCCCCATATATTTTTTCCTCATTTTACTGTAAGCCAGAGCAAAACAATAAATAGCCTGGGGGCAGGGGCCAGTGAGCCAAAGATTATTGTACTTATGGGTTCCTTCTTAAATACTTTCTTCATGAAGCCTGAAATTCCTTAACTTTTGATAAACTGATGGTATCTTTATTGAAGTATTTCTGACCTGATTGGAGAGTGTGCAATGCGATATTGGTTCCAGTTTAATACTATCCATTCATGTATCCATGCAGTTGTGAAACCTCTAACCCATAGTGGACACTACTTAAATTTAAAGATAAATATGATGCTCCTCCTCCAGCCTTTGTGGTTTATTGGGAAAGATACACAACAAGTGACTACAGTAATGGTTTAAGAAAAAGCATAAAGGCTTTCAGAAGGCTTTATGGAAAGCCCCGGGGAAGAGTTCCTGATTCTTTCAAAGAGGACTCCAAGATGTCTCTAGAGAAGATCTGGATATGAATCCTCTTTGAAGAAAGACAAGGAAGTCAGAGCTCAAGGATATGTGTGGGCAGAACAGGCCAGCTGAGTGAGAGGCAAAAGCACATCTCAGAGTCTCCAGGCAAGAAAGAATGTGCCTTGTTTAGGGAAATGCAAGTTAATCCTGGCAGGATCACAAGGGTGTGTTGCGGGTTTGAGGGTGGAATCAGGAGGAGCTGCAGGAGAAGACAGAGGAGAGGCAGCAAGGGGCCAGATTGTCCCCACTCATGCCCCTAACGGAATTGGCCACAGCACAGTTTCCTGGATACGAACCATTGTGCTAACCATGCTTTGTACACTCTTCCTTCCGGCTAATTACCACTTGCAATATATTCCATCTAGTTGGCCTTATTCCTGCTGACAGAAGAGATGGAGATGAAGGCATTGGGTATTTACCTCCTCTTGTAGATTTCTCAAGGAATCAGCCCAAGATTAAACCTGTTCCCCATGCCCTGGTGGTGCTTTGTACAACCCACAGACAGTTGCAAAGCTTTCCAGCAGGGTTTAGAATAGGAAATTGGATCTGAATCCACCCAAATCCATTCAGGACCAAGTTTCTCCCCCAACTTTACCCACATATTGTACTGTAGGCGTGAAACTCTGCAGGGAACCTATGCATTTTCATAAGGATTAGGAAAAGGCAATCCAGTAGGTTTTAGATCACCAAGAGTTTTAGAATAAGAACATTTATTTCTTGTTCAAAATTGTTTATGTATAAAATAATGCTTGTTGAAACAAGCAAAACAACAGAATACAGACAGAAGCAGAGTGTGTTGGTGCATAACTGTAATCCCAGCACTCTGGGAGGCTGAGGACAGGGGATCAAAAATTGGAGCCCTGCCTGGGCAATTTAGCAATAACCTGAGCCCAGCCTGGGCAAGTAAGTGAGATTTCGTCTCAAAATTAAAAAAAAAAAAAGGGAGGAGGGTATAGATCAGAGCAAAGGCCCTAGGTTCAACCACCTAGCACCATCAAAATCATGATAATAACAATAATACAGTTAAGTAAGGGAGGCAAGTTTTTTAATGCAGATTAATCTGCTCCCAGCACTACATAGTGAAAGGTTTGAGGCAGTGAGATGCAAGTGGCTTCTTCTCTGGGTGTTCTAGGTCAGGTACATCATCAGATCTAACACTGGGTGAATCAATTATCAGCTGAGTGATCTTAGACATCTTACTAAATTTCTCAAAGCCTCAGTTTGCCATCTGCAAATAGGGAATCATGTAGACACAGCTCCTAGAGGGCTGTGGTGAGGATAAATGATGTAATGTATCTGAGGTGCCTGCCTGCTGCCCACCCATCCTGAGTGTGAGCTCAGAGGTGCTGATTTAAATCTGATGAGAGAGACAGGGCCTTAGCTCATGCATCAGCTTTTCTAGGAAGCATCTTTAATGCACTCCCGGTATCTACCCCACAAGACTGGGCTAGCGTCCCTCCTAAGAGATGTAGTCCCATCACATCTTATCCTAGCCCTACTTAAGATGCTCTCATTATGTCCTTTATGACTTTATGACTTTCTGTCACTAGTCCACTGCCAGCCGGTGAGCAACTCAAAGCAAGCACAGACTGTTCTTGGTCCCCACTGGCTTTCCAGGCCAGGCTCAATGCCTGGCACTCAGTCCGTGCAAACAGGCAGTAATATTTCCTGAAATAAGCTATAGTTTAAGAAGTTTTTGACAAGTCACAACCAGAAGTGCACCTTTTGAACTATAAGCCGAACCATTGTTATTATAGCAGGTGAACAATGCAAGTTAACAGTTTAATGTGTTGTTATATAGCTTCGTGGACAAAACGTCCATGGACTTTTGCAGTAGAGCAACTTAGATTTCAAGGCAGCCTTTTCCATTGGCCACATGGTGTCTGTGCCATCTTAGCAAAATCACTGAATTTCTCTGAGACCCTGGTTTGCCATTTCTAAGGTGGAAATAAAACAGCAAATAAACTGAAGTATGTAATGTGTCTGGCATGTAGTCAGCACTCATCAAATGGAAATTGCTGATTTTGTTAATACCATGCAAGCTGTGTTAATATCTGTGCTGATGTTTTGGGATACTTAAAATCTATATCAACTCATGATTTCATTGAGCATGTAGACAGTAGTAGCTAATGAGGATTTTCTATCCGTTGGCATCATTGCAAGTACTTTTTGTACTAATCTGTTTGGCCATCTGAACTCTGAGGCGATGTATTATTACTGTTATCACCTGTTTTAAAGAGGAGGCGGTTGAGTGTTGAGTGATTAGCAACTTGTTCAATGCAAAGGTAGCAAAGTACAGAGCTTAGACTCAAAAGCAGACATCCTGGTGCACGCTCTTCACCATTGCCTGGTCAAGGCAGGCCACAGGTCTCAAGGAAGACACACGCTCTGCAGAAGGAGGATGGAGAAGTAGCCTCTGTGCTGCCCTTCCTGAGGCCAAGGCTTTCTAGTTCTGCAACTTCAACCCTATTACTTAATAGGAGGAATCATTGCTACTTTCTATTTCTACTGTGGTCTCCTGGAAACCACACTGCAAGGTAAACTATTGCCAAGCACTGGGTATTTTCCTGGAGGGAAGATGTTCTAATTTGGGCGTGAATTCCTCAACAAGGATTCACATCCAAGCAGATCATTAATATGACCCAAAATGTGTCAGCGAAGTAGATACAAACAACTATATGCCTTTAGTGTGCTTTTAAAAATAAAAATGTCTTTCAAGTTGCATAAAATAGGCAAATATACTCAGATTAAGCAAATGCCTAAAGAAGAAAGTCACTACTAACAAATCAAGCCCAGATGAGTGTCTTTGCTATTAATAAGCTTTAATTAGTAGTAGTATTGCTCATGTTACCATTTAGGATCATTTTGGAGAAACTCGCTTGATGTCATGTGGCTTACAAATTTTTCTATGGAAAGCCAGAGACATTGAAAATAACCCCAGCAGTCTCTCCATTGCTCTTACAATCAGGATTAGTCTTTTCCAGTTTAGTCACCAGAGTCTCAATATTTAAGGCACCACTAGGACTCATGATGCACAGTGGAGAAGTCTTGAAACTGGTCTTTTTATTTTCTGTTACACGATTCAACTTCACCTCCACCTCAGGCCCCCCCTTGTATGTGATAGACAGTGGGAAAGGAGGCTACCCCAAGGACCGAGAAATATTTAGCCCCTTGTTCCTTTGCCTCCGGCATAGGGTAAATACCCACAAATGTCCCATGTTCTGCTTAGAGTGGTGCTGAGACCCTGGGCCGTGTGAAACTGTGAGCGCATCGACCCAGAGAAGGGGTGGCAAACCTATGGCCCGCATGCTGCAGTGGCAGTTTGTGTCACTGAAGGCTCTAAAAGGTTCTCCATCACTGACTAGACAATAGGGATGGCCTTTTGGCCATCTCTCTAAAATGCTCTCTTTTTACAAAGAACAAACTCTTTTTTGGTCAAATATGAAACTCTTCAGCAACCTATGTAAGCTGGTGTATGATTTTAGTGCAGACCCAGGAATTGGCCAGGGCTTTGTCCTATGGAAGTATTTTTATTAATAAAATCTGTTAATAGCAGATCGTGGACATATGAACATTTTTAAACCTCATTTTAAATGAAAAGAGCCTGAACATTTCCAGCGTCCTGTAATTCTGAGTGTGTCCAATAGATGGCACTGTTGTATAAAACAGCCCGTCAATGGGGCTAAGGAGCTGTGGACAGATTTCTTTGGTCCGAGTAGAACCCTTGACAAATCATAGAAAATAAAATAAAAAGGTATTTTCTTCGGTGGTACAGTGCGGATGGTGTCAGTGGGAAAGTCCCTCTATTTACTTAAGTATGGATGTATTTGGTAATTCCCAGGCAAGTTGCTTTTATGCACATTAACAGTTTGAAAAGTTAACCCTGTCTCTCCTCAACCGCCCCCACGTTAAACAATCAATGATTTAAAACAAGAGGATCTGAGAGCCAGAGTGGTGTTTCTGTCATTTCTCAGCACGAGTTACTTCTTAAAAAAAAAAAAAAAAAAAAAACAGGCACAGATAGGGATACAGGGCACGCTCAAGAGCGAAGAGCTCAGGGAAACGAGGCGCTCGTATCAATTCTACGAGGTAAAGTGTGAAGAGAAGGATCACCACCCTTTCGAAAATGTCTTTTCTCAGCTTGTTCATGCCTGAAGGGTTGGGATGGTGTGATGGAAAGATAGATCATAGGCTCTGTTTTTTCAAAGTTGTATTAGTAAGTATTTGCCATACCTAATGTTCACATTCCGTGTACACAACACTATTAGTTCCTTCTGTTTCTCCCCTTTGACTCTTCTCCCTCTCCCCTCCTCCATGTCTTGATCCCCTTCTCATCTGTGAAAGGTTTATCTCCCTACTTCCTGTTGTTTCTCTTCTATTTATAATTTCTATTTCCTATATGAGAGAAACCTATATGTAGGCTTGTGTATCTGATTTACTTCACTTAACGTGATGGTCTCAAGATGCATCCCATTTCCTACGAATGACTCAAGTTTATCCTTCAAGGCAGAGTAGAACTCGACTGTGTATAAATTTTCCTTATCCATTTATCTGTTGGTGGAAATAGAGGCCACTTCCAAGATTTGCTGCTATGAACTGTGCTGCTATGAACATGGGTGTGCTTGGCTCACTGAAATGAGGTCTTTAACCCTTCCAGGAAGATACCTGGAAGAGAAATACCTGGGTCAGATGGAATTTCTAGGTGTTTTTTTTTTTTTAAGGTATCTCTGTACTGATCTATCTCCACAGTGGTTGTACTAGTTAACATCTCCACCAACTACATGGAAGGGTTCCTTTTCCCCTCCAGCCTCACCAGCACTATTTGATTTTTTGACAATGGGCCATTCTTTCTGGGTTAGGAGGGAAACTCAGTGTTGTTTCAATCTGCACTTCTCTGATGGGCAGAAATACTGACCATTTCTTCACGTATTTATTGGCCCTCTGTACTCCTTTGAAATGTCTACTCCTTTCACTTGCCCATTTTGCTTGGCTCTTTTATTTTGGTGATCTCATGCTTTTGAGTTCTATATATATTTTGGTATTATTCCTCTAGCTGAGTAATAGCTGGCAATTTTTTTTTCCAATTCTGTAGGTTATCTTTTCATTCTGCTGGTTGGTCTTTTGCTGTGCAGAAGCTTTTGAATTTGATATGCTCTCCTTTGTTGAATCTCAATACTATTTGCTGTGCAACTTGGGTTCTGGTCAGAAAGTTCTTGCCTACTTCTGCTGCTTCAAGAATTTTGCCTATTTTCTCTTCCAGCAAGTTAAATATTTCTGCTTTAACATTTAGTTCTTTGATCTATTTTGATTTTGGGTTAGCCCATGGTGTGAGGTACAGGTCTGGACTCAGGCTTCTGCATGTGTACAGCCGGTTTTCTCAGCACCATTTATTAAAGAATCTGTCTTTCCTCCAGTGTATGTTTTTGGCCTCTTTGTCAAAGATCAGATAGTTGAATGTGCTTGGGGCTTTTTCTGCCCCCTCTTTCTGTTCCCTTGATCCTCTTGTCTGTCTGTGTCAGTACCAGGCTGTTTTATCACTGTAGCTTTGTAATATAACTTCGAGTGCAGGATTGTGATGCCTCCCAATTGTTTCTTGTTAGCCAGGACTGCTTTTGCTGTTTAATGTAACCTTTTACTCCAGATAGCTGTGCAGTTGTCACTGCACTGTTTACTGACTTCACCACTCCAGCAGGATTCTGAAATTCGCTCTTACACACAAAACTGCCGTATTTACCTGGGTCTTTTTCTGTGCTTCTCTGTTTGGATTAAGCTTTTGCCACTTCCACACTATTCTGTGACGGGATTCTCAGCATGCGCTGGTGTCAGACCCCTTGGTCTGCCATTATCGTTTTCCCTTTTTGGTATTTTCCTGACAATGCTCACTCTTTACTTATCAATTTGCTTAACCTTGTAAAAATACTGATATTTTCATTAGAAATACTTTGAAGTTATACCTTCAATAAGGGAGAATTTGTATCTTTTTTCATTTACTATTCTTTTTTTCATTGCTAGCGATTGAAATCAGGGCCTTCACACTGAGCTGCATCCCCAACCCTTTTATACTTTGACCCACAGTCTCACTAAGTTGCCCAGGCTGGACTGGAATGTGAATCTTCCTGCCTCAGCCACCTAGAATACTGGAATTACAGGTATGTGGCACCACCACTGACTATCATTTAGTAAGGTACTTTAAAATATTTAAAATTTTATTTTACTAATAAATTAAAATTATATATATTTATTGCATAAAGCACACTATTTTGAAATATGTAATTGTAGAATGGCTAAATCAAGCTAATTAACATATGCATTACCTTGTAGGCTTTTCATTTTTTGAGGTGAGGACAGTTTAAATATCTGCTGTCTAGGTGGGGCTTAGTGGCATAGTCATTGTCCAGTTATTCTGGGAGGCTGAGGCAGGAAGATCACAAGTTTGAACCCAGTCCATACAACTTCGTGACTTAACAAGGCTCTATCTCAAAATAAATAAAAAAGGCCCTGAGTTCAATCCAATACTGAAAAAAAAATATTTCTTAGCATTTTTCAAGAATTCAACATATCATCTTTAACTGTAGTCGCTGTATTTTACAGTAGACCTCTTGAACTTAACCCTCCCATCTAATGTGAATTTTGTGTCTGTCCATTGACCAACATCCCCTTGTCCCCACCTCACCCCAACTTTCCAGTCCCTCATAACCAGCACTCCGATCTCAACATCTATGATTGGGCTTTTTTAGATTCCACATGGAGGTGAGACCCTGTTGTGTTTCTGTGGAGATAAGCATGACTTTTCCCCGAGGTGTATAAATTTGGTATATGATATTAATGGATTTCCTCACCTTAAACTAACCTTGTGTTCTGCAGGAAGGTTTTGACATTTAAAATTTAAATGCAAGTTGAAATTCATATTTGAAATGTAATTCTGTGAATTAAGTTAAATTCCATGTACTAAGTGAAATATCATATCCTAAAAACTACTCTGAAAGTCTAAAAAAAATGCATCTTATCATTACCTATATCAAAAATATCCCAGGGTTTATGTCTGTTACTACATAAAAGAGGTCTACATGTGCTAAAAATAATTGAATGGAAGAGTAATTTACATAGTTATCCCATGACTAAGCACACCATGGTACTGTAAACATATGTAGAAACGTAACATATAAACACATCTATGTGTTTGCATAGGGTTTAGGAGGCTGATCAGCATCTTGCAGCTCATTACTTAGAATTTCACTTTTTCACTCTGTAAACAGCGATGCAATATACAAATTCAAAGTATTGCTAATAGGCAGCTTCTATTTCACTTTCTTAATCTCTAGATTTTTGTGGATCTATTTTTCAAAATCTCACTTTCATATTCATAAGTGAATGTCAGGTGCCTTCTCCTTTTCTATTTCATTACACACACAGGCATGTGCACACATAACAGTTGCACACCCATCCAATCATATGCATAGAGAACCAGGTCCCAATCTCCTTCCTAGCCTTAGACTTGCGAGCAGTGAACAGGGAAGGCATTCAGCTCTGAGTGAAGGAATTCCACAGCGTGGAAACTCCAGGATAAAATAATCAGCTAAAAAAATATAACTCTTCCAATAGAAAAACGAATCTCAGTGGCCTACTAGGGAATAAAATGCTCTCATCGTTGATCAAAGCTGTTAGGGAACTGTACAAAGTGTGGGTGTAACAGGCTCTTCTCACCTGATACAGAGCTGTTGTCCAGTGAGTTGTCATTGGACCAGCAATCCTCTTTCTCATCCCGAGGGACAACTGAAATCAAGGAAGGTATTAAGGTGATGGGGCGGAGGATACTCGAAAGAAAACTGCCCAGGCATTGCCTTGTCTCCAAAGTAACTAAACTCTGTTTCAAACAGGTTGCTCAGGGGTGATTATGTTTATAATGCATATTTTAGTCCAGAAGTAAATTTTGTCAAATTAAAGACAATATGTTTGGAATATTTAATATTGTTTTAAAGACCACCAAGAAAGAAAAACTATGCTGCATCTGTTAGTTGGTAATCCAGTGAAATTTTTAGGAAACTAGTTCAGGCTTGGTGCATAAGAAAGATGTGAGGGAAATTAAGCAGCCCTGCAGTGTGTGGGGGCGTAGTCCAAATATTCTTGCTACAGTGATTTTGTCATGCATTCTTTGGTATAAACTTAGATCAATTTATTTATAAACTTACAGCAATTTATTTGGTGCCACTTTTTGTTATTATAGTTTTAGTTTTTTCCACAACTAAATTCTTTTGGGTTTTTATTTTCATTCACTCATTCATTCATTCATTTAGTGTACTGGGGCTGGAACTCCAGGACCTTGTGCTTGCGAGGCAGGCGGCAGCACCACTGAGCTAAATCCCCTGTCCGACAACTAAATTCTTTTAGTAACAATGGGCTCAAAAGTGCTAAGTGGGGCCAGCGATTTAGCTCAGCGGTTCGGTGGCCTGCTTCGCAAGCGCAAGGACCCAAGTTCGATCCCCGGCACCAAAAATAAAATAAAATAAAAAGCTAAGTGTTTAAAACAGTAAATGTTAAAACTTTTAAATTTTAAATAAAAATATCTATTCTCAAGAAGTTGTTGATGATCTTGTACCTTGAACAGATTGCTAATATTTAATCATATGCTGTGGGGCATCATTGACCCCATGAAAATCAGAAGACACGCTCTTAAAAAAAGACTTTGCCATAGAAAGACTTTGCCTGCAGATCATGATTGAAAAAGCAACTTCAGAGGTGCATATACATTCTTGTCTGTGAAGCATGAATTTTCGTCTAGATCAAAAAATTGTTGTTCCAAATGAGATTTGTTCTGTTTTAAGCTCTGATGGTCTGGTTTGCTCTGGATCACATATTCTTCTTTGGTTTTGATGACACCATGTATGTTGAGGTGACAATTGTCTCTATATATGATCTTTACATATATACATCCTATGATTTTGAAATAGTTATATTGCTAGCATTTATTCAAGCCAGGGATGGGTGAGGATCAGGCTGAGGCTGAGTCAGGAGTGCCGCACCCATCTCTAATAAGAAAACTCCAAGACCTATTAGGGCTGGAATAATCTGTCCCCTCAGGTGGGTAGAGATCTGACCTTAGACAGATAAACTGTTCCCCTCAAAAACCTCTGAAGGCCTGACTTCACTCACCTCAGCCCCTAAAGCATACAATCCAAAAACTAACATGTGGCCAATAACGATGTGCCAAATATCCCGACTCCACCCTGGCTCCACCCCCGCTTTACCCTATATAAGCCTGTGCATTTCCTGAATAAATCGGAAGTGTTCTAGAAACCTCCCTGGAGTCTGCACAGTGATTCCGTGCCTTGCCCTCCTAGTCCGGGCACCTGAACCTTTTTCCAACAGATGGGAATGGATGTTTGGAACCCCATGTTCCCTGTGTTCAATTACTTCTTTTTCTCCTGAATTTAAATACATGTTATGGCTTCTCTCTAGATGTCCCCACAGAGTCTCATGCACTCATTGGTAGGGCTTTTGAGAGTGACTGGATCATGGATGTGTGTATCAGCCAGTGTTTACTAGAGAAACAGATATAACACAAGATATATAAATATAGAAGGATTTACAAGATTGGCTTACAGTGGCCACTCACAGAATCTGATGTGAGGTTTTCAAGATGCAGCACCACTCCAGGCTGTGCCCTATTTTTAGAGTAGTTTTAGGTACCCAAAAACTGTGTAGAAGGTGCAGAGATTTCTCATATTCGCTGCGCCGCCACACGGGTACAGCCTGCCCTGGTATCAGCTCCCCGCTCCAGAGCGGTACATTGGCTGCCATTGACGAACCTACCCCGACATGATCATCACCGAAGGCCACTGTTCACATCACGGTTCTCTCTTCCCACTGTACACTCCGTGGGTTGGGCGTGCTCAGGGACGCGTATCTACTATTAGAGTGTCTGCGCAACAGTGTCGCTGCCCTTAACACACTCGGTGTCCTGCCTCTTCCCCCTCCCTACTCTCTGTCCCCTGAAAACCATGGATATTTTACTGTCACCATAGTTTTTTTTTTTTCTTTTCCAGAATGTCACATAATTGGAATCTTATAGCAATAGCATTTTCAGACTGGATTCTTTCACTTTTGAATGGACATGAAACAATATTGAGCCATAGAGAGCAAAATTAAACACAAAATTTTCTAGCATAAAACACAACTACTTTGTCATACTAAAAAAGTGACTAAGGATCTTCACTTTATTCCTTTCTTTGACCAAATCCACACAGGAATCAAACATCACATAATTAAAGTACAGCAGCCAGGTTTCAGCGCTGCTGTGAAGATGGCTGGGTGGACATCTGCATGGGCTGGGGTTTAAATTGATGGTTCTCAATTTTGGCAATACACTGAAATCACCTGTGGATCTCTAAAGACCAGATATCCTTCAGAGGTTCAAATCTATGGCATCTGGAACACAGCCTAGCTTTCCAGAGTTTAAAAGGCTTCTCAGGTGATTCTGATGTGCAGCCACGATTGGGAGCCCTTAATCTAATTGTTTGCCAAATCTTTTTACTTTATGAGTACTTATCGAATACCTGCTGTATATATACATAATAGTAACAATGCCGAGGGGGCTCCTGGGAGAGTCAGGTTCTTGATACCTCACACAGAGAACTGAGCAGGACTCTTCAGTAACAAGAGTAAGATTTATTTAAAAACGAGTAACAAGAGTAAGACTAGTAGACTAGGACTACAGACAGATGCAAACATCTAGGCCACCCTTACTGTTACAGTGTGATACAAAGATGAGTTAAATGTGGACCTTGAGCTCAATAGGCTCCATTTTAAGGGGAGATAAGACGTATCCAGAGATATCTGTATCCCGAGTGCTCAGTGATACGAGGAGAGCGTGATGTTTGAGAGCCCAGGCTTTGATTCCTTGTTATTTCATTCTTGTCTGTATAAGTCTCCAGTGTCTTCTGTATGCTAGAGGAGTGTGACACCTGTGCAGAGTGTGAGGACTCACGCACCAGTGTGTGTGTGTGTGCACACGTGTGTGTGCGCGTGCACGTGCGCAAAGGAAGGAATTTATCCGTGCAAAATGCTCAAAATAATGCGCGGGTCATTTTGCACACTTGACAAATGGCAGTAATAGCCAATTTCTGCATCACACTCTCTGAGCCCAGTACAATTCTAAGAGGTTGAAACACATGAGTTCACTTAATTCTCAAACACCTCTGATACTCAGCCTCAATTAAAAATGAGGAAACTGGGGCCTGGAACATTTAAATGACTCCCCCAAGTTAATCAGTTGGTGAGTAGAAGAACCCCTGAGACTGGTCCCATGGGCAGCAGAAGATAAAAATGGATCTAGGAGTTCAGTTGTCAAAGGAGTCCGACCTGGGAGATACACTATGAATCATAAGGTAACTCTGATGGTATCAGGACCTAGATTTAATACATATTAGTCCACGGGCAGGTGGTTCTAAAATCAAACGGCCTTTTTCTGCATTCCCCTTGTGGCCTGAGAGGGAAGGTAGAGAGCAGTCTCCCAAGGCCAAGCTGGGGATCTGCTGCTGAGCCTTTATTTTCAAACAGACTCTTGTTTGTGTTATTTCATTTTAGATTTGTCTCCCAAGGACATAAAGAAGAGCTTTGGTAAGCCAAAACACAAATCTGCTATTTGAATTCCCAAGCTCTGGAGCTCTGTTTCTTTTCCCAAGGCCTCTTCTGGCCTTCTCCGGTGAGGTGTTATGGGGCTAAAAATCATTATCATTTGCCTTCTCTCCTCTCCTCACTAGATTTCAAACTCCCAGGAGTGTCAGCACCTCATTCTCTGCAGGTGCTTTGAAGATGGTTCATTAATGCTAATTAAACTGAAAGATTTTAAAGTTAATTCAACAGACATTTATCAACTTTCCCGCTGCGTGTCAAGTGCTCTTCTAAACACTAGTGATGAGGGCAGAAAGATCTGGCACAGTGACTTACACTGCATAGCAGCTCAGTGCACACCTCTGTGGAGAAGCAGACGCCACGTGCTCTGGGGAGAGGTCAGACCTTACTGCAGAAAGCCTGAAGGACAAGCAGGAGCCAAGAGAGCTGAGCGTGGTGTGTAGTGGGGATGTGGAGGCCCAGTGCTGCATGCTGCATTCAGTGCTCTCCATGGGGCTGCAGGAGGGCAGGGGTGAGCAGAGGAGAGAGATGAGGAGGCATGGCTAGGCAGGGGAGACGAGAGCCCACGGCAGAACTGAGGGGAATTTGGGTGGCACTGTGCCTTTTTTTTGGTTAAACCCTGGGGATGCCAGTGATGCATTTCACCAAATAAGCTATGTGAAAAGCAAGTTTGGGACAATCAGATTTGTTCTGTGCTGAGGGAAGCATGTATGGCACTCGGAAGAAAGTATCCTGGAGGTGCTTGGATCTACCGAGTGATGATGCTATTCCCATTATGAGAGGGGTAAAGAGTGTACCAATCACATGTACCCTAATTTTTAAATTTTTTTATTGTGGCAAAATACACATAAAATTTATTATCTTAATGATTTTCAAGTATACAGATAATTTGTGTTAAGTATAGTCACATTTGTGTGCAACCTCCGGAACGCTTCCTCTTGCAAAACCAAAAAACCTGCACCCATTGGACAACTACTGACCACTGCCACTCCAGCCCAGGGGACCATTAGTCTATTTTTTTTTAATGTAACAACTCTACCTCTTATATGTGGAATCACATGGCATTGGCTTGGGAAATGGTCTATTTAACTTAACACATTATCCTTGTTATGGGTAGAATTGGGTCTGCTCTAAATTCATATGGTGAGGCTTGAACCCCCAGCACCTCAGAACATGGATGTAATTGAGTTAAAATGAGGTTCTTGGGGTGAGTCCTAATCTAAGCTGATCTGTGTCCTTATAAGAAGAGGTAAGTTGGACACTCAGGTGCCACGGAAGAAGGTGACTGCTGTGGTCCATTTTGTGTTGCTGTAAAAGAATACTTGAGGCTGGATGAGTAATAAGGAAAAGAGGTTTATTTGGATGAAAGCTCAAGCAACATGGCACTGGTATACGCCAAGGACCCCTGGTTGCATGGTGTTGGGCCTTGCGTCTAGGTGTCCTACCAAAGCCTCATGCAGTCAGGGTGGGGCTTTTTCAGGGGTAGCTGAACCAGAGTGTGTAACACTGGGATTGATTCATGATGCAATGCTAAGATCAAGGGCACCAGGTTAAGGGTGTGAGTGCTACTTGCCCTAAGTAGCCTGGATTTACAGTGGTCAGTAGTTGTCTAACTGGTGCAGGGTTTTTTTTTGTTTTTGCAAGGGGAAACTTAGCAACTTATTGAGACCTTGTCTCAAAATAAAAAAGTAAGAAAGGGCTGGAGATGTAGCTCAGTGCAAAAGTCCTAGGTTCGATCCCCAATAACCAAAAACAAAAAGAAAGAAGACCAAACATTTGGGGTGGTCTTGCTTAACAATGTGCTCTTACAGTAACTAATCCTATCTCGAGAGACCTAACCTGCTCTCATTGGTCCCTTCCACAGGTAGTGCCCCCTGGCCTAATTATCTCCCTTAAAGTCCCCCACCTCAATACCATTACATGGAGGACCTCAGACTGCACATGAGTTTTGATGAGGACTAATCATATCCAAACCATAGCAGTAGCTATCTGCAAGCCACAGAGAGCTGTGTCAAGAGAAACAAAACTTGCTGATACCTTGACTTTGGACTTCTAGTCCCCAGAACTCTGAGAAGTAAATGTCTAATTCATAAGCTACCTAGTGTGTAGCATTTTGCAAACTTTAAGATTCATTCATGTTGCAGCACATCTCAGAATTTCCTCCCATTTTTAGGCTGAATAATATGCCACTGTATATTTCTATTCTGTTTTATTTATCCATTTATCTGTAAATGGTCCCTTGAGTTTCTTTCACTTCTGAGCTATGAGAATCGTGCTGCTTTAAGCCTGGGTGTCCACAGACTCTCTAACAGCCTCATGTCAGTTCTTTTGGATACACCCAGACCAATTTCTTAGAGCAGAGCAGCTGGACCATTTTATATTCTCAGAAGCAGGGCAAATTCCTCCACATCCCCACTAAATGCTTGTTAGTTTCTTTTTAATGGCAATCATCCTAATGGACATAAGCTGATGTGGTTCTCATATTTTCCTGATGATTAATATCTCTTCATATGCTCTACCTAGTCAGGTTTTTTGTTGTTGTTGAATTATACTAGTACTGTACCTTGTATATTTTGGATATTAACTAATCATATATGCGATTTGTGTTTCCTCCCATTCCAAAGGCTGTCTGTACTGTGGATTCTTTTCTTTAGTGCCCAGAAGTTTTTGGTTCTGAGATTGTGCGATTTTTCTGTTTTTACGTTTGTTGTCTGTACTGTCAGTGTCATACCTAGGAAACCCTTACCAATCCCATACTTTTCCTCTGTGTTTCCTTCTAAGAGTTTTAAGGTTTAAGGTTTCCTACAATGTTTTCAGAATGTGGGCTGTATAGAAAAGAGATATGGGGAAGAATCTGAAGCCACGGAAGGTTATTTGGGGAGAAGCAGAGAAGTATGTTTATGATCGGAGAGGAAGATACCAGACTAGAGGTAGAGCTTGAAGACACAGAAGGAAGGGTGCTGATGGGCCAGTGTCTCCGAGGTCACAGAAGGGTGTGCATACGGCACGAGAGGATGGCATCCACGGGCCAAAGGTGGGCCAGATATGAGGGAGGCTCCTTTTCTTTCAACAGGGGAGGAAACATGTAGGATAAGTACAGTTGAACTCAAGTTATCACTGGAAGGCAGGTTGTCCTGCGATGGCCTGTGAGCTGGCTTCATTTTTGTTTTGTTTGTTTTGTGATGCAGTCCCCACATCATCTAATGAGAGTGATGGAAAGAATGGTGGTGAGCGGTGAAGGATGGAGAAGCTGCTGTGGAGACAGAGAGGCAGGAGAGGAAGCTGACCATGGACGTGTTAGAAAAACTACAGAACTCAGGAGGCTGAGGCAGGAGGATCACTGTGAGTTTGAGACCAGCCTGGTCCAGGTCAGACTCAACTATATAGTGAGACCCTGTCTCCAAAAAGCAAAAAAAGAAAAACTACAAAGCCCACTAAGCTTATGTGAACCACAGTGGTGCCAACCATGTTGCTGTCATACGGTCCCTAACAGCTCAGGTGGAGGTTGGAAAAGTCAGTAGAAGAATCAAGCTGTTGCACTGAATAGTGGAAGGGTTTTCATCTCAGACGTTGTATTTTTCATCTTTAGAAGTTCAATTTGGATTTTTTTTTTCCAGTGCTGGGTATTGAACCCAGGATCTTTGCCACTGAGGTCCATCACTAGCCTACTTTAAGTGGTTGGTTTTTGTTGCTTTGTTTGATTGTTTTTAATTTTTTTTTTCTGGTACCAGGGATTGAACTCAGAACTGTGCATTTGCAAGGCAGGCGCGGTGACACTGAGCTAAATTCTTGGCCCTGTGTTTTTTTTTTTAATTTTGAGAGAGATTTCCCTAAATTGCTAAATTGCCTAGGCTGGGCTTGAACTGGTGATCCTCCTACTTCAGTTTCCCAGAGTTCTGAAGCCTGTGCCACTAGATGTAGCTTAATTTAAATCTTTTTTACCATTTATGTTGCTGCTTAATATGCACATCTGGTTTTTTTAAACATAATGTTTGGATGTCCTTATCTACTAATCCTATCCTAAGTGACAATTCTAGATAAATTTCGATAGATTGATCATCATTTTCCAGATGAACAAAACCCAAGTTTGCCTGGATATTGAGGTTTAGAAGAGGTCTCTCCATGCAGCGAACAATTAAATAGAATTGTGACAGGAAAGGAGTCTTGAATGAGTCCAGTTGTTTGAGAAACACACTAAAAGAGAAATGTGTGAATGCTGGTCCTGCCAAATGTAGCAGTGACAGCATTATGGTTTATGTCTAGATGTTCCCCAAATCCTTGTGCACTCATAGGTGGGGCTTTGAGGAGGTGAGTGAATTATAGGTGTGATACTCAGTGCTGTTTGGAAGTGAAGCCTAGTTGGAGGAGGTGGGTCACAGTGGAGGTGGCCTGGAGGGATGTATCTCCTCTCTCTATCACTCTGATTCCCATTGTTGTACCATGAACTATTTCTTCTCTGCCATTCCTCTCTGCTATGCTGCCTTGCCTTGGGGCCAACTAACTATGGACTGAAACCTCTACAAACTGTGAGCCAAAATAAACCTGTCCTCCTTTAACTTGTGAGTGTCAGGTATTGCGTCCTGGTGACAAGCACGGTAACTAAGACAAACAGGAAATTCAGTTCTGTTTTGAACAAAGTATATTAAGATATCAAAGGATTACAGTTCTACAAACTGCTTAGTTTATCTTCTTATGACTCAACTGCACAGTTTTCCCAGAAGCAGACCCTGAGACAAAGAATTGAATGCAAAGAATGTATTTGAGAAAACTTGGTTAACACCCACAGGGAAGCACAGAAGTAATGCAGAGGTGGGAAGGTGAGCAAAAGGGGCTCCACAGTTAAACCTGCTCTCTTATTGCAAAGGGGAATTTAATCTTCCGAGAAATGCTGCAAGACACGTGCATAATTATGCTAATCACGAGGTATGGGAGCTGGGCATTGCCATCGATTGTCCAAGCATCACTGGCAGAAGGCTGTTCCCGGGGGAGTTCCCTGGCAGTTCTTGCTGGCCCTGGCAGTGTGTAGAGAGTGTTTGGCAGGTCTGGAAATGCAGTCCTCACATACATAGGTGCAGGTCTCAAGAATCAGAAGAGTAATGATCCAGTGACACAGGCAGGGTCAGGACAGCATAGATTTCTAACAAGACCGAGAGCAAGAAAACAAAAATATTTGACTAGTCAGTATACCTAAATAATTGTCAAAGCACTGAGATTAGAGAAGGCATTTTTCATTTTTTAATTTGTTCAATCAAATCCCAAGGAAAGCTTTGCCTTCACTTCTAAATCTCTTCAAAATCCCTTTAATCCTGGATCAAAGTTTAGAAAATTCGAGCCAGTGAGAGAAGGCGAGGGACCTGAAATTGTTGATATTAAGAATGAAAAAAGAAAATCTACTTCCAAAGTGTTTTTGCAGGTGAAATGGATTTACCACCCACAATTTTTTAAAATGGCAAACAATGGGAAGAGAAAAGGTTTAAAAGTAGACTCCATAGTGCAGCTAGGAAAAATGTAATCAAATAAAACAAGAACCCCTGGGACCAATTGCAGGTTCTGTTAAGCCCTAACCTTCTCCCTGCAGATCCAAGACTCAAAGTCAAGAAAGAGGGAGGAAATGGACTTAATGGAATTCTTCATTGTTTTCCCTTACAGCAGCCTTTTATTATGTATTGATCTGACAAAAGGAAGCCATTATTTTCTTTTGGGGTTGTTTTGCATGCTGACAAAATTAGAGTATTTTCCAGGACTGGTTGTTGAGTAGGAGTAAGTAAGCTCAAAAAGGCACACCAACCAAATGGACTAGTTCACAGAGGAAATCTAGATAGTCACATATTAGGAAATAGGAAGAAAAAAATAAGGATTGTCACCCATCTAAAAAAAAAAACAAAACCCAGGTAATTTACAAATACTCTCAAGATCGGAGTGAAATTCCTCCTTCCTTTTATGGGTTTTCTTCACCACAAATAAATAGTTATGGCAACCAGGATCATGAGTTGTCGGCAGAAAATATGTGGCCATTAGAAGAGATTTGGAAGCTACATAGGAAAATTCACATCAGGGTAGCAGGAGAGAATAGGGTGGAGCCTGCTGCCCTGTCTATGAAGTATGATGTTGTCCATCAGTGACAAAAGAACCAGAGGATAACATAAGGAGGGTTTGGGGTGGGTTGGGGAGCAAGATGTGGTGAGAAAATACTGGACTAGCAATCAGATTAATATGGTGCAGCTGGATAAGTCAATTCTCTGGGCCTCATCTTTTCATAAATAAGACAGTTTAAAAGAGGTTTCTTCCAACTCAAGGTATATGATTCACAGCTTGTTTTAAAAGCCCAGGCAAGCCATATGTGGTGGCACACGCCTGTAATCCCAGCAATTGGGAGGCTGACGCAGGAGGATCACTGTGAGTTCCAGACCAGCCTGGGCTACACAGTGAGTTTCAGGTCAATCTCAACTACATAGTGAGACCCTGTCTCAAAAAAAACCAAAAAAAAAAAAAAAAAAAACCCAAGAAGA
>NW_022900916.1:23983427-23984891 GCF_012274545.1 Fukomys damarensis | reverse complement strand
AAAAAAAAAAAAAAAAAATGCCCAGGCAAGCTGTTACTAGGGAGAGGAAAGAGGGAAAGAGAAATTGATTGTTTTTTTTTTTTTAATGCATTACTGCATTTAGGCTACAACTTATTGAGGAGGAGGTGTTTACAGAGGCAATGTTAGTACAGATGTTAAAAATGGATCCAGGGGCCAGGGATTTAGTTCAGTGGCACCATACCTGTCTCACAAATATAAGGTCCTAAATTCACTCCCAGGAATCTAGACTACTTGGATTTAGATCTTGTCTCTGAAACTTTCTATATAATTTTGGATAAATTACTTAATTGTTTGTACCCAGCTTTTCTATTTTTTAGATACCCCCCAAAAATTATTGTTGCGAGATAAACAAATTATTACATTGTGGCAGAAAATAATCCATACAGCTGGGCATGACTGTATAAACCTGTAATCCATGCCCTGAGAGAGGCTGAGGCAGGATAACAAGTTCAACTCCTGCCTGAACACTTAGTGAAAACCTGACTCAAAAATAAAAAAGACCACGCAGATAGCTCAAAGTGGACCTGAGCTTGATTTCCAGCAGTGGAAAAAGAAAAAAGAAAATAATCAATACATTACATATTTAGACAATGGGCTCCATCTTTTTCTTGGGTATCATAGCTAGACTACATTTCAAAGCATCCCTTGCAGCTTTGACAGCCATGTAACTGGGTTCTGGCCTTATATAGGGAACAAGGAATGTATGTTTTAAAACTTTGGCCATGAAGACTTCCCATGTGATTCTCAATGGCTCTTTTTACTCCTTGGAAGAATCAGTAAAGGAGCCAAGGTCCTAGGGGGTGATGGAACCATAAGATGAAAGGGATTTTTCTAGATACCCATTTGACTTCATGTGACAAATAAACAATTTCTTATAACACTGAGATTTGATGTTACAAGTTACAGAAGCTAATGAGTAATATCCCAACTAATATAATATGTCTATCAGCACAGTGTCTGGTACTGAGCTGAGGTGTGAATGTCAGGTAGTGCTAAGGTATAATGGAATGATTAGAGGATCAGACCACCTAATCAGAAGTAGGGCCAGGGTGTGTGAGCTCAGTGGTTCCCAGATGGATGCCGTTCATCAGATGGCATTGGAGTGTCTTCTCTGACGTCTGTGGAAATTTGTTCAAGACCCTAGTTCTCTCCCCTGGGCTTCCCCCTTTGATGTGTTCCTGACTATACTTTCCTTTGGATGGAGAGCAATTGTGAACAGCTGCTCCTCATGTGAATCTTGTTCTGAGGCACCCAAGACATGATTGTAAATTCTGTGAGCAGAGTAAAAGGATACTCACCAGTAGTTAGGGTAAATTTAAATGAAGCTAAGTAGTAATAACAGCAATGATGATAAGAAATCAAGACCTTAGTCTATGCAGGTATTGTTTGAAGTAATTTATATATAGTTTAATATATATTTTAATATATTAAATATAAATATGT
>NW_022900916.1:23973813-23983188 GCF_012274545.1 Fukomys damarensis | reverse complement strand
ATATATATATATGTTTTACTCCTCACAATTGTCTTATGAGGTAGGTCTTGTCATAATTTGAAAGACCTTACGTAGACATAGAGAACTGAAGAAACTCCTCATAGGTAACACAGCCAGGAAATTCTAAAGGAGGAGTTAAACCAAAGTGAGCTAGTCCCTGTGTCTGAACCTACACATATTATTTTCTCCAGATTTAATTCAGATAGTATTTTATTGCAAGGAGACATTAAGCTCAGAAGTTGCCCACTGTCAGCCTCAGTGACAGCCAGTGCCATGTATTGTGGGGTCCTGTGGTTTGGGCTCCACCAGAGCAGTTCACACTACTGCCTTTTAGTTCTTAGAGCAGCTTGTCCTTGTTTCCCCACACAATAAGTTGATTTTCTTCCTAACAAAGGAGGAAGATCCAACATGATCCATAAGCATGAAATAGGATCTTGCCCAATTTCTATGGCCTTGCCAAGGCGATAGGCTTCTTGCCTAGACATGGTCAAGTTAAAGCCAGGGGCTCCTTCTGGATGTAATGTCCCTCACCTTCTATTCCCATGTGCAGGACTAACATCCATTAGGCATAGACAAATCCTAGGGTCCACGATACTTTACAGCCTACAAAAATATTTTAATTTATTCTAAAGTCAGATAAAAAAATAAGAATAACAGTAACCTAGCCTGCATTATGTTTGTCTTCATACTAACATGCACATAAAATATGGATTTCTAATATTATGGAAGAAGGCACCTACAAAAGCAAAAGTGACTTGGATCTGCAAAACTTATAAAGCTGTTGGCTGGGGACTTAGCTCAGTGGCCCCGCCCCTGCCTCACAAGCACATGGTCCTGAGTTTGATCCCCAGCATTTAAAAAAAAAATTATAAAGCTGTTCTCCCAGTGCATTTATTAGATATTTTTGCTGTGTAACAAGTTACCTTGAAATTTAGGAGCAGTAAGCGTCATTTATTATCTCATGTAGCTCCTGAGCATCAGGAATCTGGAAGTAGCTTTGCTGGCTGAGGATTCTGGGAAGGTGTGCAGTTGCTCCTTTATTCTGGACAGTCCTTGGTTCCTCCCGGGCTGTTTTCCAAGTACTTGGCCACTGTGCCTTTTCATAAGCTGCCTGAGCGTCTTCACAAGCTGGCTTCCAGAGAGCGAGTAATCTAAGAGTGGGAGCAACAACGGCCTGTGAAAACAGCCACGCTGTTTGCTTGTTGTTGCTGTTTAACACAGCAAAACTTACTTCTCACAGATACTACAAATCTATCGTGGTCAGATTAGATTATCGTGGCCAACCCAATTGTCCAGAAACACAGGCTGATGTATGTTTTGTTAGTCAGCTTTCCATCCTTGTGACAAAATTCCTGTGAAAACCAGCATAAAGGAAAAGAATTATTTTGGTTTATGGCTTCAGGGCTTTAGCGCCAGTTTGTTTGGCCTTGTTGCCTCAGGGCCTGTGGCGAGGTAGGATATCATATTGGAAGTGTGGCAAAGGAAACTGTTCACTTGAGGGTAGCCAGGAAGCAAAAAGGAAATATCCCCTCCCAGAGCACATCCCCAGTGATCTCACTTCCTCTTGCTAGGCTCCACCTCCTAAATATTCTGCTGCTTCAGAGTAGCTCGATCAGCGGGGGACAGAGCCATTCGACATGAACCTTTGAGGGATCTTTACCAGACTGTCTACCTTATCATGTGCCTCCAGAATCTCAAAGCCAGGGAAAAGATGTTGAACCATGTGCTGGCTTGTAAAGCATTATCATTGTTTATTATTTGAAGTAGATTCACAGGAAATTGTTAGAATAGAACTAAGGCTTTAATTTTCTAGATCATTTTTAAAAGGCAATTTTAGGGCGGGGGATTTAGCTCAGTGGTTCTGCCACCTGCATTGCAAGCACAAGGACCCAAGTGTAAACCCCGGTACCAAAAAAAAGAAAAGGGCAATTTTAGAAATAGTTCCAGGTTTTTTTGGTACTGGGGGATTGAACTTGGAACTTTGCACTGTGAGGCAAGCAGTGGGACCACTGAGCTAAACCTCCAGCCCTTGTTTGTTTGTCTGTTTACATTAAATGAAGCTGGGCTTGGTGGTGCACGCCTGTAATCCCAGGACACTGAGACTCTGAGACAGAAAGATCACAACTTCAAGCCCAGCCCAGGCAACTTGGTGATTTAGTGAGTCCCTGTCTCAAAATTTAAAATAATAATTTTAAAAAGGGCTGGAGATGTAGTTCAGTTGGCTCTGGGTTCACTTCTGAGAACCACAAAGATACCTCTGCCCAAAAGAAAAGTGCTTTCTAAGGTCTTGTCCCTGTCTTTTAACAACTCAGTTACTTTCACCAACCCATACAGCTCCAAGGGTTCCACTCGTTTTTTGAAGCAAGAAGTTGTAATCTAAAAAGGCCAGGAAAATTGCCTCTGCTTTTAAAAAAGAAACTGTAAAGTAACCATGAGATGGACCTGGTGGTATAGGCCTGTAATCCCACTGCTCTGGAGGCTAACATAAGAGGATCAAATATTCAAGCCCAGTTTGGGCAATTTAGCAACTTAGACCTTGTTTCAAAAATTTAAAAAAGGGCTAAGGATGTAGCTCAGTGACAAGGCTCTGAGTTCAATCCCTAGAGCTAAAACAAAACAAACAATCAAAGCACATAACATGTGGATACACATTTAAAAGAACTGGGCAGACATTGACTTATGATCACTTCTGGGAGTTTATGTGTTTTGGGGGTGACAGAGGTAAAGAGGAACTTTAAGGCTGTACTATCTGTATATCCACATAGCTTAAGTAGTTCATGAGACTGGACTCAAGGGTCAGGTGTAATTGCAATTTCTTACCTTTCCTGTTAATCTAATTCTCTCTTTTAAATCATTAAGGTAGAGTCACATCAATTAAAACATTTCTGAGGTCCATTCTCAACCTTTTCCACATCTAAATCATCAGCAGCTTTCTAATTTCTACCTGGAAGTCTACGCAGAAGTCTGGTGGGCTTGCAGAGCCCTCAGACCTCTCAGTCTTCCCTAATAGTATGGCCACAGATGTCAGGACCCGGGGTCCACTCGAGACACATGGTCCACGGAGACACATGGTCCACGAGCAAGCTTCCACTCACATCAGGGATCCTTGTTTCCTTAGTTGGGTGGATCTGAGAAACCAGGGCCCCCTCCAGGGGTCGCTGTGCCCTCAGCTCTTATCTTTTTAAAAGGTGAAAGATTTATATGATCTGAAGACAAATCAGAGTATAGCTCTCATCTTTCTAATCAACCACCAGGCAGGGCTGGTGGGAACAAAGGGAACACTGAGTGAATTTCACTAACACAACTTCTCGTTGACGGAAAGCCCACCTAGGGGTCCTCATCGCTGTGTTCTTCAGCTTCCTTCAGATGTCCCTTCTCAATATACAGCTGGAGCGAGGTGGGGAGTGACAGGAAGACTCATCGAAATCATGACATCAAATGAACTCTAGTGATCAAAGGAAAGCACCACACACATACACACACACACACACACACACACACACACACACACACACACACGGTGACTTACCAATTTATGTTCCAAAACCTGAGCATGTAGGGGGCATGGTGGTACATGTCTGTAATCCCAGCATTCAAAACAAAGTTTGAGGCCAGCCTGTGCTACATAGGGAGGCAACACCGGTAATCTTAGTGAGCTTCCCTGAACCCTTGAAGTCCTCTATGAGTGATGTGAAGTAACCAGACACGCTGATCACCATGGTGGTCTGGGGAAACTGAGAAGCCTGATTTCATGCTTTATAGACAACCTTTCCCCTTTACTCTTCAAGAGGAACTGGCCCAAATTCAGTGCTTCACACTTCCAGTTAAGGAAATGAATCAAATCACTGGACTTTGTTTCTTAAACCAAGCTGAGCATCTGGAAAGCCTCATTGTCTCTTGCCACAGAAACTAGTCAATGCCCGGGGGTACTCTTAGCTGGTTTCTGTTCCTCCATCTTCTAGGCTCAGGAAAATCCATTTCTTCTGTTTGCTCTTCTTTCTTGTTTAATCCAGTGTTTCTTTAACTTTTATTCTACCAGCATCCATCTTGCCAGATATTTATATAAAATTTCTTCCAGAGAATCACCATTTTTTTTGCATATCGGCTTTATTATTTACTTTATTTCATTAATTTCTATTTTTGTCATTAGTATTTTCTTTAAATTTATTCTATCCTGCTTTTGGTTTTGAACTTTTAGCTGAATGCTTAGCTTGTTCATTTTCAGTATGTCTTTTATTCCAATGGGTAGATGGATTTCCATCAGTCTGCCTCTAGCTGTATGCCCCACTTTTGGTTTGGCAGTGCATTGAATACTCCATGTGACAGAAACCTGGAAAAAAGCAGGGGTAGTTATTCTATTTGCACATAAAGTAGATTTCAAGCCAAGACTGATCAGAAGAGACAAAGAAGTTCACTACATCCTTGTAAGTGGAAAATTCAAGAGGAAGAGATAACAATCAGAAATATATATGCAACAAATGCCAAACAAATATTAATGAACATGATAAATCAAATACACTAACGCAATTGTAATGGGAACTTCAATAACTCACTGTCACAAATAGATCAACTAGACAAAAAGTCAACAAAGAATATTGGCACTCAAACAAACTTTTGAACAAATGGATTTAGTAGATGTCTACAGAGTGTTCCACCCCACAATATAAGAATACAAATTCTTCTCAACCACACATGGGACATTCTCCAAAATAGACCACATGATTAAGTAAATGCAAAAGAACTGAAATTATCTCGTGCATATTATCAGACCATAGTGCAATGAAATTGGAAATCAATGACAAAAGAAACCACAAAACTTCATAACACTTAGAAATTTAATAACATCCTCATAAACAACCAATGGATCACAGATGAAATTAAAGAAGAAATTAGACAGTTTCTACAATTAAATGATAATGTCAGTACAACACACTGAAACTTAAGGAACACAATGAAAGCAATCCTAGAAGGAAAATTTATAGTCATGGATACCCCCTCCGAAAAAGAGTGAGCTCGAATAAACAGCATAATATCAAAACCTCAAGACTCTAGAAAAAGAAAAACAAGTCAAGCCCAAAGCTAGTACAAATGAGGAAATTACAAAGATCAGAGCAAAAATTAATGCAACTGAGCCTAAGAAAACAATGCAAAGAATCAATGAATTGTTGAAAGATTAGATTCAAATTCATGAAATTAGGAATGAAAAGGGTGAAATCACTACAGATTCTGCAGAAATCCAGAAGATCATCAATATTTGTATTCAAATAAGACAGAACCTATATTCTAATAAGGTGGAAAACACAAAAGAAATGAATAGATTCCTGGATACATATGAATTACCAAAGCTGAATCAAGAAGATATAAAAATTCTAAATATCAATGAAATTGAAGATATAATTAAAATCCTACCAATAAAGAAAAGCTGGCCCTGATGGATTCAATGCTGAATTCTACAGGAAATTTAAAGAAGACCTAATACTGTTACTTCTCAAACTCTTTGTTGTTTTGGTTTTTTTTTTAGACAGGGTCTCACTATGTAGTTGAGTCTCACCTGGAACTCACTATGTAGCCCAGGCTGGTCTCCAACTCACAGCCATACATACTCCTGCCTCAGCCTCCTGAGTGCTGGGATTTCAGGTGCACGCCACCACACCTGGCAACTTCTCAAACTCTTCGATGAAACTGAAAGGGAAGCAACACTCCCAAATTCCTCCTGGAAGCAAGCATTAACCTGATACCAAAACCAGAAAAAAATCCAACCAAAAAAAGAGGACTATAGGTCAATCTCGCTAATGAATATAGGTACAAAAATCCTCAGTAAGGTACTGATAAACTGAATACAGCAAATCATCAAGAAGATTATAAACCATAACCAAGTAGGATTTATCCCAGGGATACAGGGATAGTTCAACATATGAAAATCAATAAATCTAATATACCATTTAATAGAGCCAAGGACAAAACCATCTGATCACCTCAATAGATGCAGAAAAAGCATTTAACAAAGTCCAACACTCATACATGATTTAAAAAAAAAAAAAAAAACCCTAGCCAGGCATGGTGGTGCACGTCTATAATCCCAGCACTTGGGAGGCTAAGGCAAGAGGATCACTATGAGTTCGAGACCAGCCTGGGCTACATAGTGAGTTCCAAGTCAGTCTCAACTACATAGGGAGACCCTGTCTCAAAAAATCAAAAATAAATAAATAAATATAAAAAACCCTTACAGAAAAATGGAATAGATGGTCTTATCTTACTCTGATAAAAGCCATCTATAACAAACCAACAGTCAACATCATACTAAATAGCATAGTGAAAATGGCCATATGTCCAAAACTGTTATACAGATTTAATGTAATCCTGATCAAAATACCAAAGCATACCTCACAGAACTAGAGAAAACTATTTTAAATTCATTTGGAACCAGAAGAAACCTAAAATAGCAAAAGCAATTTTTGGTAATAAGGGCAAGGCAGGAGACATCACAATCCTCACTTGAAATTGTACTACAAAGCGACCATGATAAACAAACAAACAAATAAAAAAACAGCATGGTACTGGCAAAGAAACAGACCTGAGGATCAGTGGAACAGAAAAGGAGATGCAGAAGCAACTCTGAACACACTCAGCCACCTTATCTTCTTTTTGGCATCTTGAGGACATTTTTAAAAATTAATTTTATTGGTACAGTTTAGATATACATAGTGATAACATTCGTCATAGAGAATTTGTACTTATATATATCTTGATTATTCTTTTTTCTCATTCCCCTGCCTCCCTTAAACTCCTCTTGCCCTCTTTATTTATAAAAGCTTTTTTCCTTCTGTTCTCATTTTTTTCTTTTTCCCTGTCTTCCTTCTCCCTCTCCTCTCCCTTATTCCCCTACGTATTTGAACATTTTCTTCCTATTTCACAATATCAAGGCTAACACCCTCACTGGAGGACAGATAGCTTCTTTAATAAATGGTGCTGAAAAAACTGGCTTTCCACATGCCAAAGATTAAAATCAGACCTATACTTCTCAGCATGCACTAAACTAAAGTTGGAATGGATCAGAGATCTAAATATTAAACCAGAAACAGATAATCTGCTGGATGCACAGAACTCTGCATCATCTACAAAGATACAGGCAAAGGCTTTATGAACAAAACCCTGATCACACAGGAAGTATCACGAAGAATCAGCAACTGGGATCTCTTCTTATTGAAAAGTTTTTGCTCAGCAAATGAAACAACCAACAGAGTGAAGAGACACTCGTAGTGTCTGTGCCTCAAAGGGCTAATATCTAGAATATATAAAGAACTCAAAAAAAATCAGACCCCCTCAAATTTAAAGACCCAGTTCAAAAATGGGCATCTGAAATGAACAGAAACTCCCCAGATGAAGAAGTAGAGATGGCAAATAAATATATGAAAAAGTGGTCATTAGAAAGATACAAATTAAAACAACACTGAGATTTCATCTCACTCCAGAAAGAATGGCTATCATCAGGAAATCAACCAATAAAAAGATGCTGGCAGGGCCATGGGAAAGAAAGGAACCCTTCTCCACTGTTGGTGGGAGTGTAGACTGGTGCAACAGCTCTGGAAATCAGTGTGCAGATTCCTCAAAAAACCACAACTAGAGATTCCATTTGATCCAGCTATTCCCCTTCTTGGTAACTTCCCCAAAAGAATTAAAAGCATCATCTCACAGCAATATATGCACACCCATGTTAAAAGCAGCACAGTTTAGCACCACTGCCTCCTTACTCTTGTAGTGATCTACTCCTAACACAAGCATATTTTCTTGCTTCTTTTCACCTCTACTTCATCTTGACTTCTTTTTCACTCCCACTTCTTTTACTTTCAATAAACTTTAAACTTTTATGTCCATTGGTTGCCCCATCTGATTCTTTGAAGGGGACAGAAAGGACCTCAAAAGAACCACTGGCTACCATACTCTCCAATGACAGTGATGGAAATGGAACCCAGAGTTTCATACATGCTGAGCAAGCACTTTACCACTGAGCAACAAATCCAGGGAAAGGAGAGAGTGGCAAGAGTACATTTATCAAGCAGATGAGAATCATTCATGTGTCAGGATATTCTGATGAAGACAAAAGGGGCTTTACCAAACTGGGGTATCAGAACATCATCCCGTCTGCTGAGGCCGCAATCAGAGAGCTATGGATAAACTCAAGATCTTGTACAAGTATGAGCACGATAAGGCTCATGCACAATTAGTTGGAAAAGTTGTCGTGGAGAAGGTGTCTGCTTTTGAAAATACATACGTAGATGCAATAAAGAGTTGTGGAATGATCCTGGAATCCAGGGATGCTATGACAGATGACAAGAAGAGTTGTCTGACTCTACCAAATACCATTGGATTGACTTGGACCATGTAGCTGACCCTTCCTACCTGCCTATGCAACAAAATGTACTTAGAATTGGAGTCCCCATGACTGGGATCATCGAATACCCCTTTGACTTATAAAGTGTCATTTTCAAAATGGTTGATGTAGGGGGCCAAAGATTAGAGGGAAGAAAATGGATACACTGCTTTGAAAATGTTACTTCCATCATGTTTCTAGTCTTATTGAATATGATCAAGTTCTCGTGGAGTCAGACAATGAGAACCAAATAGAGGATAGCAAAGCACTCTTTAGAACGATTATCACATATCCCTGATTCCAGAACTCCTCAGTCATTCTGTTTTTAAACAAGAAGGATCTTATAGAGGAGAAAATTATGTATTCCTACCTACTGACTATTTCCCAGAATATGATAGACCCCAGAGAAATGCTCAGGCAGCTTGAGAATTTATCCTGAAGATGTTCATGGACCTGAACCCAGACAGTGACAAAATTATCTACACGTGCCCCACAGACACCGAGAGCATCCACTTTGTCCTTGCAGCTGTCAAGGACACCATCCTCCAGTTGAGCCTGAAGGAGTACAATCTGGTCTAATTGTGCCTCCCTTCCCTTCTCTGGTGAATATTGAAGATATACAAGAGGGACTGTATTTCTGTGGAAAACTATTTACTAACTTATTAAATGAATTTACTAATTTATTAAATGTACTTATTTATTGCCATCCTGGACTCTGTGAGAACATCTGCAGAGTTTGTAGTAAATATTACAATTTTATTTAAACTATTCAGAGGAAAAACAGAAGGTGCTGGAAATACAGCCCCAGCACATTTTCTCTATATTTTTTAACCAAAACCTTGTGACTCAATCTATTTTAAAATTTCAGTCATGGGGCTGGGGATTTAGCTTAGTGGTTTTGCTGCCTACCTTGCAAGCTCAAAGTCTCAAGTTTGATCCCTGGTACCAAACCAAACTAAACCAAATTTCAGTCATGCACTTACAAAGAGTCTCTCCATTTTTTT
>NW_022900916.1:23969036-23973796 GCF_012274545.1 Fukomys damarensis | reverse complement strand
CCTTTTTTTTTTTTTTTTTTTTTTTTTTTTTAACCAGGGATCAAACTCAGGACCTTGTGCTTTTGAGGCAGGTGTGATGCCACTGAGACAAATCCCAGGCCCTCTCTCCTTTTCTATTGAGCAAATAAAGCTGATTTTCCTCTTTCCTAGTCCACATCTCCTTCCTGAATTTCCCCCCAAGATTACAACAGCCTTTATTCTAGCTCCATTCTTGGTCAGGTTTTTCTCTCAAATGATGGTCAGGACATTATCATTGGATTTAAGCTGTCCTTCATCAGCTTAGCATAACAATTTGTAATATTTGCGGAAGGATTACATGTGTTACTATTATGGCTCTGTATTGTGCTCCATACATGTGTAGAGCTTTTTTAGCACACACACACACACACACACACACACACACACACACACACACATTCTTGTCTCACTTTGGACTGAAACAGTGAAGCATCATTCTTTTAATAATTTATTTTAATTCAGTTTAATTGCCCAGAAAAATGCTCAGAAGTCAGAGGGCTGGACAAACATACACAGCGGAGTCCTTTCGTTTGAAATCCATGTGCCGTTGTCCTTCCTCCCTTTCTTGCTTCTTCTTTTTCTTTTTTCTTTTTTTCTGTCCTCATCTTCTTTTCTTTAACACTTCCTTTAAGTGGCAGATGCCAAAAAGTACACCAACGAACACTACATTCCCCCAATGGCTGCTACCCCAGATTCTTCCAGAGGTTGTTCGAAATTCTTTATTTAGTTCCAACTTTTCCTTTCCTCGTTTTTCCTTTGTGTTTGGGTCACAATTTTTAAAATGGTTTTTATTATGGGTATGTGCTGCCAAAGATGGCCTTCTGTCAAACAAAATGATTAAAAGGAGCTTAATTAAAGCTAGCATCTTAAAATGTAAGCAAGTAAGACTCTGAGCCCTAAGATGACTGGCTGAGAATGAATCTGAAATAGCAGTTGCCAAACAGTTGGTAACTATAAATTTGACTTTCAGGCCCCTTTTCTTTGCCCTGAAAATCACCTTGCTTCTTGTCCATGTCCCACACTTATTGTCCTAATCAGCAGTGTTGGAAAGGATCCTTTGTTCTTTATCATGAAATCCCTTTATCCCCTCCACCCTTCCCTGTTTACAAAGACTGTTTCCATGTTTTTCCATTTGTCCTATTTTTCTTTTCCCTTCTTTCCTTTCCACTTCCCTTACTCCTTTAGACATTTTCTTCCTATTTCACAATATCAATTATACATTTTGATCCTTATTTACACTTTTAGTTTCTCACACCAGTATTTATACATGTGTGTCCTATTTATTTCACTTAAGAGTATGGCATCAATGTGCATCCACTTAGCTATAAATGTCTCTAGTTTTGCATTCTTTTTTTTTTGTTTTGTTTTGTTTTTTGGTACTGGGATTGAACTCGGGTCTTTGCACTTGCAAAGCAGGCCACCAAACCACTGAGCTAAATCCCCAGCCCCTTTCCTTTTTTTTTTTTTTAGTTTCGCATTCTTTATGTCTGAGTAGTACTCCATTTTATTAAAACACACACACATCTTCTTTATGTAGTCTCCAGTTGATGGGCAATTGGGTTGTTTCCAAGTTTTAGCTATTACGAACTGTGCCACTATAAACATGAGTGTACATATATCACTGTGGTACGATTCCTTTAATTATTTTGGGAAGATACCCAGAAGAGGAATAGCTGGGTCATTGTGACTTCTAATTCTAATTGTTTGAGATATCTCCATATTGATTTCCACAGTGGTCGCACAAGTCTGCACTCCCACCAACAATGAAGGGTTCCTTTCCCCGCACAACCACACCAACATTTGTTATTGCTTGATTTCTTGATAGCAGCCATACTTTCTGGGGTGAGGTGGAATCTCAGTGTTGTTTTCATCTGCATCTCTTGAATGACTAATGATGTTGAATATTTTTTCATATATTTGTTTGCTGCTTTTACTTCTTTGTCTGAGAAATGTCTGTTCATTTCAGATGCCCATTTTTGAATTGGGTCTTTGTATTTGGGAGGACTGATTTTTTTTCGTTCTTTATATATATTCTAGACAGTAGACCTTTGAGGAGCAGCTAGTAAAATTTTTTCCCCACACTGTAGGTGTTCTCTTAGCTCTATTGGTAGTTTCTCTTGCAGTGCAGAAGCTTTTTTTGTTTTTTGTTTTTTGTTCTTTCATACCAGGGATTGAACTCAGGCCCTTGGGCTTGCGAGACAGGAGGCAGAACCAATGAGCCAAATCCCCAGCCCCAGAAGCTTTTTAAAAAGATGAGATCTCAGTTGATTGTGCTAGTTCCTGCGCTACTGAGCACAGCCTTTTCCTATGACAATGTCTTCAAGAGTTCTACCTAGCTTATCTATCAGCAGGTTTAGTGTTTCTGTTTTAATATTTATATCTTTAATCCACTTGGATTTTAGTTTAGTGCACGGTGAAAGATAGGGGTCTAGTTTCAATCTTTGGCAAGTTGAAATCCAGTTTTTCCAACACTGTTTATTAAAGAGACTATTTTTCTTCCAGTGAGGATGGTTCGTTCCTTTGTCAAAGATGAGGTAGCTGAGTATATCTGCAGTTGTTTCTGCACCTTACGATCTATTCCACTGATCTTCAGGTCTCTTTCTTTGACATTACTGTACTGTTTTTATCACAGTGACTTTATAATATATAGTTTCAAGTTGGGAATTGTGATATCCCATGCCATGTCTCAGTTGCCTAGAATTGTTCTTGCTATTCTGTCTCCTCTTGTTCCAAATGAATTTTTGTGTTGTTTTCTCTAGTTTTTTATACAAACATGGAAACCAACTTTGTAAAACTTTTGCCATTTGAACTAGGATTGTAATATGAGCTATTATACAATTCATATTCTTACTTGGCAAAGGCACAGTTTAGTATTACCTCTCTGATGGCCTTTATTAGAAAGGCAGTTTTGGAAACTATAGTGATCCACTAAGGAGATGTTTTAACAGCTAGAGACCACTGCTTGCCGGAAAGGGCAATCTTAAATTTGGTGCAACAAAAACAAAGACAATAAAGAAAAGAAAAGTAAAAAACATTTGATGGCCTACAGTGTATATAGAGAAAACCTCAACACAAGATCTTAAGGTTTACAGTTTTAGAGAATCAAGATACTCTATTTTACTGGGCTTGCATTGGGGCAGACCGGTGAGTACTGCCCAGCAAATGCATGGAGCTTGCTGCTCTCCTATCTTCCAATGTACAGAGCCTTCATCGAAGCAGACCAGTGAGGACTGCCCAGCCTTATGGGGAGCTTGCTGCTCCCCCATCCTCCAGGGCCCCTGGTCTTCATCAGAGCAGACCGGTGAGGACTGCCTAGCCACGCAGGCGCCTCTGCAACAACCCCCCCCTCCACACTCTTGGACCTCTTGGTTGTGCTGGTACCTGGATCCACACTACAGAGGCACAGGGAGTCATCAAGGCCATTGTACTGAGATCCAGAAGATAAATCAGAAGTAAACAACTGCAATAAAGGCACATCAGACCTCTGTAGTTGGTAAGTTGGAGAGATCATCACCTTCCATCAGAACCTGGACTATCTTCAGGAGAAGGGCAGCTGGAACCTGCCATAGAACCTTGCAGAGTACTGCAGAGAGCTCAACTTGAGCCTCACAGCCAAAATTCAGCCTGAATCTCAGGGGTCTGCCACTGGCTAGCTGAGACTAATTGACTTAGTTCTGCATATTGCTGCCCATATTATCTATTGTGACAACAGAGATATACCGTGAAAGAGGCTCTTCAAATTTTTTTCTTTTTCTCTTATTTTTAATTTTTAATTATTTAAAAAATTTTATTTTTCTCCATTCAAACTCTTCCTTTTTTCTTTCTTCTTTTTCTCACTCAGTCTCTTCCTCCCCCACATTATTCTTTATCTCCCCTTTGTTCCTGTACCTGCCCTAATTTGGATTTCTTCTTTCTTTTCTTCCCCCTTTTTCCTTCACTTGATTATCATTAGTTTCAAAGGAAAGTGAGTACAATTTATAGCTTCCCTATTACTGTTAAGTTATTCTATTCTTGTCTTTGTTCTTGCACTCTGTCTTTCCCTCTTGTTTTCAACAGTTTCCTAGAGTTTGCTGGATCACCCTGTGTCCTCTGGATTCACTCAAAACCTTCTCCTATTCTGTTACCTATCTATTCCTCTCCTCCCAACTCCTTCTAAGTCCCCATCCTGAAGAGTAAAGCTGCTATATTGAAGAGATTATTCACTATAAACACATTTTGGGCTGGTCCTCGATTTTGATTTAATTCACATGGTTAAAGTGATAGATTAATAACTACCACTAATTGTCAGTTTCTAAGGTGTACTTGATGCTACTGTGTTGCTGATTGTATCAATTGGGATAAAGGGTTGTGAATGATTTAAAGAGTTGTCCTTCCTGATATGAAAATGAGAGTGTCTCTGAGTCATTAGAGACTCAAAACCTAAAGAGTAGCTGTATCGGGAAGATCAAAGTACTAACCCAGGAATTAAACTAAGGACAACACCAACAACAAAAATAAAAATGAGAAAACACTTAAGCAAGGTACAAATACAGACTTCATGTTCACCAATGGCAAATTCTAAGGGAAAAGAGGTGGAAAAGTCTGACAGTCACTCACCAGGACACCCTGAACTCATAGCACAGGAAGTAATAAAACAGATCAATCAGGTTCTAGAAAAATTCAAAACAGAAATAATTTCCCAGATAACTACAGAGCTGGTGAGCACAATGAAAAACATGATTCGAGACTCTAGAACAGAAACA
>NW_022900916.1:23959186-23968876 GCF_012274545.1 Fukomys damarensis | reverse complement strand
AAAAAAAAAAAAAAAAAAAAAAAAAAAAAAAAAAAAAAAAAAAAAAAAAAAAAAAGATAAGCTCAGGACTATGAGAGAAGCCATGAATGCCCAGCATAGGAAAAAAATGGAAACCATGAATTCCCAACATAGGAAAGAAAGGGAATCCATGAAAGAAGATTCAAACAGTTGTCCAGGAGATTAAAAACTCTATAGAAAGCATTCTCAGCAGAATGCACAAATGTGAAGACACACATAGATAGTTATAGAAGATAGGATTGCAGTCAGTGACCATGAAAAGAGATCTTAAAAACAGTAAGGGATCATGAGAAATTGATCTGACAACTCCCAGGTGATGCAAAGAAGAATAATATAAGACTGATAGGAATCCAAGAAGTAGCAGAAGAAAGTACAAATGACTTAAAAAAAAAACTGTTCACAGAATTAATGACAAAATCTTCCCAAACAGAAAGGGAAAATTTGACATACAGATAAGTGAGACATATAAGACTCCAACTAGCCATGATCAAAAAAATCTACACCTAGACATATAATAGTCAAGATGCTGGAAACCCAACGGAACAAAATACTGCAAGCAGTGAGAAAAAAGAAACAATTCATATGTAAAGGAAAGCCCCTCAGAATCTCAGCAGACTTTTCAACACAAATCCTCAGGTCAAGGAGAGCCTAGAGTGAGGTATTTTAAGCCCTGAAAGAAAAAAACCCCCAACCTAGAATGATGCATCCTGCAAAATTCTCTTTTAAAATGGAAGGGGAAATAAGATACTTCCATGACAAAGAACACGTGAGAAACTTCATTAATACCAAACCAGCACTCCAAACAATGCTGAACAATATGCTAGAAAAAGACAATGAAGGTCACAACACCATGAAGCCCAACAGAGCAAATCAAAGCCATGCAAGAAACTAAAGGGAGATAGGGAAAATTAAAAAGCCACGAAGAGGACAATAACATGACAATGATAAGTCAATACACATCAGTTATAACTACCAATGTTAATGGCCTCAGTTCACCAATCAAAAGAAATATACCGGCAGAATGGATTAAGAAGCAAAATCCAACACTATGTTGTATACATGAAATACACCTAGTTCAAAAAGAAACTCATAGACTGAAAGTAAAGGATGGAAAACAGTTCTCTATGAGACAGGAGCGCGGAAAAAAGAAGGGGTAGCTATCTTATTCACAGACAAATTACAAATCAAAACTGACTAAGAGAGACAAAGAAGGCCATTACATCCTTGTAAAGGGAATAATCCAAGAGGAAGAGATGACAATCATTAATATATATATGCACCAAATATTAATGTCCCCAGCTATATGAAACAAACATTAAGGGACATGAAAAACCAAATAAGCACTAATACAATTGTAGTGGGGGACCTAAATACCTCACTATCACAAATAGACAGATCATCTAGACAAAAAATCAACAACAAAATACTAGAACTGAACCAAACTTTGGAACAAATGAATTTAACAGATGTCTACAGAGTGCTCCACCCCACATAATTAGAATATACATTCTTTTCAGCTGCACATTGGTCATTCTCCAAAATAGACCACATACTAGCTCATAGAAAATGTTTAAATAAATGCAAAGGAATTGAGGTTATTCCATGTATATTATCAGACCATAATGCATTTAAGCTGGAGATCAATAGCATAAGAAACCATAAGAACTTCACAAACACATGGAAATTGAACGACACTCTCCTGAACAATCAATGGGGTCACAGCAGAAATTAAAGAAGAAATTAATCAGTTTTTACAAATAAATGATAATGTCAATACAACATATAGGACTCTATGGGACACAATAAAAGCAGTTCTATGTGGAAATTCATAGCAGTGAATGCCCACACTAGGAAAACAGACTGAGCTCAAATAAACAATCTAATGGCGAATCTTAAACTCCTAGAAAAAGAACAGCAAAACTTGTACAAGGGAGGACATTATAAAGATCAGAGCAAAAATCATTGTGATGGAAACTAAGAGAACAATACAAAAAAAAAATCAATGAATCCAAGAGTTGGTTTCTTGAAAGAATAAATAAAATTGATAAACCCTTAGCCAACCTTTGCAAAAAAAAAAAAAAAAGGAAAGAAAAGGCTCATATCCATGTAATTAGGAATGAAAAAGGTGAAGTCACAACAGATCAAGCAGAAATCCAGATCCAGATCATCAATACCCACTTTGAGAACCTATACTCTAATAAAATGGAGAACACAAAAGAAATGGACAGATTTCAAGATACATATGAATTACAAAAGTTGAATGAAGAAGATAAAAAAATTCTAAATACCCCAACTACAGTCAGTGAAATTGAAAATGTAATTAAAAATTTATCAACTAAAAAAAGCCTGATGGCTTCACTGCTGAATTCTACAAGACACTTAGAGATTGGCTCTGGGATTTAGCACAGTGGTTCCACTGCCTGCCTCAGAAGCACAAGATCCTGAGTTCAATTCCCAGTACCAAAACAAAACAAAACAGGACATTTAGAGATTGCTCTTTAAACTTTTAAATGAAATTGAAAGGGAAGCAATACTTCCACATTCATTCCTGGAAGCAAGTGTTACTTTGATTCCAAAACCAGGGAAAGACCCAACCAAAAAAGAGAACTTCAGGCCAATCTCCCTAATGAACATAGATGCAAAATTCTTCAATAAGATACTGGCAAACAGAATACAGAGGATCATCAAGAAGATCATATGCCCTGACCAAGTCGGATTTATTCCAGGGATGCAAGGATGGTTCAACATATGTACATCAATAAATGTAATACATTGTATTAACATACTCAAGGATAAAACCTATATGATCATCTGAATAGATTCAGAAAAAGCATTCAACAAAATTCAACATCTCTTCATGATTAAAAAAAAAGAAACCCTGCAGAAATTTGGAATAGATGGTCTTTATCTCAAGTTAATAAAGGCTATCTATGAAAAAACCACAGCCATCATATTAAATGGCCAAAAATTGAAAACCTTCATGCTAAAATCAGGAACAAGACAAGGATGTCCACTATCACCACTCCTGTTCAATATAGTTCTGGAAACATTAGCCATAACAATTAGATATGAGAAAGAAATTAAAACAATAAAGATAGGAAAGAAAGTAGTTAAGCTGTCATTATTTGCTGATGATATGATACTCTACATAGAAGACCCAAAAAAACTCTGCCAAAAGACTTCTAGACAGATTCAGTAGAGTAATTGTATATGAGGTCAATACTCAAAAATCAATAGCCTTCTTGTACACAAATAACACAGTCACTGAGAGAGAAATTAAGGAAACAATTCCTTTCACAACAGCATTCAAAAAATGAAGTATTTAGGAATCAATCTAACAAAGCAAGAAAAAGACCTCTACACTGAAAACTACAGCACTCTGAAAAAAGAAATCAAAGGGGATATAAGAAAACGGGAAGATATCCCTTGCTCTTGGGTAGGAAGAATCAACATAGTGAAAATGGCCATACTACCAAAACTGCTATACAGATTTGATGCAATTCCTATTGAAATTCAACAGTATATTTCACAGAACTAGAGAGAATAATTCAAAAATTCATTTGGAACAAGAAGAGACCTAGAATAGCAAGAACAATTCAGGGCAACAGAGATATGACAGGGTATATGACAATACCCAACTTGAAACTATACTACAAAGACACTGTGATAAAAAATCAGTGGACTAGATTGGAAGATGCAGAAACAAATGCAGATGTACTCATCTACCACATCTTTCACAAAGGAGCCAACCATCCTCACTTGAGGAAAAATACCCTCTTTAATAAGTGATGTTGGAAAAACCGAATTTCAACATGCCAAGATTAAAACTAGACCCTTATCTTTCAACATGCACGAAACTAAAATCCAAGTAGATTAAAGATCTAAATATTAAAACAGAAGCATTAAACTTTCCGGAAGATAAGTTAGCCAGAACTCTCAAAGACATTGGCATAGGAAAAGACTTTATGAACAAATCCTCAGTAGCACAGGAACAAGCAGAAAGAATCAGCAACTTAGATCTCATCTTATTGAAAAGCTTCTGCAGTGCAAGAGAAACCACCAACAGAGCTAAGATACAACCTGCAATGTGGGAAAAAAATTTTACTAGCTGCTCCTCAGACAAGGACTATTATCTAGAATATACAAAGAGCTAAAAAACAAAAAACAAAAAACAAAAACAGGCCCACCAAATATAAAGACCTAATTGGGCATCTGAAATGAACAGACATTTCTCAGACAAAGAAGTAAAAGTAGAAAATAAATACACAAAAAAATATTCAACATCACTAGTCATTCAAGAGATGCAGATGAAAACAACACTGAGATTCCACCTCACCCCAGAAAGTATGGCTGCTATCAAGAAATCAAGCAATAACAAATGTTGGTGCAATTATGGGGAGAAAGGAACCATTCATTGTTGGTGGGAGTGCAGACTTGTGCAACCACTGTGGAAATCAATATGGAGATACCTCAAAGAACTAGGATTAGAGGTTCCACTTGACTCAGCTATCCCTCTGCTGGGAATCTTTCTAAAAGAATTAAAGGAATCGTACCACAGTGATATATATGTACACCCATGTTTATAGCAGCACAGTTCGTAATAGCTAAAACTTGGAAACAGCCCAATTGCCCATCAGTTGGAGATTAGTTAGAGAAGTTGTATTTTTTTAAATAAAATGGAATACTACTCAGCCATAAAGAATGAGAAATTAGAGTCATTCATAGGAAAATGGATGCATATTGAGGCCATACTCTTAAGTGGAATAAATAGTACCCACATGTAAATACCAAACAGTTTCTCTGGTGTGAAAAACCAGAAGTGTAAATAAGATCCAAATTCTATAACTGATAATATGAAATAGGAAGAAAAGCGCTAAAGGTGTAGGGGAAGTGGGAAGGTAGGGTAAAGGAAATAAGGGAAAAGAAAACATATGAGAAAAGGAAAAAATGGAAACAAAGTCTTTGTAAGTAGCAGAGGGTGGAGGAGGTGAAGAGAGGGCAGGGGTATGGGAAAAAATGGGAACCAAGATCTGTCATGCAAAGGTACAAGATCCCAATGATAAATGTAATTGTACTGTATACTTTAAAAGTACCAGTAAACTCAATGAGAAGAAAAAGATCCCAATGATGAATATAACTGTACCTTACACCTAAAAAGTACCAAACAAAAAGATGTTCTATTTTATAGAGCTATAGTAGATGTATCGATTGAATCTGATCTCAAGGTTGATAGAAGCTGAGCAAAACAGGGAAAGACGTTGTATTTTTCTTTATGAAATCGGGATGGAAATTGTTATGCAGAATTGAGTTTTGAGGCTTCACCTCTCATTAGCTAAAGGATTTTTCTGTTGTTTCTTTGGGGTTTTACTGAAGGGGTGACGGGCAGGAAGGGATTCTTTTCAATTTTGTATAAAAACACAGTTTACTCATGGTTTCTCTTTTATTGTGATTGCAAGCGTTCTAAGCTTGTGCTGTTGGAATCCTGTTGGTGGTGGTGCTCTAGGTAATGGAGGCCTGTGGCGAGGTTTAGGGTGACTTGGGCATGTCTTTCTCAAAACACAAGACACAGCAACCTTCCTCCAGTATACCAAGGCAAACGGCCATCTCATGACTCACTGAACACACTGCAGTATACCAGTCTACAGATGATCTTTCCCTCTTTTTTGTGTGATGGCACAGTTGCAACCCATACAGAATTTCTTATTTGTAAATTGGAAGTTTCTTCTATGCCTTATAGAGCTTAAATTCAGGAGTTTGCACCTCATCTCTGAAACAAAGGGAAATAATACACCCATTCAAAAGTCAGTAAGTCCCCTAGAACTTGTGGGGTTTTATTTTTGAGAGTTTTGTTTTTGGGGTTTTGAGGGTTCTATTATTTTTTCTTTCACAATATTGACACATGAAGAGCTCTGTTCAATGTCATGAGCAGCCTGGAAACAAAAGTTAGGAACCTGCATATGTTGTTTACTAACAGATTTACAAAAGGTATTTGAAGAGCATCTGAAACTTTTTTTTGATGCATTAACTAGCAAGACCTAATATTTAAAAAGGAAATTCAGCTAAAGGGAAATTTACTCTGTACTTTAGACTATCTTGTGAAGGTGTATGAACTAGTAATTTGAAAATTTATACTCCCACTTGGTTGTAAATTTTAGTCGTCTTAACTTAGGACTTGGTAAAAAGCTATTTATGCTGGATTTGGGTCAAAATGACATTATTATTTGCAAAAAAAAAAGTAAAAAATAATAATGGGAAGAAAGGGCTGCATAATGAGACATTGCAAGACTCAGATATTGGATGGAAATTCCCCTCAGATTCCTTTCAGATTACAATTTACCTTTGTTTTCAGTTTCCCAAAAAGAATAAATGAAATGAAATATAGCAGAATGTTAACCCATATGAAAATAAAGTCTACCCAAATATTTTAATGCATATTCCAGCTTCTTAAAACTAAGAATTTAAAACCACTAAATTGGTCATTAGCATCTCATCTGATACAAATAAGGTATGCTCGGTGTATACAATCATATTTTCTCCTAAAGATATTCTTTGGTTAGAAGTACACACAAAAATTGAAATTAGTAGTTGTGTGTTCATCTCTACGTATTTCCAGCATATGTAGCACTAATAGATCCATCCTAGTACCTGTGTCTTTGGTATTTCATTTTGGTTCCATCAACTTAGGAAAAGAAAAGCTTAGGTAGAGATTTTTGGAGCCAGACCCCTACCTGCTGGTTGGCAAATACTTTAGTACATAGTGTTTTCTTAAGAAAATAAACCATTCTCTGCTCTCTTTCCACCTGCTACCGCCCTTTCAGTAACACTAGAATCATGTTACGTATGCACACACACCTTGTGCAAGGTAGGTGCTCAGGTATTAATTTCTTCCTTGCCCTCCTTAGGGCATCCATTCCCTCATGATTTCAACCCAATCATTGATGGCATTTACATATTACGGAAATAGCTATTGGGTAAATTTGGATCTTAGTTGGATAAAGGAATTTCGACTTTCACAGACGCTTTTGATAGACAGGGAAAATAATGGGGAGGAAAATATTCCTCAGTAGAATATTTTTAGGTTTCGGAAAAAAGATGGAAAATTACTGTGTAACTTTGTCCAGTTTACATTGATTAAAACTCGTTTGCGGTGCTTTTCTTTTCCTTAAATAATTCTCTAAATGCAGATTCCTGCTGAATCACCCATCATCATGTTAGGCCCATGTATTTAGGGAGTTTTGTCAGAAAACATTTTTAACTTGCAGTATTGAAATGAATCATATTTACTGTTCTTAAAATGTCATTCAAACGTAGGTATTGTCTGTTGTTTGGGGATGGTAACTAGTTTTGCAAAAAAACTAAAAAAATTTTTATGTCTTATAATAATGCACCAATGATCATGCTGGTTAAAAATACAGTATTTTGGGGGCAGGGGATTTAGCTCAGTGGTTCCAGTGCCTGCCTCACAAGCACAAGGGCCTGAGTTCAATCCCTGGTACCAAACAAACAAACAAACAAACCCATAGTATTTTTGGCCATTAAAAAAACATCAGCAGTTTGTAATAGCTAAATCTTGGAAACAACCTAAACACCCATCAAACAATGAATGGATAAAGATGTGTTTTTAATATTTATACAATGGAGTACTAGTCTGCCATAAAGAAGGATAAAGTTGAGACATTTCTAGGTAAATGGATGCATCTTGAAATCATACTCTTAAGTGAAATAAATCTGACACACATATTCCAATATTGCATGGTTTCTCTGGTGCGAGAAACTGAAAGAGTAAATAAGGACCAAAATATATAACAGATATTGTGAAATAGGAAGAAAATGTTCACATGTAAGTGGAATTAGGGAGGAGAGAGGGGGAAAGGACGTAAGGGGAAAGGTAAAAAGAGAATGGAAGGAAGAAATAGAAACAAAGCTTTCCCAAATGGGAAGAGGAAAAAGCTTGCAGGGGAGGAGGGGAATGGGAAAAAGAATCAAGATATATTATGGACAGGTACAAATTCCCTGTGATCAATATTATCATTATGTTTGTCTAAAATGTACCAGTAAAATGAACTGGACATAGGCAAACAAACAAAAAGCTTCACCCAACTGCAATCCCTACAAAAATTAACCCAAGGGGCCAGGGATGTAGCTCATTGGCATTGCACCTGCCTGGCAAGTTTGATTCCAGGTACCAGAAATTAAAAGAAGAAGAAGAGGAAAGAAGAAAGAAGAAAGAGTAGAAAGAAGAAAGAAGAAAGAAGAAAGAAGAAAGAAGAAAGAAGAAAGAAGAAAGAAGAAAGAAGAAAGAAGAAAGAAAAGAAGAAAGAAGAAAGAAGGAGGAAGAGGAAGAGGAAGAGGAAGAAGAAGAGGAAGAAGAAGAAAGCAAGTTTCAAAATGGGCTAGGGTTTTAGCTCAGTGGCACTGTGGATTTCTCTCTAGTGCAAGGTCCTGAGTTGGATCTCCATACAAAAAAGGAAAAAAAAGAAAAAGAAAAAGAAAAAGAAATAAAGAAAGAAAGAAAAAGTAACACAAATGGATCATGGTCTAATATAAAATGTAAGCCTAACAAACTTTTATGAAAAAAAAATGAATATCTTTAGGGTCTAGGGTTAGACAAAGAATTCAGATTTGACAGAAAAAGTATGATCTGAAAAGGAAAATTGATAAACTGAATATCATCAAATTAAAAAATTTTGCTTTGTGAAATTATGTGTGAAAGACACAAAAAGACAAGCTAACAAGTGGGATAAAATATTTACAAACCATGCATTTGACAAGGATCAGTACCTGAGGCATTATACTGACTATAATCCCAGCACTATGGGAGACCAGGCCAGGGACCCCAAAGCCCAGCTCAGCCTGGGCAACTTAGACTCTGTCTCAAAAAATGAAAAAAAAAAAGTGTGAAGGGCCTGGGCTCAATCCCCAATAAAACACATCGCACACCCACCCCCAAAACACTCGAAACAAAAAAGGCACACATTGACAATAAAAAAAAAAAAATCCAATTCTAAAATGAACAAAAGCAACCAACGAAAATATACAAATGTAAACAGATATAAAGATGTCCAAATCACTAGCTCTCACGGAAATGCTAATTGAAACCACAACATATCACTACACGGTTTCAAATTGGATAAAACTAAAAGGAGGGATATTAAATACATTAAACGCAGGAGAGGATGCAGGTGAGACAGCGGGATCAGTCCTGTGTTCTGGTGGGAACGTGAAATGGGGCTGGGCTGCTTCACGCATGACTCAATTCGCGGCTACCGAACGACTCAGCGACTGTATTCCCCGGCCTGTATCCTGGAGAAATGACAACCACAAATGTTCTTTATCTGTAGGACTCCACACTAGAAACAGCCCAGCTATTCTTCCTCAGGTGAATGGTTGCAAACCGGAGATGCATACATACCATGCTGTTCTACCCAACGATAAAAAGGAGTGAACTCTAGCGTGCGGAATTTCTTGGGCGAATTTCCTGAGAATTGTGTTGCTAATTTTGCTGGTGTGGTGGGGCACCCTGGAAGTCTGACGCGGAAGGATTGTCCATTTTGGGCAATTTGCGACCTTGTCTCAAAAGAAGAAAAGGCCTGGAGATGTAGTTCAGTGCTGAGGCTATGGGCTGCAGTACCCGCTTCCCCTAGAAAAAGCAAAATTAAAAAAAAAAAAAAA
>NW_022900916.1:23952186-23959014 GCF_012274545.1 Fukomys damarensis | reverse complement strand
AAAAATAAAAAAAAAAAAAAAAAGATTCCATAAGGGTGCGTTCATATCATATTTTTTTAAATGACTAAATTTCAAAATTTTACAAGTGGAGAATGTTAGTGGTTGCCAAGGGTTAAAGGAGCATGGTGGAAGGGACGTGGTTGTGGCTATAAAAGGACCCTAGGAGGAGGTCTTTGTGAAGCTGGAATTGCTCAGACTATGCTGGTGCATGCACACCCCTACCTTTATGCTAAAATCATAGAACAAAACACACACCTACACATATGGGGAAAGCTGCGGGAATCCCAGTCGATTGGTGGATTATACAATGTAAACATCCTAGTTGGGAACACGTGCTATTAAAGGTATACTTCAATGTTTATTTTCCTTCCAAAGAGGACAAAAGAAGAAACAATTGACTTAAAGATGGACTTCACTACAGACAAGCTCTTGTTTATTTGTAGCTATAGATGCGGGTTTCTAGTTTAGAGATGGCAGTGACCCTGGACACTTTGCACAGCAGCCCTGCCCCAGGACTGGAGATGCTCCAGGACTGGAGAACTCTCAGTACTAGTGATTTTGCTTAGCTTCAGGTGTTAGTTAACAGATCTCACGATCTCATTAAAGAAATCAGAGCGCTTCGGGGCAGTTGTAGTCTTACCCAGAAATCAGTATATTTTAAAAACTGCTGAAGTTAGTAACTTTTGCCTAAACCTTTTTCTGTTGCTTTTTTATTTCTTTTTTAGGGATGAAGAGGTAGAAAGATAAATTTATGAGGTCAAGTGAATGGTTTGGTTGTATTACTTTTCTTTCAGTTTTCAGTTTCTTTTTGGCTGTAATATACAGGCTGTTTCCCTTCTCTCTGAACACAACTTTTAGTTGTGCATACTACTGTAGGCAGAATGGGTCAGAAATCACCAGTAAAGTAAAACTCAGTTGTTTATTATTATTATTGTTGTTGTTATTGTTATTATTTTGATTTCTTGTTTGTTTTGATTTTCTAACCACTTTGTGGACACTTGTTTCAAATTTCAAGTATTTCTGTCTGAGCCTGCCTGTACTCCAGTTTTCCTATGGGATTGCAAAACCTGTGCCTCCTTAGGGAAAAAAAAAAAAATTCCCCTAATCCCTTTTTGCTCCTGTGGAGAACTGCAAGCTCCCGTATATAAAATGCTTGACCAATCTTCAGAGAGAAAGATGAGAGGAGAAAAGGAGTAGGAGGACATGTAGGACAAGAGGCAGGGGAACCGATATGTTGCTTTGCTTCAAAAACAAAAGGACCAAATATAACATCATATATTTCAGCATCCTTTATCAGCATTGCAACCATTCACCTCTTGTTTACGACAGCAGGTTAGCAAGGCTATGCTTGGAAATGATATTCTGTAACAAGCTTTATTTAATATGGGGACCAGAGTAGCTGATTGAGAACGATTTTCTTTGAAGTTGTGCTGAGCCCAGTTTGTAATTGGTTTCATGACCTGGTTTTAAGATCTGGCCTGAGTTTTGTACTGTCAGAGATTTCCTGAGGCTGGGCTACATTTAGGAAGGTCAGGAGCCGGTTTGGACTCAGAAGCTTAAATTTTGTAATAGCTAAAATTTGGAAACAACCCAATTGCCCATCAACTGGAGACTACATAAAGATGATGTGTGTGTGTGTGAGTGTGTGTGTGTGTGTGTGTTTAAATAAAATGGAGTACTACTCAGACATAAAGAATGTGAAACTAGATACATTTATAGCTAAGTAGATGCACATTGAGGCCATACTCTTAAGTGAAATAAATAGGACACACGTGTATAAATATGGAATAGTTTCTCTGGTGTGAGAAATTAAAAGTGTAAATAAGGATCAAAATGTATAACTGATATTGTGTACTAGGAAGAAAAGGTCTAAAAGAGTAGAAGAAGTGGGAGGGGTAGGGGAAAGGAAAGAAGGGAAAAGAAAACCGTGAAAAGGGAAAACATGGAAACAAAGTCTTTGTAAATAGGGAAGGGAGGAGGGGGTGAAGGGAGGGCTGGGGAATGGGGAAAAATAAGAACCGAGATACATCATGTAAAGGTACAAGATCCCCATGATGAATATAACTGTACTGTGTACCTAAAATGAACCAATAAAATTACTAAAGATTTTTTTAAAAAGCTTAAAAGAATCCAGGCAGGATAAGGACAAGGTTACATGTGAATGCTGTTCAAGACATTATCAGACTATTTGATGAGAATAATAATGTTGGACAAATTTCACCACATTCAAGTCTAAACTACAAGTAGATTTTAGAAAAGAGGGATGGGTGGTGATAATGGGGCACCACTTGGTAAAAGCGAGCAACGAGCAGAGAAATAATCACTTGAAGAAAGAGGGATTCTCCGGCTGCCTGAATAGGATCAGAAAGGCGAGAAAGGAGAGTGTAGTCGACCACTTAGTCGGTCTGCTGTAGGTCTGGGCTCTGTGGGGTCTCCTTGAACACTTCTGCAACACCAAGGCTACAGTTTCCTTTTCTGAAAACCGAGAATATTATCCGTAACACATGCTGAGACTGAGTCAAATGAAGTAGGAAGGGGTTCTGGAACACGATGACTGTTCAGTGAATGGAGGATTACCACTGTTAATATTACTTTACAGGTGTCCGACCTTGTGGGCTTCTCAAAACCTTAATGATAGGACGTGTTCATCTTTGCAAGAGCAGTCCCGAGGATTGTTGGAAAAGGGCTCTGGGTCAAAGAACACAAAAATTTAGTTAAACGGGACAGATAAGTACAAGAGGATCCATTGTGGTGTCTATAGTTAATACATACTGGAAAAATTGCTGAGTAGATTTTTAAGGCTTTTTAACCACAAAAAGGTTAAGTATGGAAGTTCATGCATATGATAAATAGCTTCACTCAGCATTCTGTGATGAATATGTTAAAACATCGCATTGTATACTATAAATACGTGAGACTTTTACTTGTCAATTAAAAAATAAGTAAGAACCATCCCCACCATACACAACAAATACTGTTGGGTTGGCTTGGCACTGATGTAAGGTTCTCACTGTGCAGATGAGAAGCTTAAGGATTAGTCCACAGTTGCCCATTTAGCGAGCAAAAGACCCTGCGCTACAACCACAGAGGTTCTTATAGTTGAGCCAGGATCTGAATCACCTGGGCAATGATTGCAACCCAGATTGCTGGGTTCACCTCTACAGTTCCTGGTTGAGTAGGCGTGGGGTAGGGACAAGATTGGGAATTTCTGGTTACCATTCTGGGGAGCATACTGGCCCTGCTGGTCTTAGCTAGACCACACTTTGAATGCCACTGAAGGAGGCAGAGGAGAGTTCTGAAACCTATCTGTTCATTGGCATCACCTTGAACTTGAGAGGACTAAGTGAACCCCAAAGTGCCTCAAGTCCATGGGCTTTCTCCTGTCACAAATGGGATTCGGCCCTATTTCTAGAATATAAATATTTGATAATTCCAAGTGAAAAAGGATAAAGGTAACAACTGGACATTTCACAAAGCCCCCCCCCCCCATTATAGTATTTCTGCAAAATATTCGTAGAAGCAACTATTTGGAAAAGACTTACATTTCTGATCCCCAAATTTCCATTTTATGGTCCAAGACATTCTACTGTTTGCCATATGTTGTGAATAAGGGTTAGCAAATTATTACGATTACTGACCACAGCTGAAACATTAAAATTTTCTTTTTCTGTGCTGGGCACGATGGCACATGCCTCGATTCAGCACTTAGGAAGCTGAAGCAAGGGGGTTTGGTATGATTTTGAGGCCAGCCTAGGCTACAAATGAATTCAAGAGCAGTTTAAAACACATAGTGAGATCCTGTTTCAAAATCTGTTTTCACCCATTTGTTGTCAGTGCCTAATTAAAATCATTTTATGTTTTAGACTGAATTATAAACAGTATAACATATATTGCAAAAGCCAATGAAATATGTATGAGTCATATTTGGCATTCATATAGGATCTCTAAGAAATCCCAAATGCTTTGCAAAGATTATTTCATTTCTTTCCCTAGCACTGCTTTTGAGGAGCAGATGTGGAACTCACTCAAAGTTAGGGATATCTTGCTTTTGTAGGCTAATCACAAGATGGAAGTTTCACAAGACCAAATGATAGATACCAACCTGGGTGTTATGGAGTGTAACTGTTACTTTAATGACCAAATGTAATGCCAGGCAATATTCAGGTATTATCCACATCACTTCCAGCTCGCTGAGAAAAGTCGATTCTTTTCTGAGTTATCCAGAGCACCAAACCAGCAAGACTGTTTATAAAAGAGGCACTGAACAGTTTATCCACAAGTAAACTTTGTAGGAAGGGCAGTGCTACTTCAGAGTGGGGAGGTGTGGACTCTTTTTACAAGGCATACATTGTGGGCCAGGGCTGACATCCAATCACAACTCTCTCTCTCTCCTCATTTAAAGAAGGCTCAATGTCAGCTTTATAGGTACGCCAAACTCCACCTCTGTCCTCGCCAAGTCTCAGCGGGGCCCCAGAGTTAAACTGCCATGAGACAGATTGTCCAAAAATTATACATGTTTATTTTCATAAAAGTTTGGGTGGCACAGGAATCATCCTAAGGAAATGTAGACCTGAAGAAGCAATTAAAATTGAACACGTGAAAAAGTGATAAACAAAGGGCTTTGGCTAGGGTAGTTAGTTGGGTGAAGTTTGGCTAGGGTAGTTAGTTGGGTGAAACATCTAAAGATAATGGTGAGTTTAACAAGGTTGGTCCTTACAGATTTTCCTAGGCTTCCGTTTACTCTCTTTGATAACAATGTTGCTTTCCTTTTGGTACAGGGAATTTGAGGCTTTAGGGAGTAGCACAAAGGTCAACATGATCTTGCACAGGCTACTTTTAAAAAATACCTTGAAGTGAAAAATCTTCACAATGTCAGAGCAATACAGTTTGCAAGTGGTATGTCCTTAACTCCTTCAGCTTTGAATCACACATTGCTTACCTGTTCAGGTTAGCTTATTTTTCTCATACAAACATTTTAAAAGCAAGCAAGCATAGACAGAGACTTCTTGAAGGAATTTATTTGCAATCTCCATGTCTCCTTTTCCTCTGTTGAAATATGCATAGTACTGGTTCTGTAAAGGGCCCTCATTCTTGCAGTGCCTGCTGGAACTTGATGTTCACACTCTGTTCACTCCATCAATAGTCATTCACAGAAAGCATTATCACTGATTCTTTAGGAATTTCCCTGTGCAGAATGGAACCAGCCCCTGCCAACAAAATACATTGCTGTGGACTCAATTATAAAATACTGTTCAAGTGCACAGGCTTTCCTGGGCACAGGAACTAAGTTTCTGGGTTGCTACCTGAAGGTTTAGGGCTAGTTATGAGAGATTTCTAAAGTTTACAGGTTTCCAAATAATAGCTGAGCCAGGCTGCTTTCAGGGCTTTGCAAAACCTCTGAGCTACTTAGGATTGATGCTCCACTTTAAAAAGGCATTTACGTTACAATGAAAAGAAACAAATGCAAACAAAATCACTGAATCATGGGGTGGTGGTGGTGAGAACACCTCTAAATAAATTCTACTCTGAGCATCTTGGCAGCCTACAGAAAAGAGTGAAGAAAATGGAAAGAATATTGGATGTGGAGGCATAAAAAATGGTTTCCAGTTTGGCAGTCTGCTGCTGTCACTTCCTGACAGGGTGGCCATAGTTTTTCTTAATGTACCTTCTTAACTTCTGAGTCTTTATTTTAAAAGTGTGGACAGTAAGAACTGCAAGAATGTTGAGAGGATTCAAGGAGATATTGTATGTGAAGGAAACATCTACGACAAGCATAAAAGTAGCTATAATCATAATTTATATTATCCAGTAATTGTTTTCTTAAATCAGACAATGTTTTATTAGTCTTAGTACCCTCAGAAAACATGCAACAAATGTTTGTTGAACTAAGCAAGAGAACAAGGAGGTCGCACTTAGTTTTTCTTCTAGTTTGAGTAAATGGCCAACTTCTTACACTCTGAACCGTTCCACTTCGAACTCAAGACCATAGTGCTAACTAGGCGTTCGCCACTGACTTCAGGACTTCATCTGCCAGCCTCACCAATCCCTACTTTAAGTTGCCCACTGTATCTTTTAATTCTTCCCCTTTCCTGTATGAGCTCTAAGAAGTCTTTCTTCTCCTTTGCCAAACTGCCTCCCTATTTTATGCCACCTTAATTTAGTTTTTAGTTTTTCCTTGTGGCATCTAACATCACTACACATTTGCATCAATATGCACCTTCCTTAGTACATGAATCATTAACTAGTGGTTATAATCAGACGAATATGAATCCCATTGTCAAAGTAATAAAATCACAGAATTATCACTATTATCATACTTGTGATTTATTAGTACACTTACTTACATCATCCCGTTGGTAACTGGCTCCCAGATCACAAACTCCAACGGAGTAGGGGTCGGATATTTGCTCACCCTCTGATCCCAGTGGACCTGGTAGGTGGTGGGCGCTACCCAGGAACCGTCCCGTTGGACTGGAGGCCTAGAGTGCACGACTAGTATGCAGTGGCACGCTGGATAAGGCCGCCTACAGTTTCAACGTGGGGGTTGCAGCTCCCTAACCTGGGCCTTGATAAAGAAACTTGGGTTGCCAGTTTTGCAAAGTGAACAAGGTAGCAAATGTTTTGGCAGGCGGCAGACTCCACCCCTTCACACACCACTACCAAGACAAAACAAGCTCTGAAGTCGCCCTAAAATTATTTCCTGGATCAAGGGACGCGGATTGCAGCCGAGGATCGCGCTCCAGGGCACGAGCTGAACTGAGCCTGGCAAGTCAGCGGCGCGCGAGCCCGAGGCGCGCCAGCTGGAGGCCGAGCCCGGACTACCCGCTT
>NW_022900916.1:23887007-23951323 GCF_012274545.1 Fukomys damarensis | reverse complement strand
TGGGCCGGGTTCTCGGGGGCGCAGACCCCAGGTGCGGGCGCCTTTCCGGGGAGGTGCAGCGGGGGCGCAGCGCCTGCGTTTGCTGAGCTCCGGAGACCTGGTTGGGGGAGGGGGAGCTTTTTTGGTGTGGTACCTTTCTTCTTGCAGAATTTGGCACAGAGATAAGGAAGTTTAACAAAACTGCCATTTTCTAAACGAAGAATAAATAGTATAAAGTCTGACCAGCCGAACTTGGGTAGTGTTGTTAAAAAGGAATTACCGTTGTGTTTCTTCTAGATCTTTTATGTTTTCAAGGAATTTGTAACCACTTGGGGGGAAATAGCAACATCATTAGGCCAAGTTTAAAAACAAACAGCTGCAAGATCCCAAATCAGACTCAGCACGATCCCAGTTACGCATTATGGGCCTAACTAGGCTTTAAAATCCATTAACAAATACTTGAGAGTAAGTTCCCTAGATGTTTCAGTGGGTGGTGGGCGTGTGAAGGTGTTTTCAAAGCGCCTTTTTTCTACTTTTAAATGAGCTATTTAAAATAAAGAGACACTTTTATTCAGAAGTAAGCGATAAGAAAGTTTCTTAAAAAGGACTAAAAATAAAAAGGAAAGGAAACTGGCGGTGAGGAGTTCTGAGATGGTTTGTGCGAGGGCTGGGTCTCTTCTGGCTTTGGCGAGCGCCTCCCTGCTTCTGCCTTCTCTTCCCCTGGGCGCTGGGGCCACGTGAAGAGGCGGTGGCCAGGAGCTAGGAGACCCCGCCTGCCCAGGCCCCGGCACCTGGCTGAGGGCACGTTAACCACTAATGGTCGCTTTGGCTCATTAGTAATTTCCAAAAGTGTCCTTGAAGGCGGGCCCTTGAGGAAGATCTGCTATTGTGGATGTTTGTGAGAAAGTCTTATAGTCAGAATTCTCCAGTGGAGAAAGGTAGGAAAAGCAGGAACAATAAACAAGCCTAAGGGTTAGATTGTGTGCGCGCATTTGCTTTTGCCATTTATTGGTGTCCTGTGCCTCCAAAAGTTTCGGCTTCTCCAAGGTTAAAAAAATAAAACAATCTCAAAAGCACCTTTGGAAGGAGAGTTAGGTAACTTGTGCATTTCATTGGAAAATGTGGTACGTGTCTTCCTGAAACCTTTTGCTTCTGTTTGAAAGTTTTTTGCACTTCCACTCACTTGTATCCAGTTCATGCTTTGGAAGTAAACAATGCCCCAGAATGTGTAGGTGGAAGGGAACATTTACTGTCAGAGAATGAGGCTGATTCTTTGGTAGTTCTTAAATGTTAGACGTGTTTACCACTTGGAGGCAATCCACGTATTATATAAGATCCATTATGCACCAATTAGGGCAGATTAACTATATGTGAGATGGTCTTTTTCTTTTCTAAAGACCCAATTGACAGCACAAGTAAGATGTGATTTTTCCAGTGCCAATGTACCTGTTTATCATAAGTTAAGTGTGAGCAGATTATATCCTCTTTACATTAGCTGTGGGTTTCTGTGGGGTGGGCAGGTGGCCAAATAAGCACTTAGTGAAAGTTTCAGACACACCAAGCTGTTAAGTTTGTGTCCTCCAGGCTTATGGAAAAATTTCCATCCCTTGAAAAGCACAGGTTCAGGGTGAAGTTTAGGTGGAATGGTAGCAAGTGTGAGCGGGGAGGAGATGCTTATTTACACTCTGAACTGCTTCCTGGTCTGCTTTTCCTTGGCCCACCGGTGTGTAGGATTTGATGTGCTCAGAAAGTGATCATGCCTGCTATGGACCGTGGTCTTGCTTGGACTGACCACTGTGCCTTTGCACGTTCCTGTTGAGAGACAGAAACGATACCTAGTAAAGGCAAGAGTGTGATCTTAAGTTCTCCCCTGGGCGGCTCCCTGGGGCTGGTGGTGGGTGCCTCCATTTCCCAGCAGAGAAACTGGTAGGTTGGGAGTGTCCCCAACCTTATACTCTTGTAGCTCCAGGGTGGGGGTTGGACCCTTTGAGAAGGAAATGATGCTAAATGCTTCATGAATATGCATGAGGCATGTTGTTGAAGGGGTAAAGGGGACTTTTTCTGGTGTTGACCTCTGGGCTACAAAGTACACCCTTCTGAGCTGATCTTGTGGCTCTTAAAAAGGTGAGACCAGAGCCCGTAGCTGGTAAAAGGGAGGTCGTTTGTGATTCTGGAAGCACTGTGATTTGCCTTTTCAGTTGTATTTAAAAGGCTAATTGCCTGCAGCAGCACTGAATTCTCGGAGATCAAGGCAAATCTCATCAGACTCAGGACAGAAAACCATGAGATGTTATGTGATGTAAAACAGTATGACTGTTAAGAGTATGTTGATGAAAAAGCACTGAAACCATTTGGCTAGAATAGTCCAAGCATATCAATTTTAAATGGTTCTTGAATTTTTCTTCACTCCTCAGCCCTCTATGAGTTATAATTTAGAATTTTTACCTCCAAGACCCAATTTTGTTTTATAAAAGACTTCTGGCTTTACTTGCCAAAGTGGAATTGATACTCACCAAAGTCACTACTTTATGTAGAGTTAGAGATAAGGAACTATTAAGTGAGACCATTTTATTGCAATTTATGGGAAGCTGTGGTTTGCGAATATTTTGAAATAGGAAAAGTCAGAGGCATACTTGGTAAATGTAGCCAGAGTTAATACTGGGAGTAGCTTATCTTACATGGTAGTAAATGCTGGCACTTCCTATGCAACCTCAAAAATCTATCGGTGATTCACATCATAGGAGAGCCAGCGAATGGTGGATCTTTTCCTGCCCAGTTTGCTGTATGATTATTAGGACTTGCTGACTAGATTAGCCTACTAGATACTCACTTAGCACCTTTTAAGTGTCGTATGTTGTCTTGGTGGAAGAACAAAGCCACAGAACACTGTCCTTGCCTACCTTCCCCTGGCCCTTACTGCCCTCTTGCCTTTGCAGAGCTTGTTAGCTCTCCGGTTCTGTGCTGGAGGCTTCTTTGTAGCCTGGCACTTGGGGAGTGGGAGAAGACCTTGAGAGGCTGGCTCACCTCCAGACCTGGAAACTATCACTTCCTTTCTTAGAGCTATGATTTAATCGTTTCTGGAGTACTATGAAGTCCTGGTATTATCTGTTTTAAAGATAAGGCTAAATTGGCTAATTTGCCCAAGGCAGTTTGAGCGGGGAAGGGGAACCTCATCTAGGATTCTGTCCTCAGGGCCTCTGTGACTGGCCAGATCCAGAAACTTTCCTTGAAAGAATGAGGAGAGAAATCTGTGCCTAATAATGCAGGGTGTGGCTGGGTTGTTAAAGGATAGGGGTCGTCACTCTCCCTTTAACCCAGAGGCCTAGGGTCTTGGCTGCAGCAAGTCTGGTCTAGATTTTACATAGAAGTTTAAAAAAAAATTTTTTTTTAAGGTGGTGGTGATACTGGGGATTGAACCTCAGGCCTTCCAACTGAGCCACATCTTTATAAGTTGCCAGTCTAGGCTTGAAGTTGAGACCCTCCTGCTTCAGCCTCCTGGAGCGCTGGGATCATAGATGTGTGCCGCCATACCTGGTTACATAAGGGTGGTTTTTCCATGACTCTTTGTTGTATAGTTAGTAACAGTGCCAAAAGGAAAACAAAATGGTGAAACACTGGTCTGCCCTCCCTGCCTTCTGTGCCTCATTGTAGTGTGTTCTAACCTTGATAATCTGATTGCTCTTTGAATTCTGCTTTCTTTAGGACTGTTACTATTAGTATTTTTGAGATTGGAGGTCCTTACAGTTTTCATTTTAAATAACTAATGTTTCATTGGAAAATGTATACTTTATGTACTAACTTTGTCGTTGCAAAACGTTTTTTCTTTAAAGAACTGTGTAGTACATTGACCAACAGTGGAAGTGATGTATATCTTAGTTTTGTGGTGGTGTCCACACTGGTGGGATTTTTGGTTTGTTTTTCTGAGTCATTGTGACCAACCTGCACAAATTCCCTGTAGCACAATTTTTTAAAAGTTGTTTTTAATTGCTGTTTTTAATTCTTTATGGTACATTTATTGTCTGATAAAAGGGAACCTCAGACACCTTGTTTTCCTAAGCCATTCTCCTTGTGTTGTGCAAATGTTTGGGCTGAAGGAATGGAATTTTTGTCTGCCTTAGAACCAAAGTTTTTGAAGGTTGTACTGAAGCCAGGAGCACTGGCTCTCAGAATTCAGACCATCCAGAATGTTAGGGGCAAGGTGGGAAGGAGTTAAGGCTTAGTGGTCTGTTCCTCAGCACCATGTGGTGGCCTGAGAAAAGCAAGAGGACCCTGGTCCATGCAGTGGTTTCACTTGGGTGTCTGAGTGGGGCTGTGGGGAATTTGTCTTCTTGGCTTAGGTCGGGGGGCATGGTGCTAGCTTCTCTCCTGTGTGGCATAGATTCATTTTTTTTTCCCTTTTTGTATAGGGGGGATTGAACTGAGGTCCTGGCTCTTGTGAGGCAGGCAGGCAGGCGGCAGAACTAGATTCACTTTTTAAAGAATGGCCCTTTGTCTTGGTTATTTCAGCGATAAGACTCCTAGATGGTTTTGCTGAAAATGTGTTCTCAGTGAAGGTTGGGTGTCTAGAGGTCAAACAGTGTGTTCACTCATTATAAAATGGTTTTTGGAGCAGTGTATGTACTTTTGATGCAGGTGTGGGTTTTAAAGCGTGGGCACAGTCTGTAAAACTTTAGGGAGCTCTGTACTTGACTGCAGTGAAATGTTTTAAAAGTAGCCTGTGGAATCCCTGAGGAGTCCTGGAGCTTGTGCGTTCTTCAGCCAGGCTGCCAGGTATATGGGCAGCAAAGCCCTGGAGTCCTGTGTCCTGCCAGCCCTGGTACGTCATCAGGGATCCCTTCCACACCCCCCCAGGAGGGCAGAGATGTTTGGACAACTCCTCCCCATAGTAAAGCTTCACTCCAAGAGGGTCCTGTGTACTGGCAGAGGGCCTTGCATTTGTGGGCACACATGGTCTTTTGGCCTAGATCCTGATATCCCTTGCTGGCAAACCTCCTTCGCTGTAATGAGGCCCCTGGATTTTCTTCAGGGTAGTGACTGGTGATCCCAAATTATGTGGCAGGTAAAAATAATTGTTCTTGCCAATGGGAAGAGGGACTGGCACATAGAGTGGGTGCAGGCAGTTGTTGAATAAAAATAAAAGCTGGGCATGATGGTTCAGGAGGTTGACGCGGGAGGATCACAAGTCTGAGCCCAGCCTGGGCATATTAGCAACTTTGTGAAACCCTGTCTCAAAAAAGAAAAGAAAAAAGAGAGGGTTTGAAGCTGTAGCTCAGCACGAAGGCCCTGGGCTGGGTCTCCAGTCCTGGGATGTGTGGGGGGTGTTATATTGCAAGTGGAAGTTTGAGTTATGCTGGGCTGGAAGGAACATCCTTGTAACTAACGAAGCTGCTTGTTTTTCTGTTGCACCAGTGGAAACCAGTTCATGCCTGTCCCTGAGGCCTGGAGGGATAGCAGCCTCCATCTGCCTACTAGGGATTTTCTCATAAATCTCCATTTTTATCTTTCAAAGTCATTCCTGTTTTGCATTCCATTCTATGATACATTTTTATCTTAATGAAAAATGAAATTAAAGAGGACTCTTCTGGGGGAAAAAAATCCCTACTGCCCCACTTGTGGCCTTGAAAACCCTCTGGATCCCAAGCTGGAGAAGCATGGAATTGCCAAGTGTAAAATTGAGAAATCATAGCTATAATTAATCTGGAAAAGAAGAGATAGCGCCCTCCTACCTAGCTGGAATATCTTTTTATTTGAGGTTCTGTGACTCTGAAAAGCATTACATGGGGTTGGGGTTAAGTGTGTGGAAATGCCTGAGGACATTTTGTTTTGTGTAAAATGTCTACAGTGTCTTTGTTTCCGTTTTAAAAAGAAAAATTAAAGCTGGGAATGGTGGTGCATGCCTTGTTATTGTCCTGTAATCTCCGGGAAGCAGAGACAGGGATTGCAAATTGGAGCCTAGTTTGGACAATTTAGTGAGTGAGACCCTGCCTTTCTTACTTTTCCCTTCTTGCTGAGACAAAATACTTGACACCCAAAGTTAAAGGAGGAAAGGTTTATTTAGCTCACAGTTTGTAAGTTTTAATTCATTATCGGCTGGCACCAGGTAAGTGTGGCACATGGCAGAGAGGCAACAGTTTGTGGAGGTGGAAGACAGCAGAAGCAAGCGAGGGCCCTTAACAGCATCTTTCTGCCCCTTTTATCTTACTCAGACTTAGTGCAGGTAGCACTTATACCCTTGATCCCTGAGCATTGCACCGTGAATCAGTTCCAGCCTCACACACTAGATCCAGCCACCTTTGAAAAAGCCCCACCCATGACTGCATGAGGCTTTGGGAGGACATGACAGACCCCGTCTCAAAATTAAGTCAAAAGAAAATAGGTTGTAGCTCAGTGCAAAGGCCCTGGGTTCAAGGCAATCCCCAGTACTCCCCCCAAACAGAAGGCTATCTTTAATATTTTTTCTCTGACCTCCTCCCACTTTTGCTCTTACTGTCACTTTATCACCCAGACTTTCTCTCACTGGCTCATTTTTCTGTTCTTAAAAGTAGTTCCAGGCATTTTTCCTTCGGGAAGTTTATTTTGCAGTTAAAGTAGTTAATGCCATGGGGTCCCGTGCACCCTTTGCCACCCATACACATGACCTTTTCTGTAACACCCTCCTTACCTGACTTAAAAAAAGTCACCCCTCTTCGTCACGCTGCCAGCGGCACGCACTTGGGGAACAGCACATGTGGATGCGCTCCTGACCTTCCTTAAGCTAAGTGGTTGTAATTAGGCACTGCAGAGGATGTGCACTCGCTAAGTGTGTCATTCACTGTGGCACAGTGCCAAGAGCTGTGTGCTGTCAGCAGCCTGAAGGGCGCGTCCCAGAGTGGTTGGGGCTCATTTTCCACATTGGCAGTCACTGCTCTTAGCAGGGCAGAAGTGAGTCGAGAAGGTCCCTCTGGAAGGGATTCTGGAGCTGGCTGTGGGGTAGGAAGGCCCCTCCCCTCCCCAGCCGTTGGAAGAACTATTTGATGTCCCTTGCTTGGAGTGAGGGGGACTCTTGCCTCCTTTGAAAGATGGGGTCCCCGCTCCTGTTTCTGCCTGGGAAGTTGCTCCCTGTCCTGCCCCAGGCTGGCTCTGCCTGCAGCTGTGCTGACGAGGCTGCTGTCACCCCTTGGAAGACTTCCCGATCATGGGCCCAGCCTGTATCCAGGCGGGGGTCGCTTACCCTCCTGGTGACTGCTGAAGCTCCTGGACTGACTTCTCTGCTCCCTTTATCACTACATTGACATTGTCTAAAGATGCCCTCACCTGCTGCCATGTATAACCCATTCTTTATTTTGATTTTTGAGGCGGGGTTGCTGTGTAATCGAGGTTGGCCTTGAACCCGTGGTCCTCCAGTTACTTCTAGGTGGGATTCCGAAGCTGGCAGCACATTATTCACTGCGGCTCATTCCCCTGCCACTGCCTCTGGCATCTGGGCTGCAGGGTGAGAGGATGGTGTGCAGTAGAGCCTCTGGCTGGCCTGTGATGGACGCCGAAGAACCCTTTGCTGTTTTAAGCCATTGGTTGAGATTTGGGGTTGTTAGCGGCTGCTTTTTAACCTGTCGTATCCTGACACAGGTTAAGGTGCTCTATTTCAATTTTGGATTCTTCGCTCTCTGTTATCATCTGGGCAACTGGGGTCGTGGAGGTGGCAGCGGTGTTAGAGATCTGTGGTTTTCTTTTGATTGTTGGAGTAATAATGGTGAGGAGAATGGTGATTAAAGTGGTTTGGAGTTCAGGGGTGTTAAGGAGAGTCCTCAAGATAAAGCAGTTCTGTCCAAAGTGCCAGTAGTATCTGTGAGAAATACTGATGAGGAATCGTAACCATTGGCTTTATATTTCCTATTTGCTGACCTCCCCGGAGGAGGAAATAAACCAGTGCTCCCTAAGTGGCTTGGTTCATTTCATTCCTAGGATCTTTGCCAGAGTTCCAGTTCACTGGCTGCATATCTGCCATTGAATAGCTCTTCTAAGCCTGTACAAACACGAATGCGTTTCTTCTCACCGACATTTTCTCTTTTAAAAATAAGTTACTCTTTGGGGCTTCTTAAGCATAGCCATTTGTATAGTCCACCTTTCACCACTGTCTCCAAACATTTCCATCGGGGTAGATCCATTAAATAGTAATGCCCTATATACCCCAAACCTTTATCCTATTTTCTGAGAATGACTATTTTGCACATAATATATATATATATATATGTGTGTGTGTGTGTGTGTGTGTGTGTGTGTGTGAGTGAAATAATTTTTGTCCTTTTTGTCCTTTTGTGACCAGCTCATTTCACTTTCTATCGTGTTTTCTTTTTTTCTCACTGGGGATTGAACTCTGGCTCTTGCGAGGTAGGTGGCAGAGCCACTGAGCCAAATCTCCAGCCCTCCATCGTGTTTTCAAGTGTCATCCATGTTGTAGCATGTCAGAATTTTGTTCCTTTTTAAGGCCAAATAATACTCTGTAGGTACATATCACTTTTTAATCCATTCATCTGTCAGAGGACATTGTGGTGGTTTCCTCCTCTTGGGTGTTGTGAGTAATGCCTTGGCATACAATGAGTAAACCTTGGTGCCCAGATATCTGTAGGAGTTTCTCCTTTCTGTTCTTTTGATTTTCTACCTGAAAGTGCATTTGTAGATACATGAGGTAATACAAAATTGGGATTTTTGAGAAATCATTATACTGTTTAGCACAGTAGTTGTATCATTTTATGTTCTCACCAGCACTGAACAAGATTTTTCTCATCTCTTTGCCACCAGTAGTTTGTCTTTTTTTTTTTTTTGCAGGCCATTCTACATGTGATGTGGAATCTCATTGTGGTTTTCATTTGCATTTCCTTGATGATTATTGATGTTAAGTATCTTTTCATGTGCTCATTGGCCAACTGTATAATGGTTTTGAAGGAATGTTGATATAAATTTGTGCATTTTTTAAATTTGATTTTTTAATTATTTTAATTTTGTGTGTGTTCGGAATTAAACCCAAGGCCTCGCACATGGTAGGCAATCACTTTGTCACTTGAGCTATGCCCTCAGCCTTTCTTTTTTGAGAGACATGGTCTTGCTAAGTTTCCTAGGCTGGCCTTGAACTTTAATCCTACCTCAGCCTCCTGAGTAGCTGGGGTTACAAGTGTGTACTACCATGTCTGGCTGCCGGTTAATGAAGATTTTGGTAGTTAAGTTCTTTATATATTCTGGATATTAATCCCTTACCAGATGTATGATTTGCAAATGTTTTCTATCAGTTTTCTTTTTGCTGTATAGTGTTCTTTGCATACACATTTCAATTTTGATGAAGTTCAGTTCATCCTATTTGTTGTTGTTGTTGATATATACAGGAAATCAATGCCAAATCCAATGTCAAGAAGCTTTTCCCTTGTTTTCTTCTAAGAGTTTTATAGTTTTAGCTCGCTTGCTCTTTCTTACTTTTTCTTGGTTTATTTTTAAAAAATTAATTTTATTGGTACATTTTAGATGTACAATATAATGACATTCATCATTGGGGATTTGTATCTTTGCATAATATATCTAGATTCTTATTTTTTTCCCATCCCCCTGCCCTCCCTTCAACCCCTTCACACCTAAAAAATGATTCCATTTTTTCATTTTCTCATGTTTTGAGACAGTGTTTGTCATGTAGTTCAGGCTGGCCTTAAACTTTGGTGTGTAGCCAGGTTGGCCTTGAATTTGCAGTGATCTTCCCGACTCAGCCTCTCGATTGTGGGATTATAGAGATGACTCACCGTGCCCAGCCATAGTTCTTATATTTTAGTTCTTATATTTATCTTTTAGTTCTTATATTTAGGTCTTCTATTTATAATGTTTTCATAGCTGGTTTAAGGTAAGGGCCAACTTTAGTCTCCTGCAAAATGTACATATATGCTGTTTTCCCATCACTCTTGGTTGAAAAGAATCTTTTCTTCATTTAATGGTCTTGCTGCTTTTGTCACAAATCACGTGACTACATATACAAAGGGTTATGTCTGTCTTCATGTCGGGACCATACTGGTTTGATTGTGCAGTTTTGTGGTAAGTACTGAAGTCAGGAAGTGTGAGATATCTAATGCTGCAGTATTCTCCCACTCCAAGATTGTTGAGGTCATTTAGAATCCCTTGAGGTTCCATATGCATTTTAGGTTGGAGTCACTGCTGGGATTTTGATAGGAAGTTCATTGACGCCATAGACTGTTTTGGTTTTGGGTAATATGACCATCCTAACAGTATTATCTTTCAATTCGTAACATGGAGTTTCTTTCCATTTGTTATGTCGTCCTTAATTTTTCAGTGATGTTTTGTAGTTTTCAGTATGTGAGACTTTTGTCATTGGATAAATTTATTCCTAAGTATTTTATTCTTATGGACCTCATTGTAAATGGAATTTTAAAATTTACTTTTCAGATAATGTAGAACAGGAGCTGAATTTTGTGTCGATTTTATGTCCTGTGGTGGTGTTGAATTTGTTAATTAGCTCTAACTACCTTCTTGTGGAATCTCTAGGATTCTGTATGTATACAGTTGTGTCATTTCCTCACTGATGAATTTTAATTTGTCCATTCCAAGACAAATGTTTGTTGTGTCTTTCTTAACTGATTGTTCTGGCTAGAGCTTCCAGTACTGTATTGAACAGAAATCGTGAAAGTGGACTTGTTTCTGATCATAGGGAAAGAGTTTTCGGTCTTTCAGTTACCACTGAGTATGGGAGTTCTGGGCTAAATGATGGTGAAGTTTCTTCCTCCTTTCTTATTGAGTATTTTTAATTATGAAAGGGTACTGAATTTTGTCATTTTTTTTTCCTGTATCAATTGAGATGCTTATTTTTTTCTTTAGTATGACATACACATATTAATTGCTTTTTATATTTTGAGCCCTCTCGAATGTCAGAAATAAATTCTACTTGGTCATCCATCTTGTACAATCCTTTTGCTGTACTGTCAAATTTGACTTGTTGGTCTTTTCTGTTGAGGACTTTTGTGTCAGTATTCATAAAAGATACTGCTCTATAGTTTTCTCCTACAATATCTGGCTTTCATGTCAAGAGTAAAGTTAGCCTCATAGAAATTAGGAAATGTTCCTTTCTCTTCAGCTTTCTTGTAATAGTTTGAGGGAGAATGGTGTTCTTTAAATGTTTGATGACGTTCACTAGTGAGGCCATACTGTTGATTACTAATAATTGATTACTAATTCAAATCCTGAGTAACTGTAGGTCTATTCGGATCTTCTCTCTTTCTTCCTGTCCTGTCCTGTCCTGTCCTGTTCTTTTTTTTTTTTTTTTTTTTTTTAATCAGGCATTGCACAGCAGGCACCGGAACCACTGAGCTAAATCCCTGGCCCTTGGATCTTCTCTTTCTTAATAATGCTTCTCAGTCTTGGTAGGTTGTATATCCGTTTAATCTATGTAATCTAATTTGTTAACATAGTGTCATTTATAGTACTTTTAAAAAATTCTTTTACTTCTGTAAGATTGGTAGTATTGTTCTGTCTCATTTCCTAGTAGTAGTTTGAGTTTCTTTTCTTAGTGTAGCTGAAAGTTTAATTTTGTTAATATTTTAAAAGAAATTACTTTCACTTTTACTGTTTTTTTCTTCGTTAGTCTATTTTCTCCTGTGATTTTCTAAAAAATTTTCTTCTTTTTGCTAGCTTTAGGGTTAGTGTTTTTTTTTTTTGTATATCTAAAGTTAATCTGAGCACTTTTTTCTTTTAATATAAGCATTTACAGTTGTAAATTTCCCTCTCAGCGTAGCACTTTTGCTATATCCCATATTTTGTCAGGACATTTGTTTGGTATTTTGTGTATATGCTGCCGAAGCGAGGACAGTGTTTGGTACGTTTTGTTTCCATTTACCTTACATGTTGAATATTACTTACCCAAATTGCTTGGTAACAAAAGGTATTTTGGAATATTTGCATATGCATAAAGAGATATCTTAAGGATAGGGCCCAAATCTAAACGTGAAATTCATTTTTATTTTATTTTATTTTTTATTTTTATTTTTTTGTTGTTGTTACCGGGGATTGAACTCGGGTCCTTGTGCTTGCAAGGCAGGCCACCGAACCGCTGAGCTAAATCCCCAACCCCATTTTTATTTTATATATACTATATGCACATAATCAGAAAGTAATTTAATACATATTTTAAATAATTTTGTGCATGAAGCAAAGTTTAATGGTGTGGGATTTTCCACTTGTAGTGCCATTTTGGCCCTCAAAGTTTCAAATTCTGGAACATTTTGGATTTCATATTTTTTTATTAGGGTTACTCAACCTGTACTTTCAGGTTGCTCTTGTGATTTCTTCTCAGACTCATTGGTTGAGTGTATTGTTTAATTTTCACATTATTTTGATTTTGTTTTCCTGGTACTGGGGATTAAACTCAGGGCCTCACGCTAGCCAGGCAGGCGTGGCACCACTGAGCTAAATCCCTGGCCTCTCCACATTATTTTGAACTTTCCAGTTTCCCTTCTGTTGATTTCTAGTTTCATTCTGTGGATCAGGAAAGATAGTATGTGTGATGTCAGTCATTTAAATGTACTCATACTTGTTTTTGTGGTTTAATATACAGTTTGTGTTGCATGATTCTCTGTACTTGAGGAAAATGTGTATTTTGCTGTTGGATGGAGATATATGTCTATTAGTTGGTTTGCTTGATTGTGTTAAGTTCTCTGTGTCCTTATAGCTGTTTGGTGGTTGTTATTGACAGTGAAGTGCTGAAGTCTGTTATAAAACTGTTTCTTCAGTTCTATCAGTGTTTGCTTCATGTATTTTGGAGCTTTGACTTTTTTGGTGCATATATTGAAAAATGTTCCATCTTTTTGGTGAATTAACCCTTTTATCCATCAGTAATGCCTTCATATTTCACAGCAGCTGTTCATTTAACATTTGTCTGCTTTTAGTCCTACTATCTCTTTTTCCATCCTTCCACGTTTTTTCATGAAGTCCAGTTTGTATATTTTTTGCATTTTGTTACTTGTGCTTCTTTGTTATGTTGAGCTCAGATTTTTTTTTGATTGAAGTAAGTGCTAAATACTAGTTATTACCTAGTTACTGAAAAACTGAAAATTGTCCTGAATAGCTGTTTAGGAACTTTCTTGCAGGGCTGGCTATTAATGAGCTTTGTGTCTTTGAGTAAGTTTATCTTTTTTTTTTTTTTAACGTGAGAGATGTGTCAGTTTATGGATGAGATTCCATTGCAATCTGGTAATCTTTGATCTTACGATTCTCTTAATTGCAAGTAGTAACTGACATAACTCTGCCAATCTGCATTTTTTTTCCTGGCTGTACTGAAATCTCACTGTATATGCTCTTACTGCAGAAAATCAGTTGTCCCATTTTAGATGTCACTAAAATTTAGATATGATTAAATTGTGTATTCCTTTGAAGTTCTACAGTGATTGAAGACTTGGTGTCCCTGTTGGGAGGTGGTGGAACCTTGGGGAGGTGATTCCTGGTTGATGGCCCTCAAGTCCGTGGAGTTGTGTCCCCAGAAGGAACTGGAGATCCCGGGCTCTCTCTGGCTTCTCGTTCTTCATTGTAAGCTTTTCCACACATATGAACCTCCTCTACAGGGCGTCTGCTTGCTGTGACACAGGCTTCAGCATTGTCACCTGTCATGGACTCCATCCAGGGCCAGAGTCTCTGCCATGCTCTGGACTTTTTATTAATCTGTGAGCTAAAATAATAGCTCTTTAGTTTTATGTAGTCTCCTTAAGTATTTTGTTGTAGTGATGCAAAGCTGACTACTACAGATGTATGTGACTGTTCTAGTTAGCTTTTCCTTGGCTGTGATGAAAGTAACCCAACATGTACAACTTAAAGGAGAAAAGGCTTATTTTGGTTTGTGGTTGCAGAAGTTTTAGTTCATGGTCATCTGGCTCCAAGGCAGAAGCACCATAGCAGAAGGGCGTGGTGGAGCATAGCTGCTGAGTCCATGGCAGCCCTCACAAGAGAAAGCAGGAGGAGCCAGAACAAGACATAGCCCCTTGGAAGGTAGGTCCTCCATGACCCAGCTCCTCTAACCTTGGCCCCACCTCTTCGTAGCCCACTCAGCTATGAACTTATGGATGGGCTGGGCTGATCCACTGACAAGGTTAGAGCACTCAAGATCCGTTTGCCTTCTGAGAGGCCCTTCTCTCAACCTGTGGGACTTGTGGGAGATGTTTTCCATCTAAACCCTAACATTCATCCTGGCGTATATAACCAGGTTTCTTTTGTGAAAGGGCAGCCCATTTGTCCTCCTGCCAGTTCTGTATAGCAGTGTTTGCTTGTCCCATGGTGCCCATCATTGAACATGTCCATAAAACCGAGGCGCAGGTGTCTATCATCCTAGCACTCCGGGAAGCTGAGTCAAGAGGGTTGGTTACAAGTTCATACCCGGCCTGGGCAGTTTAGCTAAGACTGTCTTTAAAAAAAAAAAGGTTAGAGATGTACCTCAGTGAGTTCAATTCCCCATACTGCAAAAACAAAACATTTGAAATAAAATGTTGTAGAGTTGGTAGATGAGAATGCTTGTTTTAATTTCATTTCTTTCATTAGGTTGGCTGAAGACTTTAAAAATATTTTTAGCTGGGTGTGGTGGCGCACGCCTATAATCCCAGCACTGGGGAGGCTGAGGCAGGAGGATCGCTGTGAGTTCGAGACCAGCCTGGGCTACATAGTGAGTTCCAGGTCAGTCTCAACTACATAGTGAGACCCTGTCTCCAAAAAAAATAACAAAAAAAATTTTTTTAGCCTTTTCTGTGCTGGCTAGGAAATGAATTTTCATAGTTTTACTGTTTTATTTCATTGTGTATGACTTTTTAGTAGTTGATAATTGGTAAGATTTTTGGCAGATCTTTTGTCTCAACTTTTTTTTTTTTCTTCTAAGTTTTGTTTCCTTTTAAGTAAGAACCTTTAAATTGCTGTAGGGTCAGTGAGACACTTTTCCATTTTAATATTCTTAATATTGATGGTTAAAGTCCTTTCCGTTCAGAGACCAGATGCATATTTATACATTATTTTTTTTGTTTGTTTCCCATTTAACGCTGATCATCTGGTTTGTGCTGTAAGGAGAGAAGCAGAATTGACTGTTTCATACTCTCAGCTGGTTTTGCCAGCATCATTCAATGGCAGACCTTTTCTTTCCCATTGACTTGTATTTCCAGGATCACATTTTAATTTTATGTGCTAGGACCCATTTCCATGCCTTTACATTTGTATGGCTATTTCGGCTTTTTTTTTTCTTAACTAAGGCTTAATGTGATAAAGTAAAATTCACCTTTTTTGTTGGGCACGGTGGCACATGCCTGTAACCCTAGCTACTGGGGAAGGTGAGGCAGGAGGGTAGCAAGGGTAGCAAGTTAGCCCTGTTTCAAAATAAAATTTTAAAAAGGTCTAGGGATACAGCTCAGAAGAGTGCTTCCCTAGCATGTGCGGGTTCTGGGTTCAATCCTAGTTCTGCCCTCCATCCCCCTTTCCAAGCGTTCAGTCCTGAGTTTTGATGTTCCTGTAGCTGTGTAATTGGCACATCCTTCTATTCTAAGTTTCCTGTTCCTTTCCTTCTTTGTATTCAACCCACCATCCCAGGCAACCACTGGTCTGATTTCTTTGTAGTTTTGGCTTCTTCCCAAATGTCCTATTAAGTGGAGTTACACAATATATATTCTTTTTTTTTGTGGGGGGGTGATGCGTTTGAGATTTATCCACAGTGTGTGTTAGCACCTCATTGTTTTTACATAGTGGAATGGTGCCCACGTAAACAAAGTAGTAAACTCCCTTTAGATTGTCCATTTCCTAGTTGATTTGGATTATTTATTGGTTTTTGAATAAAACTGATACATACAGGTTTTATTTGTTTATATTGGTGATGCATAATACATTCATTTTGGGGAATTTGTACACGTATATATCCTGTCTTGCTCATTTTCCATCGTGCATACATGTTTGGTGTGAGCCCAGGTTTTCATTCACAGAGGTAAACACCTATAGGTATGAGACTGCGGAATGTATGATAAGTGAGTTTTTAACTTTATAGGAAATTGCCAAGTTGCTTTTCAGAGTGGTGTTCCTACCATTTTGATTTCAGTCAGTACAAATACTGGTTGCTCCACATTCTTGTCAGCCCCTCGGTATATTTTTGAAGCCATTCTGATAGCTATATAGGTGTATCTTATTATGATTTTAATTTGCATTTCCCTGATGTCTAAGGATGTTGAACATCTTTTCGTGTACTACTTATTTACCATCCATTTGTCTTTGGTGAAGTATCTGCTCAAGGTTGTTGCCCATTTTTTATTTGGACAGTTTTTTTATTACTGAATTTTTTTTTTTCCCCCTGGTATCAGGGATCGAACTCAGACCCTTGCACTTGTGAGGCAGGTGGCGGAACCACTGAGCCAAATCTCTGGCCCTTTATTACTGAATATTGAGAGTTCTTTATACATTCTATGTACCAGTCCTTAGTCAAATACATTGATTTGCAAATATTTTCTCCCAATTTGTTTTTAAAATTTTTTTTTCTTAACTTTTTTTTTTGTACCGGGAATTGAACTCGGGTCCTTGCGCTTGCAAGGCAGGCCACCAAACCACTGAGCTAAATCCCTGGCCCTTCTTAACTTTTTTTCGAAGAGCAGATATTCTGTTGTAATTTATAAAATATACATTGTGTTTTTCTTTTCTTTTCTTTTCTTTTTTTTTTTTTTGGTATTGGGGATCGAACTGCATGCAGCCCTTCTGCTTGCTTGCAAGGCAGGTGGTTGAACCACTGAGTCAAATTCCCAGCTTACGTTGTGTTTCTGATGAGTCTTAGGAGTTCTTTACCTAAGTCAAGTTCACAAGGATTTTTCTCCTGAAGTTTTATAGCTGTAGATTCTTTTCCTTTTTCTTTGGGACAGGTTCTTACTGTTCCCAGGCATGAGTCAAGCAGCCCTCCTGCCTCAGCCTCCTGGGTAGCTGGGACTATGTGGTATATGCCACGGAACCTGACTTGATAATGTTAGGGCTTATTTTCAGATCTGAGATCCATTTCCAGGTTGGTTCTTACAAGTGGTGCAAGATGTATATGTTTTTTTTTTTTTTTTTTTTTTTTTTTTTGGTGGTACCGGGGATCGAACTCAGGTCCTTGCACTTGTGAGGCAGGCCACCGAACAGCTGAGCTAAATGCCCGGCCCAAGATGTATATGTTTGTTACGGGCCAACCATCCCCTTTATTTGTGAGAGATGAGAGAAGTGACTGACTATTCATGGCAGAAAATGACACTAAAAGCCTCCTTTGTGGTGGTTGGAGGGGCAGCTGAAGCCGTGCTTCTCTCTGTGTGCAGGGCTCCTTTCCTAGAGGCGGACAGTGCAGCCTGCACGTTCTGCAGTCGCTGCTCTCCGATTGATTTCAGAACACTTCCTAAAGAGAGTGCAGCAGTGTGCGTGGCTCCTTAGGGCTTGACATGCGGCTTGTTTCCAGCCGAAATATGTGCTTAATATTCCTGTAGCAAAAAGCATTCCCTGAAACTTTATCAACTTGGCTTTGAAAGAGAATCTTTTATTTTTTCCCTTCAGAATCAATAGATGATAAATATGTTCCTCCTGGCTGGGAGGAGGCATTTTTTTTTTTAAACCCAGAAAGGGTAAATGTAGATATCACTAAGATATGGAAAAGCTTTTAATTTAAAAATAGTACTTAATTTTACAATATAAATATTTAAATTGCCATGCCTCACATGAATTTGTCTTCAAAGTTAAATACTTGATTGGAATCTGGTTGGCAGTTTAAGGCATCGCCTCACAGCCTACTGTTTTTTTTTCTTATGAAGTTTTAATTAGGACTTGGGCTAGCAGAGGTCAACAGAGTCTCAGACCTCCATACCTTGTTTGGCAGGTTGTTCGGAAAGTGCTGGCAAGGTACCGATTCATTTTTCCTTAGTACAGCTTTGTTGGATTGGCAAGCTCTGAGACCAGCTCTGTCCTGTAGTTTCCTCAGGAAACTTGTGCATTTAGGAGTCTGGGGTCCCTGGGTGGGGGGTGTGGTTATGCAGACACTAAGTCCCTTCCCTAGGACAAGAGGGTGGGTTCTCAAACCTCACGGTGCTGAAGAGTCTGTGTCAGAACTGACTGGTCAGCTTGGGAAAAGACTGAATTTATATAAGGAAGGACAATTTTTCTCTTCCCTTTTTTGTACTGTTTGGGATGGAAAACCCAGGGCTGAACAGCACCTTGTACATGCTAGGCAGGTGCTCTGCTACTGAGCCACACACCTCAGCCTTTAAAAATTCTTTTTGAAACAGTCTCACTATTCAGGCTGGCCTTGATCTTCTGATTCTCCTGCCTCAGCCTCCTGAGTAACTGGAATTATAGGTGTGCACTATTGTGCCCATCTCCCACATTTTTAAATTGTCATTTTAAATTTGTCTGTCTTTTCTAACTTATTAAAAGTGTGGTAAAATACGCAAAACATAACATTTGCCATCTTAGACATTTTTAAGAATATAGTAATGTCAAGTATACTCTGTTTTTTATTGGTGTGTGTCCCATCTCTTACTCTTTATCTTGTGCACCTGAAACTCATCACTCATTTTTGCTGTTGTTAGTGATCTTGATCACTCTAGATATCTCATAAGTAGGATCATACAGACTTTGTCTCTTTGTGTTGGCTTTTCTCACTTGGCATAAAGTCCTCGAGGTTCATCCCTGTTGTAGCATGTGCCAGACAGAATGTGCTTCCTTTTTAAGGCTGTGTGCATTTAACATTTTGTTTATCCATTCGTCCATGGGTGGATAATTGAACGGCTTTTGGGTACTGTGAATAATGCTGCTTTGAATAAGGCAGAGGCTCTTTTCAATTTAAACTATTTCCTCATTTTCTTAATGTTAGCATTCCCACTGCTGTTGATACCAGGCACTAGTAATACTTGAAACTTTGGCATTCGCAATTTGCTTGGAATTCCATAATGCACCACGCGTTGTGCTGTGCTGGGTTTTCCCTTGGACATGTGTGAGACCCGTCCTGTAGCTGTTTGGTCCTGGCCACCAGATTCTCGGCTTCCTTGGGAATGTGGAGGTGCAGGCGCCGGCTGGAGTGGAGAAGTAGCTTCCCTCTACCCTGCGTTGGCTCACCCCTGACCGGCTGACCTCATTCCCCGCCTGCTAGCTCCCAGAGCCCACTGAATTTGCAACATCTATTTCTAAGGTAATTTATGTGGCTTACAAGTGGTATCTGCAGTCATCTGCAGAAAGCAGCCGTGTGACTACATTATGTGTAGATGTCCTGGCGTTCTGCTCGAAATTCTGTGTTCCTCTTGCATAGTCATTTCCCAGCATGTGTCTCTAGGCCCAGTCCACCTTTGCTAGGAAAACAGACCTTTCCTAGGAAAATGACTGTAAAAACCAGATATATCACATGCTTCCGCAAGGATTTATAGATAATCTGCTGTAAATTAGGCCCTGGGTGAGCTGGCTCAGGGATTCCATCCTGCAGCCTGTGTCTTGTCAGGGGGTTGAATCCTGGTTCACGCCTGACCTTTGATGGTATTCTTGCTGTTGACTCTAACAAGCACAGAGTGAACAAATAAACACAAGCCAGTATATACCTCAGAGTTAGGAATGGCGTGAATGTGTCTGTGGGTTTTTAAAAAATATTATGAGTCATGAAACAGACTTCATTGCAGAAGGAGATTTCCTTGATTTTGTTTTGGTCAATTGGGTTTCACTTATCCTAATTATGTGTCAGTTTGACTAACGTATGTAACAGCCACTGGTTTGGAAGTAGTTGAATTTTGGTCCTCAGTTCCTTGCTTTAATGTTCTTTTGGGATTTTTAAAAAAGTATATGTGCTGCCGAATTGAGTGCGTTTTTCTGGGATTCTTAAGATTAATATTGTTATAATCAAACGGGACATAAAGTTAGGGAAAAAAAGTCAGCTGCTGCTCCATATCCGGAATGCACAGCTCCCCATAGGATCATTGCTGAGTGGCACAGGAATGCGACATCCTCAGGTTTCATGTGTTCATACATTGTCAGTGTAGCTCCTTTAGAAGGGTGTCCCTTTTTAACCAGGTCTCTGCCCTACAAATCTTGTCCCTTTGTTGCATCAGTTAAGTTAAATGGTCTGTGGCATTGAGGACACTAGGATATTTTACAGAGAATTTTGCTAAGTCCCGGGGCTTGGATGACCTGAAATTCTTTTATTACCTTTTGAAGTTCAGAGCCCTGAATACCCTGACAACGCAAAGAGCAATTCTGAAAGGAGGCTTCTTTCCTTTTGTTCTAATCGGTAATTACAGCCCCGATGGCGCCTCCGTAGCAGATGCAGGAGGAGGAACGAGTTGGCTGACACAGCGGCATCACAGCAGCCCAGGACTCTGCACTGTGGTGCAGAGCTAATGCAGTTGCTGCTGGAAGCAATTTAATGCTGTACCGGAGCTCTCTGTTCCCTTTGTGTACTTCCATTAAATCCACGCATGGAGTGCTCCTCCTGGAGGCATTCAGGTTAAAGCAAGAATCCTCAGGCAGAGCCCTTTGACTTGTAAAATGGTGAAAAATCAAAAAAGACAAAGCGACACACTGTCCCTTCTGCTTCAGGGACTGACTGATCTCAGTGTTGTTATATTAAATATAACATACTTACACTTTCCTAAAATTTTTTGGTAGTATTGGGAACTGAACTTGGGGTGTTCTATCACTGGACTATGTCCCTAGTCTTTTTTTTTTTTTTGAGAACAGGATATTGTGAAATTGCCCAGGTGTGATTTAAATTTGTAATCCCTCTGCCTCAGCCTCCCAAAGTGCTGGGATTACAGGCATGCACCACCATACCCGACTCACACTTTCACAAATACTGTCTGTGTTTCTTCTGCATAAATATTGACTTGGGTATGAGTTCTGTGGCTGAGCAACAAAAGATATTTTTCAAAGTGATAATGGTGCCTAACACTGTTTAATGTACCTCGGTGACATTTTAATTTTTCCTTCAAGAACCATGTCAGAGTTAGACTTAAGTATTTTCTGTTTTCCATGTTGATGATTTTATTAGATGACAAGAAAGTGTTTACTGTAATCCTCTAATATCACTGAATTTGTAGAATCTAGTCTGTGATTTATGTTCCCTGAAAATGTTAAATTTCCTGTGATTGAGCTGTTAATTTTTAAGCAAGAAATATTAAAAGTACTACAAACAAATAAGTGGATCAGGGATTAATAAATTCTCAACAGGAACTAAATGTAAAATTCACACAGAATTAAAAAAATTCAAGTAGCTTTAGAATACACAAATCTGCGAGCACAGCAGTCAAAATAGGCTGGGGGTAGTGGAGAGATTCCCCTGCCCCTGAGGCTCTTAGTGGGAGATGAGGGCAAATTTATTGTCACGATCATACTTGGACATTAGTTAACATTTTTTGTTTTTTGTTGTGTTGATATTTGCATTGATTGTGCAAAAGTAGAGAGAACTCCTGGCCTTTGGTGAGTCAAGGTTGTATTCGTAAACTCTCCTTAGTAGTCATTTCATTAATCACCTCCATACACTCAGTTTAAAAAGGAAATGTCAGTTTCACACAAGACTGTTCTAGTGATGGAGTAAAAATTAACTTTCTTAAGTCTTGACCCTTGAGGGCTTTTTGCGGGGAGGCATTGGGGATCTAACCCACCTGTGCTCTACCAATGAGCTATGTTCCCAGACTCTTCTACTTTGAGTTTTGAGACAAGGTCTTGCCAATTGTTAAATTGCCCAAGTGGGGCTTGAACTCCCAAAGTGCTGGAATTATAGGCACGTGCCATTGCATATGGCTGGTGGGAGGACCTTACTTTTTAATATACTCTGATGAAATGGGAAGTACCTGGAAAGCTCTTGTGCATCCCCAAGGACAGTGATTGGCTACCCCAAGAAAAAAGATCTAGTGTCTAGTAGAACTGTGTTGTAAGAGTAGTTGGCAGTATGCTGGTGGTAGAAATTAGACACTATTTTGAGTGTATTCTAGAGAGAGCACATTGATAAACATATTAGAAATATTGGGAGTTGTGGTTTTCATTTTAGGGGAAGGGTGATACCAATATGGGATTGAGGGACATGAGGAATTGGCAATGTTGGATTTGAATTCAAGATGTCATGTGAATTTGTGTTTTAAGATACTTACTATATTCTTGCTCTGTTCATTCAAAAAACCTAGGATGTCTGACTCTGTAGAAGAAAAATAAGCCCCCCTCCCTTTTTCCTATATGCACATTTCATAGTACAGACCCTTTCTATGGATAGATTTCTCCCCACTAGCAATCCAGAAAGCCAGTCTGCAGTGAAACCCAGCTGGGTATTCTCTAATTTAATTCGCTTTTGACTTGACCTGGAGGAAGTAGCATCAGACCCTATAGATTGAGTTTCCACTTCAGATGCCAAAGTCTGGGCCTCTGGAACTTCTGGCCAGAGAACTGCCAGTTGGGTTTCCCATGCTCCCTTCTTGGGTTTGATTACTTTGCTACAATTGCTCACAGAACGCCAGAAAATACATACTTAGGTTTACTGGTTAATTATAAAGGAAATACAACAAATACACACGCAGTCAGGTGAAGATGCATAGAGTGAGGTGTACAAGTGTCTCCAGGGCAGAAGCTTCAATCCCCATTGGGGTGAGCCACCTCCTGCATGTGAGTGAGTCAGGTGCACCTTCCCGATTCGCTCTTGTGGAAGCCTCCTGGTTCAGCTCTCCCGAGGCATCTGATAAACCCCTATCCTTCATTACATAATTTTGGTAGGTATACAGATGAAGCAAGATGAGCCATGGCAGGTAATTGCTTGGGGTCAACATATTACACTCATTATATTACTCTCTGTACTTCTGAAATATGTTTGAAGTGTTTTAGAATTAATTAAAAAGCACTACTCATTAATAATGGCATAACACTTTATTTTGTGCCTCCGTATGCAGTGCATTGAGATATGTGTTTCACTTACATAGAACTGGTGCCAAAAACATTTAACCTGAATCTAATCTTGAGAAGAGATTTAGGTAAGCTCTGAATGATGACATTTTATGAGGCATTTGTACTTGGTCAGTTGTGAAAAACAACACAAAATGGTGTCACGAAAAGTGGTCAAATGCAATGCACAAACCTTGCTTGAGTGGGTCTCCTTGGCCCCTCAGAAGTCATAAAAGACATTTTGGGGACACCGTGATGATGAAAATAATTATAATAAATGGTATTAATGAATTAATGTTAATTAGGTATGATTGTGATTTTTATCATTCTCTGGAAGTATGTCCTTGTCCTGGGGAGATGTATGCTAAAGTGGTGTGTGTGCAAATAACATCAAAAAACAGGTGTTATATGTTAGGTTGGCTGATACTGCCTTATGGAAGTCGTCCTATTAAAACGTCCACCACAGTGTGGGGAGCCTATGCGCATATGCTGTAGTGGGCTGATTGTATGATTGAAAGTCAGCGGTTCAGCCTAATGTTTGTTGAAAGAGGGAGGAAAAAAGCAAATACGGAGACAAAGGGTGGCTCTTGGTGAAGAATGTACAGGTGTTTCTGATTTTTTTCACATTTCTGTGTGTTTGAATTTTAAAAAATATTTGGGTGAAAAAAATGGATTTCCAGGAAATATTTATTAGATTATGTATGTTGATAACAGTTTCTCTGGGAATAATTAACCCCTAATGGCATTTAAATTCTCTTCGAATTAATTCTACAGCTACTTAAATTGATCTCGTGTGTAGAAAAGCAGGAACACCATTAGTTTTATTGTATGAACGTTTAATCTCTGAATCAACGTATGACAACAGAAAGAGAAAGAATATAGGTTGAGATTTTTATCCCCTACAGGAGCATATTTATTGTATTTGAGGTGATATATCAGTGCTCTCAGCTACAAAGGGTAAAGGAAATCCTTTCATTACACACTAACAAAACATTTTTACAGTATCATGAGCCATATACTCAGAAATAGATCTGAGTTTCATACAATTGACATAATTCCTCGTCATCTATTGCTACTTTTAAAACTTCATACCGATAATGAATTAGGCCACCATGCACTATAATATTTGGTAGACTTTAGGACCAGTATCCTTAGTCCATCAGAAAATACATTTTGACATTCCAAAAAAGCAGGACTTGCAAGGTGGCATTTTAAACATAACTAACACACAGCTATGATGTTCTGCTCTTGATAGCGTTTTTTTGAAGAGTCTCCCAGTCTCTTAAGGATAAAGGCTGAGAGTAGAATCAGTATAACATACACAGAAGTCTGTTGTGAAGGCCATAAAGATTAGCTGGAAGATCCCCCCTGCCCCTCACACTGCGTACACATTGTGTGACTCGTGCTGCGTATCTCTTGGTCCACTGTCATGTCAAATACCGAATGGCTGTGTTTCCATCCAGAGGATCCACAAGGTTGCAGTCTGTCAAAGGGGAACAAATAGCAAAACCTTTGAAATCGTCAAAGCAGAACTCCAGTTGTTTTTAAGGATGTCCAGACCAGATGACCCTGGACCCTTGATGTTGCATTCATAGATTCTGGTATGGAAAGTAACCTTCGGTGGTTTAAGTGGATAATCCGATGAAAATGTGACACCCAGAAGAAACACACCACCTTCATATATAGAACCTGGGGGCCCAAGTATAGTTGCTCTCCATTCATAAATGTTATTTCCTTTAGGCCCCCCGCCTGCAGTTAGGATGATCAAGGGATATTTTGGCTAGCTCCTTCTGTATTCTTTCAGCACTAGTGAAAAACTTAGCTGTGTTTTTGCTAGAGACTTTGGTGCTTTTCTTCTGCTGGGTGGTAGGTTTTCTTGGTTCTTTCTCTTCAGGCCTGGGAGCAGCTGGGTCTCACTGGTCCGAATCTGAACTGCCCCTGCTGGTGCTGGGACTCTGATCATCAAACCTTTGTCTATCACTGGACGTCTTGGTGAACTTCACCTCTTGGAAAAAACTAAGCTGCCTTCCTGGCCCGCTTGCATGTTGCCAGGTTGAGATTATTTAAGAAAAGAGGAGCTTAACATCAGAGGGAATCTTTTTTGGTATATGAATGTTACTGAAGAGAAATAAGATGATTGGTTTCTCAGAAACTGGTGCTTATTATGTGTTTCTTCCCTCCCATCCTTTGACTCTCCCTGTCAGGAAATCAGAAATGGTTTCTGTCCAGGCATGGCCTCAACACTCTGTAAGATAGGGCTTGTGTCAAGAATTGGAAGACATCTTCTCTGTTCTCACTATTTTTTGCCCTAAGGTCATAGGTGAAACCATTTTGTTCAGGGTTATTGGGGTCTTCTGGCAAACATGGCAACGTGATAGTTACCAGGTGATTTTTGCTCTCCTCCGAGAATCTTGCTAAGTGATTGCAACAGCCCCAGTTTCATCCTTTTCTTTTGAATCTGAAACAGGTCCCTAAAGAAGTGGCTGACATCTTTAACGCCCCCAGTGATGATGAAGAATTTGTCGGTTTCCGAGATGACGTTCCCATGGAAACCCTATCCTCCGAGGAGAGCTGCGATAGTTTTGACTCACTGGAGTTGAGAAAACAGGTACGGATGTTTCCTTCTGAGGCAGGTGTATTCCTCTGGAAGCCTGCGTTTTGATGTGGATGTTGATTTCAGCGTGGTCCAAGATTGGTGATATCAGTTATTGAACGTTGTATTTTAGAAGCATTGTGCCTTCATGTTTTAAGGAACTGGCAAGAGGATTCTGTTCACGTTTGCTGTTTTAATCTTGCCCATTAAAATATTTCTTTTCAATAAAAGGACCTCACATGATCAAATCCATTTTCTTGGCTGTCACCTGGGGTGAGGCTGTAGGCAGAGTCCTCCCACGCAGCTGGCAGGGGAGGGCTGGCCTGCACCATGGGGCAGTGAGGCGCACGCGGACTGTGCAGTTCCTGTGATACAATTGCCTCGCCGTGGACCCGTAGTGAGAGTCTATCGGAACCTCACTCTTGGAACTGCTGGGGAGAGCATAATTCTTTCTTTAATGACTTTGATCAGTAGCAAACATAAGTTACAGTTTTCTGAGAGTTAGAGTCCTGGAGGTTTATATTGTGCCTTAGCAGTGGAATGGCCAATCAAAATATCTAGCCTTCAGTGGCATTTTCTTCCGACTTCATTGTAACGCTTAAAACTCCTCTCTCTCCCTCTCCTACAGCTTCTCCTCAAAGACTGTAAACTAACCCAGCCTCGCTTCAGCTGAGCAGACCCAAGAAGGGAAGCCGGAGAGCCCGCTTCACTCTCTGATCACTATGTGTTCTGGCCTTAGGGGGCGCTGTGCTTTCTGGGGTTACTGTCCTCCCCAGTCTCTGGGCCTCGTTTTATTTGATGCCTCCGTGGCATCCCACAGAATCACTTCCATTCACTCCTCTGGTTCTCCCTCTCTGTTAGACCTTGTGCTGTTTGCTGTCTCTTTTCCTGTCCCTAAATGTGGGTATTTCCTAACATTTTGTGCTCAGACCTTTTCGCTATGAGTATTCTCATTGACATCAGCTATCCTGCTTGTGGCTGCTGCCGTGTGTTTTGTGTGTAGCTCAGCTTCTCTGTCCAGCCCCGTAGATATTTTTGACCACCAGCTGGACTGGTCTAGGTTCTTCAGGGGACAGCCGAAGCTCACCATGTTTCCGCGCTTGTCTCATTTGCCCATTATTACTATTATTTTAATCTCCATCTGTTATTGTTGACTCCTCCTCTTCTTGTTCTTCTTCCGACTCCTTTCCCATCTTCCTTCTTCCCCTCCAGGAGCTGAGGAAGTGTGCGTGCCTTCCCTTCTCTTCAGCTGCCCTCAGCCTCCTCACCCTTACCCTTCCTGCTGGGATCTCTTGGGACTGCACTCTGGCCACTGCCCCTCCAGTTGCTGTGTGAAGGGTCAGGCACTGAAGGAGGGAGCGTGCAGCCTGTCAGGTCCCCTTGAGGACCATGCCGAGCAGTGTTACAGGGCCCAGCGCACAGCCTGGCACGTGCCGGACATTGAGAAGCAGAGCCACTGTTTTGGCTGCCGTGACAACTGCTTCCCCGGTCACGCCTGTCCTTCCCACCTCCCCACCCTGACCCCAGCAGGCTATGGACAACTGTGACAGTGCCATGTGCTTTTCACGCAGACACTATACTTCTTCATGGAGCTCCCGGGTGGGTGGAGGTGCTGTCACTGTCCCATTTTAGAGGACATGCAACCGAACCTCAGGTAGGGGAAAGACCTGCTGAAGGCCTCACACCTGGGGGTGCCCCACTTGATACGTGACCACTTCACAGCCTGTTAGCATCATCGGGCCCCTTACCTCCCTGCTGTGCTTCTGAGACCGGAACTGGGTTGATTCCCTGACCAAGCATGGTTCTTCCCTTTCCGTCCACTGGTCCACAGTAGGTCCTGCCTGTGTTCTCCTTACTGTTTCTCTAGACTCGGTCCTGGTTCACATCCTGTTCAGAGGTGGCTGTTTCCAGACTTCTGCAACCTTGGCTCTCACCATGGTTTCTTATGGACTTGTCTGGCTCTCCTACTAGATTAGATTACAAGCTCCTTAGGAGGGGGAGATCATCTTGGATGGGTGCTTTCTCGCTTCCCTGGCTCTGACCTGTTGTCCTCATGTTGACCCTTTCCTCGTTTCAAGCACCTAGCACCCCTTATGACTACAGAGTGAGCACTGGTGGGTGTTGGGTATAGTTGAAACAGATGCCATCGAACTGGTTCAGCAGGCCATGGCTCTCCAGTCTGTGCCCGTGTCACATGGGCTTCAAACAACCAACCACCTGTGGCACTGTTACTCGCTTATGGTTGTGGTTCTGGTAGCTATCATTGACTGAAGCCCACCAGATAAGACCCAGTATTGATTTTGAAGGATCATGAACACATTCTATTTTTTATTTTATTTTATTTTTTTTGGTACCAGGGATCGAACTCTGGTCCTTGTGCTTGCGAGGTAGGCAGCAGAATCACTGAGCTAAATCCCTGGCCCTGTTTTTAATTTTTATTTTAATGTAATAGAAGTAGATATTGATAAGGAAAGTATAAAAACAGTTCTGTGAGAAAGTAATTTTTCAAAACAAAAATAGAGAACAACAATGGTAAATACACTGTATTGTGATCTAAAAGCATATATTTTCAATTGCTAATCTTTATCTCTCAACTCATTTCCTAGTAATTCTATACCTAAAACATAAATATAAAGCATAAAACATTAAATTGTTACCAAAGTATCTTACACTAGATATAATTTTGAACAATTTCTTCCTATTTCACTATATCTATTATATATCTTGGTCCTTATTTATACTTTCAATTTCTCACACCAGAGTGACAGTTTATTTCACTGAAGAATATGGTTTCAAGGCGCATCCATTTAGCTGTAAATGTCTCCAGTTTATCCTCCTTTACAGCTGAGTAGTACTCCATTGTATTAGAAACCCACATCTTTTTTATCCATTTGTTGGTTAATGGGCATTTGGGCTGTTTCCAAGAGTTAGCTATTACAAGCTGTGCTGCTTTAAACGTGGGTGTGCATATATCGCTTTGGAATGATGCTTTTAATTCTTTTGGGAAGATACCCAGCAGGGGAATAGCTGGATCAAATGAGATCCTTAATCCCAGTTTTTTTGAGGAATCTCCAGATCGATTTCCACAGTGGTTACACCAGTCTACACCCTTACCAACAGTGGAGAAAGGTTCTTTTCCCACTGTATCCCTGCCTGTATTGGTTATTGGTTGATTTTTTAATAATAGTCATTCTTATTGGAGTGAGATGGAATCTCAGTGGTGTTTTAATTTGCATCTCTTGAATGATCAGTGATGTTAAACATTTTTTCATGTATTTATTTGCTGTTTGTACTACTTAATCTAAGAAGTATGTATTCATCTCTGATGCCCATTTTTGGATTAGGGGGTCGATTTTTTCCAATTCTTCATATGTGTTAACACATTCCAAAGAGCAGCTAGCTGTTGAAGGTTGTAACCAATGCAGCGATAATCAGGGTACATACCAGTTTTGTACAGACCTATGTGAGAAACAGGTTTTATACCCCTTAGGGTAAGGAAAATGAAAGCCTAAGGCTCAGTTTAGGATTGAGCTAAGTTGTTTTTTTTCCCATCAGGGCTGGTCATTTCAGGACCAGTGATTTCTCCCAAGCTGTGCACTGCCCTTTGAAGGCCAGAACAAGGGAGAGATAAGCCCAGAAAGATTGGAGCGTTGTACTCAACTGTTCTGAGGCTTGATCTGTCCTCTTCAGGCCCTGGGCTGGAGCTTTGGCTATTTCATGAAATGCAGACAGACCCATTGTCCTAGAACAGCCTGCAGGGACAGAGCCAGATGTCCCTGAATGCAGGTGCGCAGTGTCCTTCCTTAGCAGCCACCAGCTGGGTTCCCCAGGTCTGCCTTGGTGATCAACACTGGTGGTCTGCTTGTCAACCCCACGTACTATGATCCATTTTAACCAGCCAAAAGGCTGCGTGCATTTCAGCGCAGTGTATGTAGTTGACTCTGGTCTCGCTTGAACACAATTTGAATTTCACTTAAAAAGAAAAAAAAACTTCCCTTTTTCTGTATTTTTTTCCCAAGCAGCTGCACCACGGCTATCAACAAAGGAACAAAGTAATTTAGCTCTGAGCAGACTCATTCCAATTACCCATAATAATTCATAGACATTTTTAAGCTTAAAGAATGCTAGATGTAGGCATTTCTTTCTCTATCCCCATTTTTCCACTTGTCTATTATATCTTTTTTTTTCCCCAAAGATATCGGAGCTTGCCGAAGTGTATAATTAAAGTCAGGGGAAGGCAAGGCGGAGCTAGGGAGTCCCAGTGTGTTGTGGCGTTACAGGGGTCACTACTGTATGGTGGGGGGAGGCATAAGTGGAGTCTGGGGCGGAAACTCAGCCCCGATGGAGTGTTGGGACTCACAGCAGGCTGCCCGTGGGGGTCTCCCTTCAGCTCTGCAGTTCTTTCTCTCTCCTTTTAGACATAGAGTTAAAAGAGCTGGATTTCCTTCTTTCTACCATAGTATACCAAAGAAGGGAATAGTCATTATTAGGAAATAATCTTTCCCTTGGTTGCAGTACTGGGGACCAAACCCAGGCCCTTTGCACCGAGCTCTATCCCTAGTCCTTTTTAATTTCTTTTATTCTGAGACAGGGTCTTGGCATATTTGCCCAGATGGGATTCACGCTTGTCATTCTCCTGCCTCAGCCTCCCAGAGTGCTGGAATTACAGCCGTGTACCACATACTCGGGTGGTGATTTTTAAGATGACTCATGTACCATCTTTCCCTCTGCTCACCTGTGGTGAAACTGCTCACTGACCTCTTGCCGTCTGTGAGACAGGTGCTCTGGGGATGAGAGGGTGGCAGCTGTGTATCACCACCTGGCCATGGAGCGAGTCCAGTCTCCTGCAGTGCTGAGGGGCATGAGGGTCCCCAGCTCTGAAGCGGGGGAAGCAGGCTTAGCCATGGGGAGCAGATTTGGGTTCTGGATGCTGTCAGGGAGCAATCCTGTGTGTGAAAGGGAACCAGCTTCTCGTCTCAAGTCCTTTTCTCTGTTTTGTATCGATTCCGTGTGAAAGTAGACATTTCTGGTTGCCAGCTTTGCAGGTGCAGGAAAAGCTGAATTCCCACAGTGCCTACCAGTCATACCTGAAGTGACTAAGGTGACAAGCATTTTGGTACTTTTGAAATTGTGTGACGTGTAGGTCTTTTTTGTGGGTGTTTGTATTACTGGGCATTCAACCCAGGGCCTTCACACTGAGGTACATCACCAGCCCTTTTCATTTTTTTTCTGAGACAGCATCTCACTAAGTTCTCCAGCTGGGACTTGAACTTGTGGTCCCCTGCCTCAGCCTCCCTAGTGCTGAGATTACAGGTGCATGCCACCTCTGCCTAACTTGTAGGTCTTAATTTTTGTATGTTTTAAGAAAATGTGTGTGTCTTTATTGTGGTAAGATGGATGTAATGCAAACTTTTCCATATTAACATTTGAAGTGTACAGTTCAGTGGCATAAAGTATATTTGCCACGTTGTTTAATTGTCACCACCATCTGTCTCCAGAACCTTTCATCATCTCCAACAAAAACTTGTACCCACTGAATGGTAATTCCCCATTCTCCCTTTCCCCCCTTCTCTGGTAATCTCTGCTTCCTGTCTCTGATGCATGTGCACTTTTATTTTAGCAGGGTGTGCATTTCCATTCCAAATACTTCACAGATGAGCTGAGAAGAATTTTTATAGAGGACAGTGACTCAGAGACTGAAGACTTTGAAGGATTCACACAGAATGAGCTGAACATAAAGAGTAACCCAGAGGTAATGGCAGTGATCATCCATGCAAAGGGTTGTGGGCTGTAGTATTCCTAGTCTATTTCTGAATTGTGGTTTTATTCCTAAGAAGTTGCATGAAGCCAGGAGTGGCAGCCATGCCTATAAGCCCAGGACTGTGGAAGGCTGAGGCAGGAAGATTGCAAGTTTGAACTCAGCCTGGATATCTTAGCGCCTGGGTATCTCAGAGACCTAAGGAGACCCTGTCTGAAAAATACAAAGTGAAAAAGGACTGGGAAGTAAAAAGATTGTGCTTTATTTTATAAGCCAATTAGCATACAAAAAATTGCTACTCTAAGGCAAATCCTTGGGCTGCTAGTCCATTCCTCTCTCAGAGAAAAATCCATTTGCCTTTAAAGCCTTGTGCCCTGAAGGGTGTGTCCCAGGTGTCATCCTTCACTGTCCTTATGGAAGTTTATGTCAGGGTTTCTCCAGCCTCTTTTATCTGTCTTGGGGTGATCAGATCACCCAAGCCCTTTCCTGTTTTGTGTAAAGTAATATTCTTAGGTTTGAGTTTAATTTATTAAAAATGGAGCAGTAGCTGTAGTGCAGACTTGGAGTTCCGTTTGCATCTTGATGCTGACGGGGCTTTAATCTTAACGGTCACCCAGGCTCTCCTGGAATCTGGGCAGATCTGCTCTCAGCCCTTCTCTTTAAGAGACTGGGTGGTCGGCCTGTCTCTTTTCCTCTCTTATAATGAGGCTGGTTTTCTGCTCACTGGTATTTGAATCATATATAACTTTTTAAAGTACAATGTGTATGCATGTGTGTAAAAATAATTTTAGATTTACAAAATTACAAAGATAGTACACTCAATCCCTGCATGTTTGACCTGATTTCCTATTGCATAACTGACACATTTGTCAGTTAACTAAGAAAGTAATTCTAGTATATTACTATTAATTAAATTCTAGACTTTTGAGAGTTTTTTTCTTCATATCTTCTTTCTGTTCTAGTTTCCAATCTAAAATATTGCCTTGTGTTTAACCTTCCTATATATTTTTTTGAATATCAGTTAGCGTGTAGCTGATACATAAAAACATAAAAGATGCAGGATTTGTTACTTTTCCAAGAAATAAATACACTGATTCCTTCATTGGTATCAGAGTGAGGATGGATGGAGCTATCCACAGCCAGTAGCTCCTGGGGAACCTGTGGCAGTAAATGGCAGTGACTGGCAGGCTTTGGAAGGAAAGCCCTAATGCTGGGTTGTCTTGTTTGATGGTGGCTTTTTTTTCCACAGATAGCAATATAAAGCTGGACCAGCCTGGAGGCCCCAACTTTGCTGTGGCTTTTCTTTTCTCTCTTTTTTCCTCTTCCTCTCCCCACCCTTTTTCTTCTTCTTCTTCCTCTTCCTCTTCTTTTTTTGTGTGGAAGCAGTTTGTCTGGCAATTTGTTGGTTCTGTTCAGCAGTTCCTTGTCAGCAAAACTAAGATCCTTTCATACCCTAATGGCTATCATCTCTTAGTAACTTATTGATCTGTCCTTTAGCTAAGTGAGGGGCAGTGAATTACCCAAAAGTCTCTCCACTCAGGGTCTACCCATGTAGGGTATGAACTGTGATGTGCTGCCTGCTCTGTGATAAAGTGCACAGCTCAGTGCAGGTTCACCTGCAGATACTTATTTCGTATGTCATTCAGAAAATGAGCATTGTTGCCTCAAATGCATGCTCTTGAAATCCTTTCTTACAGTGGGATGTTGCCATGACCTTGGTTTCTGGTGGTCCCTGACCTGATGGGAAATGCTCACAGCCAAAGTGCTGGCCTGACACTCATCTTGGGGTTCATCTTGGGACCGGTGTTGATGGTTTGCTCTTTCTTGACCTCGTCAGTCCTTTGGAATGAGCGCTTCCACTTTTTTTGGTACAGAGAGGTGGGGTAGATGATGAGTAAGATAGAAAAATAGAGCAAATCTGAAGTCTCCCTGGCAGCATCCCCTAAAATTGGGTTGTTTTGCAGGCCTCCTGCTACTCCCACTTTGGATTTTGAAGCTACTTCTGTGAAAAGTTAGGGTATGAACCAGTCTTATCTCCCCATTCAGCATGGTATGGATTGGTGCCCGGGGTTGGCAGTCATCTGTATTTTTTTCCTCCCTCTCATTTCTGCCGTGAGTCCAGCTAGAATTTAGGGAGTCACTGGAGAGGAGGTACTGTTACCGAATTGTCTTTGGTCCATCTTATGGCTGCTGTACCTGTGGTGGCCTATCTTTAGGACTCCTTGACAGCAGTTCCCAGGCTGAGTTTTCCCCCTTGTTGTAAAGAAAGGATGCTTAGATGTCCTTGGACTTGAATAAACTTCTCCATACTGTCACTGAGTCGCAGTCACATTTCAGGTGTTATCCCACTGTCACCTGGATGATGTCACCCTGTTATCATCTGTCCTGAATGCTCAGTTGAAACCCAAGTGAGGTTTTAATGCTGGAGAGATTTGTAGCATGTGGTGTTTGGAAATTTGGAGTGAGATTAGGGTGAGAATTTCTTGAGCTGTGTGACTTGATTTCACCCTGTGGTTCTGAAGGTTACAGAGGAGGATGACTCTGGGGTCCTCTCCTTGATCTAGGACCCATGCTGCCCTGAGGGTGGCGGGTCCCCACTAACCCCAGTGGCAGGTCTTCTGTCTGCCCTTGGTCACTTCACTAGGGTGAAGTCTTCTCTCCTGGCTGGCCTTTCATGAGTCCTGTTCCAGGTGGTGGTTGGAACTGGTTGGTATTCTCCACGCACGCCCCTCTAACTCTTCTGTCATGCGTACCCGTTTCTTTGATTCTTTCTCACTTGACCTAGTTTCCAGATGTGCCAGCTGGGTTGTTCACCATAGAGGAGCCTCACTTGTTGGTGATTGCTCACAGGCCGACTCCCTGTGTGTCCGTGGTGTGGTGTGGGCATGGTTTAGTAGTTGATTGCCTGTGCTTTGTTTTCATTCATCAAAAATTTAATTCCATGTGAATTTAACTGAAGAGCTCATGAAGCCAGTAGTAGAAAGAAGTGTTTCACTACCCATTTCTTCTAAAATGTTATCTGAGTACTTTGAAATGAATGGGTTTAGGGGGTGAGGAGTAGATCCATTATAGACAGTGTCTTTGTTCTTGTATTTTATTAGCTCGTGGAGTCAGATTTGTGTGACAATGATAAAGCATCTCTGGTGAGTGAGGAAGACGATGATGAAGAAGAAAAGGTTACACCCAGGAGAGGCAGATCTAGAAGCAGCAGCAGCATTGGCCTTCGAGTAGCCTTTCAGTTCCCCTCCAAGAAACTGGCAAAGAAGTCAGATAAAAATGGTTCTTCTGAGTTGTTTTCTAGCTCGTACTTACAGGACAGTAAAAAAATGATTGGAAGAAAGAAAAGCTGCAGGCAGGCGATGGAAGGGGAGGATTCCGATTCTGAGGACGACTCCAGGGATGAGAGCCAGGAGGGCTCGGATGCTCTGCTGAAGAGGAACATGAACATCAAGGAGAACAAGGCCATGGTGAGTGAGGTTCCCAGGCAGTGCCAGGGTTGGCTGGGCTGTGACAGCAGGGGCTAAGGTTCTGGGGCAGCAGCCTCTATGGGTGCTGCCACTTTGGCTTCTGTGGGCAAAGTGGGCTCTGGGGATTGTGTGTCCTTTTTCTTTTCTAGAACCTAAAGCATTATTGTACAATAAGCTGTGGTTTGGGACTAGAAAGAGGCTCCCTGGACTGTTCATTTATAGTCCCTACAAAGAGGCAGTTGCTGATGGTACTTAGTGTTTATCAGGTTCAGTTCTAAATCAGTCATGGTATTGAGGTTGAGAAGGGCTGAAAACTGGGCTGAGTCCAGTCAGAGTTGCCATGGGCAGGGCGGGCAGGCAGCTTTTACCTAGAAATTGCTCTATTATGGAGATATCATCTGAAGGAATGGGAAAGGTATAGGAATTAAGCAACTTAACACAACACATTTTAAAACTCATCTGTCAGAACAGTTAATAGGACAAAGCAAGTTTTTTTTTCTTACATGTTATTTGGTCAGTAGCTTCATTTGATCATTTTTGAGAATCATTCATTGCTTGCTTCATAATTTTGTATAGACAGAATTTTTTTAAAATTCTAAATTCTTTTCATTGTGTATTTTTTAGAAAGCATAATACTGACACTGTGAGTGCACTCATGTCTGCTAAGAAAACGGAAAACTTTTAGGGCAATTTTTATCTAAGAAACATTAGTTTGGCTAGTGGAAAATTTTAGCACTTTCTCTCCTCAGTAAGAACTATGTTCTGTGTGGCTTTTTAAATTGGTACCCATGAATGTACATAACTGTAAAATTAATCCTGATTAAACTCTCTGATTGGGATATTAGTACCTGTTGTTTGGTATTAAATGAAGCGTTCGTTTGGGAGTATCTTTAGAAATTGTTTTTATTGGTGAGAAGTTAACTTAGGGATCGGATTTTTGAACACTGACCATTAAATCATCTGGTTGAGCTGTTTTGTTTTAAGGACATACTCAACCTTGAATTCAATTGTGTAAAATTTGTCCTGGGTCACACTGCTAATTAGATTCAGGAACTGACCGTGTTGCTCGAGGCCCAGATATTGTAGTCCTCATACGGCGTTGTCCCTAGATAAGGAGTGGGCACAGAATTGACTCAGATGAATGCTGGTGTCAGCTTCTCAGTTGATATTTCCTCATGAGATAAATTCCTCACGAGTAAGATTGAAAGTGTCACACGTGTTGAGGTTCATGTAAACTACTCAAGTGGCAAAATTGAAGGCTCATGAGAGGAAGTGGATGACCAACACATGGCAGCATTGACTTACATCAGATCCTTTCTTTCACTCTGAACCCTAGCTCGCTCAGTTATTGGCGGAATTGAACTCAATGCCAGATTTCTTCCCAGTTCGAACCCCGACCTCAGCTTCTGTAAGTGGAACTCCTCATAATCATTCAGTCATTGCTGTTTGGTAACCAGATGCCAGATGGCTTTTATCCAGTTGGATCTGCCTGTGCTCTTGGTTTTAGAAGAAGAAAACAGTGCGACGGGCCTTCTCGGAGGGACAGATCACAAGGCGCATGAACCCAACCCGAAGTGCGCGGCCCCCGGAGAAGTTTGCTCTAGAAAACTTCACTGTCTCTGCCACAAAATTTGCAGAAGAATTATACAGTTTTAGAAGAAGGAAGACAATTAGTGGGGTACTTTCTAATACATGAATTAGTGTTGGCTTAACCCAGTGGTCCCCAGTCTGAGTGTGCATCAGGTCACCCCAGGGCTAGTTACAGCTGCAGTTTCTGATCAGGAGGCCCAGCTCAGACCTTGCGTTTCCATCACGTTCCCAGGTAGTGCTCATGTCCCTGGGACTACATTTTGAGAACCCTGGTCCAAGAAAGTTCTGTACCCAGACTGAGCTGAGAGGCAGCTCCCTGGTTACTTGTAATGAGCTGGATTCTGCTTGATCACTGGTGCAGACAAAAATACCTGTGAACAGCTCCCATCAGCACCAGTTTGCCCATTTCTGGATGGGGCTTTTCGAGGGCCTTCAGTCTGGAGGGAGAAACTGCCATACGTGAGCTTGGCTGCCCAGTGTGATTGACTTCCTTCCTTATGTCCACAGTTTTCAGTACAGAACCCAAAAGCCCAAGCCTCTCGCTATTACTGTATCCCTGTGCCAAGGAGGGAGCTTGGCCTGGAGCAGGAGCGCAGTGAATAGCTGCACGGATGAAAGTTTTCTGAGAAGATGGAACAGACACGTTAGCACTAGTGGTGCTAGATCTCAATAAAGTTTAAGATTTTAATATTATTTTTAAATGGCTCTGTGTATCTCATTCCCGGTTCTACTGTTCATCTTGCAGGGGAAATGCCAGGGGTATAGACAGCGTCGTCGTGTGTCTTCATTTCGGCCAGTGGAGGACATCACGGAAGAGGACTTGGAAAATGTTGCCATAACTGTTCGAGATAAAATCTATGATAAAGTTCTGGTAAGTGATTTATTAGTAGTAATTTGTATGATTGGGATTCTTACTGGGTGTTGAAAGCATTGGTATTTGAAGTCCCCCGTCCATTTTATACTACCAGGGTTTAGATCCTGCCCTCTCCCCCAAGGACTTAGAAGCAGGCTTTGTATTGTCGCTGCAGCTACAGTAGTCATGATAATACAGTAGTCACATTGGTGACTTAAAGGGCACCGCATCACTGTTCGATAAGTAACGGAACACTGTCTTAATGTAGTATTAAAATGTTTCTAATTGAAATGCGAACGTTTTAAAACATAAGGTTTTACACGGAAGGTACCCAGGTCTGTGGTCTCAGGCTGGAGTTGACTGACACGGCCTGGACTTGTCACATGCAGTCAGTCACCTGTTGGTCCCTAGGGGCTCCACCGTGCTGGCCCCAACCTTTCCTCTGTGCTTTCCGAGTGCCTCTGGTGTGCTTTTGTGGCCCCAGACCTGAAGTGCTTACACCTGGCAGAGGTCACTGTGGTTTGTCCTGGGGAAGTGATCGAATTGATTCCGGGAGGGAGGCGGTGCTTTGTGCACATGGTAATGTATGTGACAGCATCTGGCCTCACAGGCATCACTGCACAGGTCCCCAGGTTCGCTGCTCACACCTTTCCCCCCAGGGCAACACGTGCCATCAGTGTCGGCAGAAGACCATTGACACCAAGACCGTGTGTCGGAACCAGAGCTGCGGCGGGGTGCGAGGACAGTTCTGTGGGCCGTGCCTGCGCAACCGCTACGGCGAGGATGTGAGATCGGCGTTGCTGGACCCGGTAGGAGCAGTGTTGGCGTCTGTCAGAAACTGCACGGATGAAGGAAGCAAGCTCAAAGTGGGGGACCTGCAAGGGCTGTGGGATTTGTAGAGCCCTCACCACTTTCCCCTCCTTCCCCATCCTAAGACTAGGGGGAATGAAAAATAGCATTTCCTCCTGGAAAGGAAACAAGCTGGCCGACAGGAGGGGAGAAGTGTGCGTTGAGCTAAACTTCTCTTCAGTTGTCTGGTTTTGTGCAAATTAATCCTGTGACTTTCCCCCAGCAAAGTGATTGACCCGTGTTTTCTTGGCCAGGGTGGGCACATCACAGCGTTGCCTGTGTGTCTGACAGCACTAAGTGGGTCTCACATGGGCCAAAGCAGTTATTTTTACCTTCACTTTTAACGAATACATTCTGCTGTAAGAAGTAGGTATGTAACCTGTTTATGCTTCAGTTCCCTCCGAAGAGAGATGGCAGTGCCAGTTACTGTGTATGACCTTGAACCCAAGCAGCCCTGCTCTCTGGGCTCTGTGCTCTTAACCTTTTCACTTTATTGTGGGACCTCTCCACTAGTAATAGGAGTGCGTGTACTATCCCCAGCTCACAGACCTACTGTTCAGGTTAATTTATTTAACATATCTGGAGAATTGAGATTCATACCGTGTGCTCCTAAAACCAAGGCCAACTTTGTGGGTGTGACCTGGGCATTTACAGAGAGTTCACACTTGGCTTAATGCTTTGGAAAGTCTAAGTTTGGAAGAGGAGCCTCCACTAATCATGTGGTCTTGTCTAAAACGGTCAGTTTCTCAGTGATATGGAAAATTCAGCCTTGAGGGGTTTCCCTGAGAAGGAAGGCGATGCACTAGAGAGAGAACTCCTCCTAGGGAGGGGAGTGCCCTGTGGTAAAGACGAGAAGAGGCCCAGGCTTGATGAGAGACCCTTGCTTTGCCAGAGCCTTTAGACAGTGGGGGGATTTCTGTCACTGTCTCTCTCAGGATTGGATGTGTCCTCCGTGCCGTGGGATCTGCAACTGCAGTTACTGTCGGAAGCGTGACGGCCGCTGTGCCACAGGGATCCTCATCCATCTGGCCAAGTTTTATGGTTACGATAATGTGAAGGAATATCTAGAGAGGTGAGTCTAGCCATTTAGATTTCAGGTACAGTCCATTGTGGAAGACGCTCTACACATGGCTGATTATGAAAAACACCTCCAGTGCCATCTGTTCTGTGTCCATTTGCATTGAAGCGGCTCAGAAATGGCACTTTCCCTATTGGGAAATGCCCTCTTTTCCAAAACTTCCCCGTGGTATAAAAGAGAAAATGGAAGGGATACATAGGGCTGGCTGAGGGTGATCTGGGAAGACTATGAAGAGCCAGAGGCAGCCCTAACCACACTGAGCAGAGAGAAGATCTGACTCTGTTCACAGAGATGAGGACACAGATTGGTGGGCTACAAGTGTCATTTCTGTAAGGAATCTGAAGTGTGGGTTTGGCATGTGGGAGTGAAGAGTCACACTTGGGCCACATAGTATCCAGGATGTGCAGTTATAAGGAGACACAGGATGTTGGTTTGGTGGGAGGGGGTGCATACTGGGGATTGAACTCAGGACCTTGTGCTTATGAGGCAGGCGGGGGCGCCACTGAGCTAAATCCCTGAAGCAAGAAGCCAGGATTTTGAGTGTCAGGAGATAGCGGCTGGTTGGTTCTTTGCCTCATCTGATTAACTGCTTATCAAATACTTCTCATCTTTTTCTCAGCTTACAGAAGCAGCTGGTAAAAGACAATTGAGAGAAAAAAGAACAAGCCAACTCAGAATACTCCAAGACATGCATACCATTTGTGCCTAAGATTTGTTACAGTTGTATTTTTATACAGAAGTTCTTTGTAGAGTTGATTGTTTCTGAATACTATTTTAAAAAGTTGTTTCTATGCTTAAAAAGATTTTTCAGGAAAATAGAAAAGCAGAGGAATCTATATCCATGTATATCCATGTATACACAGATCTGTGTTGTTCTAAGTGTTTCCTTAGTATGATTCAGGAGGACAGTTTACATGGGTGGAATTAGAGTTCAGGTAAGTTACCAAGAAGACCTTGTATAAGCAGCTCTTGACTTTTGACATTGTGTAATTACCTTTTACTTCCCAAACTGCCACCCTGTGCCATTTTTACTGGCATTCATCCCTTTAGTTTATCATATCGTGAGTGATTGACTCAAACCATGTAGTTTATCCTGCTATGGGTCATTTATACTGAAGAATGTGCCCCTAAATTACAAAGTGCAATTAACCACATGAGAGTTAGTAGGGTTTTGTTTTTATTAAAATGAAACAAAAGTGGACTGTCATACTGCAGACACTGGAGGCCTTGGAGTGCCTGTCTTTTCTTTTATGACTTGCCCGGAGCCTGCTGCTTCTAGTTTTGAAAGAATTTAAGGGCTAAGTTTTAATTTAAAAAGATTTTGATATTTACTCTCCATAAGAACTAAGATTCCCCTTCCTCCAGGCTGCGTGGTTTTTGATAGTTAGTGCAGTCTTGGTGAAAATGTGAGAAACGGTATATTTTTGTGTTGAGATATGGGGTATCTGAGAGGAACCCTGGGTAGCTAAAATCAATGAACATAGTTCCTGAACAGGTTTCTATTATTATTTTCTATATTTGCTTCTTTGTCTTTCTGTCCCATTCTCCACTGTTTAAGGATACTGTTTTAAAAACTGAATGCACATGTATGTAAGTTACTAAGAAATGACATAAGCGGAAATGTTTTATGCCCTTCAGTAGAATACATGAATAGGAACCGGTGTAGTGACAGTAGGAGATGCTTACTGTTCTGGCACAGGCTGGAGCAACAGCAGTCCCAGTACGAGAGCCACCTTATGCTTCTAGCAACAGAGCCACACCTGCCAGCACCCACTTAGCTGTCTTCTCCTTGCTCTTCAGCCTGAAGGTCCAGATGTAGGTGGAGCCCCTCGTTTTGTTTTTGTACACAGGGCACTCATAGGTGTGTTTGGTTTCTTGTCTGTCCATGGGTATGGCTTTGGCAAAGATGACTGGCATCGTGGATGTCAGCTCCTTGAGACGGGCTTCAACGATGGTTCCAGACTGAATGTCCCATCTGGCACCTACGACAGAGACAGCAATTGCTAGCTGTGTGGCTTGTTGGTACTGATACTCTCACTGAGGCAATAAACGTTCTGATTTTACTACATCTTTTCTTGTCAGTGGCATCCTGACCTTGCTGGGCCATGACTGAGATTTGAGAAAGGTTAACTTATCTATCCGAGACATACATTACTGTTCTGCATATAAAGGTTAAACAGTTTATATAACAATTCGAGCCGACACACACAAAGAATTCAGACACGTTAAAGCAGATCTCTCACTCCTTAAGAAATCTCCAATTCAGGACATTCTGTCGACACCGCACTACTTTCTTTAGAACAAGTTCTCATCATTCAGATCCCTGACCCTGCCCTTAAACATCTGAGTGGTGGCACATCGTGGCAAGGACTAGATGTACTGCAGAACTGCACAGCCAAATAACTTGGGAAACTCTTGGGTCTTAGTCTCTTAAAAGTTTGGAAAGTCTGGTAGTGAAAACTAGAGCAAATCTACTGACAGCTTTGTATTGAAAAGCAAAACAATGTAAATATTGTAGGTCTTGCGTTGTCCTGGGACATGGACACCAAAAGTAGGTGTGAAGTTTAAGTGATAGTCATCACCCCAGATGGCTCAGGTTGGCTCCCACTGAATGCACACTTCGGCCCTTACATTGGTGGAAGGAAAGGAGGGAAATGAGAAGCATCTGCTAACACAAAGCTGTGAGTGAGCAGATCCTGAGAAACATGTTCAGATGCCAGCGTGGACCTAGTGAGAAGGGCTCCTGGGCACTCTTTAGGTGGCTCACCTTCCATGCTGAGTCCGTGGAGGTACGCGCCTTCCCTCGGCGGGTGGCTGTAATCTTCCTTTGCTTTTTTGGTAACATCCACGGTCAGGCATGTTCTGTCCAGTGGCCACTCGTTTTTTCGAGCCATGGACTGCATGATTGCTTTAGGAGGATAAGGATCAGGAATTAGGACTTAAATAAGATGAAGAAAGCTGTATATAAATAGGCTCAAAGGAGCCACCAGTAGGCGGAGGTGGTCTTTGGTGCCATGGGATGTTTGAGGCTACGGGGTATTCTGCTTGTGCCTGCGGTAGAGCTTGGCAAATTAAGGCCACTTAGTTTCTAACTGTTGGGCTGTCAGGTTTTACTGAACAGCAGTTTGATTCTGTTTCATCTGTGCTTGCTTCTGCGCTGTTCCTGGGGACCTTTCCCCCTGCTGCTTGCCACTCTCGCTCTTGCAGCCAGGGAGGATCATCAGGCACTACCAAGGTAGGAGTTCTGGGGTCCCGAGGGCAGCAGGCTGCCCTTCCTCCACCCTTACCAGTTAAGAAGGACTGAGGATTGAAGAAGCCAGGAAGCCACACAACAGCTGGAAGGACAAGGTCTTGGGTCCAAGTGTCCAGTTCTCGGCAGCGCAAGAGGAGGTCGTTAAACCTGGTTAGTGGAAGGTAGGAAAAAATAAACGTGCTTTTCAGTAGAATCACTGTCTTCAGTACAGTTCAGAAGAAAGGACTTGGGGGGCTGGCAGGTACACAAGTACACCATGGACAGCAGTGAAATCCTCGCCTGGCTTTTTACCGGGCGCGCTCCCTTTTAAGGAAACTGGATACTTCAACACCACATTAGTGGTAGGAAGACAGGAATGCAAGTTCTGCATTTATTTGTCTGTTTTATTTGGAGCCTCTCAGTGTCATGGGGTGAGTGTATTCAGAAGTATATTCATACTGGGCTGAGAAGAGTCACCCAGAAGCGCAGGAGGTGGTGGGATCACTCCAGAGCACACTTGTGTCTGATGACGGGGGAGAGAGCCGTGATGCTTCTGCCCAGACAGCAGCCAGGGAAGCTGTCAAGCAGAATAATGTGGCAATGCTCTGCATGTGGTAATAATTACCTGGAGGAGGAAGGTAAAGGGGACTAAAAAACGATCTCATCCACAGAGTTGTGCAGGGTGGGCAGTACTAGTTGTTAAGGAACTTGGCTATGAGGCTAAGGAAACATGAGCTGTGATAAAGCTTGGAAACACGTGAAGCCTTGAAATGAGGTTCAAGGACTGCTGAAAAGGGGCAGAGGGTGGGACACAGAGCAGAGGCTCACAGAAGCCCGAAAAGTACTTTTTTAGAGGCGAGGCCTAGTACTGGCATTCCCTGGGAACTTGGTTGGCTCCCAGTTGTAGAGGAAGCAGGCTGGATAAGGAATCGCCCTGACATTTCATGGCAGGGATGTCTGCCAAAGGTGTTTGGTTGGCTGCAGGCTGTTCTGAAGGAGAGACTGAATGGTCACCTTCAGATTCCTGCTAGCTGAGAACATGGGCCTTCCTTACGCCCTGCCTCACATTAAATTCTCAAAGCTGGTTTGGTAAAACTATACTTCAAGATAATAAAAATGAATAGGGCTCTATACAAAGAAAAGGAATGAATCTGGAAAGTAATGGGAGAAGACGATCCTAAGTTAAAGTGAATGTAGAGAAAGGGCAGTCAGATAATTTGTAACAATTTAAAAATGACTGCTGCCAGGTTTGGTTGCACATGCCTGTAATCCCAGCGCTCGGGAGGCTGAGGCCCAGGATCTCTGTGAGTTTGAGACCAGCCTGGGCTACACAGTTCCAGATCAGTTTCAACTACATAGTGAGACCCTGTCTCAAAAAACCAAAAAAAACAAAAACATAAAAATGACTGCTTATATAAACAGAATTATGATTTGGGAAGAGATCAGCTAAGAAAAAGTGAGGTAATTAAGTTGGAAGATCCCAGGAAAGACGGAAAACCAGGCTAGATATGAAAACAAAAAAAGCAGCAAAGTAGATGAAGGCTGAAATAAAATATCTAATAGTAATTCTAAAAAACTTTTTTCCTTATAAATTTAAAAGTATAAGTACATGGTATTACTAGAAACTTTGGAATAGAATAATCCATACTAACAAGCACCTTAATTATATGGACTTTATGATAAATTCCTTGGGTGGAAGGAAGAAAACATGAAGCTATTTAAAGAGGGCAGAAACTACTATCCAAAGACATCTCTACAACAGCACTGGGTAGAGTAGTGATGCCAGCGAGTCCCCCAACTGTGTATGTGAAGAAAAATTATAACCAGTGGTCTGGCAGATACAGATGTAACGGACTATAGCATGAAGCCCCACCAGCAAATCCAACAAACAGGAAGGTTTAAAACTCAGAAAATAAGAGGAATATTGGGAAAAGAGACAATGATGGTTCTAGAGAAGCTGCTACCTCTTTGGAGACAATGAAAATCCCCTGGAATTGACGCGTACAGTGAGAACAGTTCGGGTGGATAAAGTAGTGAAGAACGTGGAAGGAAAGGCAGTGCTCGGAGCCCGCCTAAGGTAAGCAGCAAGCTACGGATGGACATCATTTTATAACTGCACAAGCACCACCAAGCAGTATACATTTAAGAATAGATGCACCCGAATACAGTCAGAGAAACTTGTGGAGGAATGACAAATGCATTTAATCCGTGCTAGGGAACGGTGGAATTAAGACGTGGACGCTCAGGAAAAAGTCACTGTGCCCTGGAGTTTTGCAGAGAAGTTCTCAGAATGTACTGAAGCCAATTCAGTCAGAAAGGATGTGACCCCCTCACGCCGTGGTTTATACTGTGGGAAAAAGAAAAGAGCCCAGAACAAGATGGAAAAGTAATGCTGAACAGAGAAGTGGATATATTATTAAAACAAATAGTTACCAGCTATAAACAAAAATGTGTGAAAGAACACTAGCAGGCAGCTGATTGCAGGGGGAAGCCGGACGGTCTACAGAAAAATGTTTACATTGAGTTAGAGAAAACTTTGTTAGGACACAAAAGGTCTCCATGAAATAGGAATGGTACGGGGCTCACCAAATAAACTGGGTATGGAAAACAGAAGCACAAAATGGTGGGAAAAAGTAAGTATAATCATAAAACTAAATATGAATCCATGATTTCTTGATGTATGAAGTGGGCTACAGCCTGCTACAGCCAACACTTGGGTAGCTGGGGACAGTTCTAACATGCCATCCTTTTGGATTCTAAGGAGACCTTTCAGTTTAAGGCTCAGCAGTGTCCCGATGTATGGAAGAATGGTTCAGGAGGTAGGGATAAAGAGCTTCAGCACCGACAAGCCAGGAATAAAGGTCTTGTAACAGTGAATTTCTAACCAGACCACGGAGCATTCCGACGTCTGAATTTCTGTCCCTAGCTGTGGGACCCATCTAGTCATACCCCCACAGGAAAGGGAATAGTTGGCACATCATATCAACTTCCAGAACACATCTGTGAGATGGTGTTTGTACTCCTGAGGTTGGAAAATAAAGGATATAAATGACATGAGGGCAAACTTCAGTCAGTTGCCTTCCATGGCCATTCAGGTCTTGCAACATGAAATTTTATTGCTACCTGTAGTTTTCAGATGAGACGGATCAGGTATTTTGTCCAAGAACAAATACCTAACGAGTGAATTTCAGTTTTGCTCTGTGCCTGGCTCTGACACGACATGTCAAGGGGAAGTGAGAGATTGGTTATGGAGTTTGCCTGACGGTGGGTCAGTCACGGTCTCCAGGATTTCTAGAAGGTATGACTGAGAATGCTAACCAGCTAACCAGCACTGACACTAAGGGCCACGGCAGCGAGAAGAGGTAGCTCACCACTGGGCAAGGCCGTATGTAGATGGGGAAGCCAGTTTGCTCCAGGTGTGTGGAACTCTGTCGTAGCTCAGTGCAGTCTGCTGGGCTTCCACATCAGGAGATAATGTCAGCTCCCCCTGGGCATGGAGAGGAGAACACACAGTGAACACCTTCCAGTATGGTGAAGCCCACTCTAGTCCCACTTAGAACTTACCTTTAATCCAAGTTCTAATTGTTCAAGTGATGTACGAATTTCCCGAATGAGAATATTCATCCTCTCACATTCTTGGAAACAAACAAGGACATACGGGCTTCTATTTGAGGTCTTTTGCATTATCTCTGCTATGTTGAACTCTTCTGGAAGCTTCTCCAAAATGTCATCCAAGACATTCTTAACCTTAAACCATTAACACATACAAAGAATTTATCTCTGATTCAGTTCTGTTCATGGTGACTTACATTTTACTTTCTGAAGTCTCAGAGTCCATCATCCAACTTCCAAGGATCTGAATTCATTTTTTAAAACTTTTACATTTTTTGGTGGTATTGGGGATTGAGCCCAGGAAATGATAAACTATGTCCCCAGCCTTATTTATTTTTTAATTTTATGATACGGTCTTGATAAGTTTTCTGTAGGCTTGCCTCAAATTTAACAATGCTCCCAGGGAACTAGGATTACGGGTACGAGCCACCAGATTCGGCCATGAATGCATTTTAAAGATACCTAGTAGGTGAGCTGAGTGACACAACCCAGATGTAGAAACTCACGAGTTTCTACATCAGTGGCAGCTACTTCCCCTCCATTAGGTCCCAAAATACAGTCAGGGAGACTACTGTTTATTCCCACTATTACACAACTAGCTTTCAGGGGAATAAGAATAGTTATCAAGTATATGCCATGTAAAGATTTGATCAGAAGACATAGGACACACCATTATTTGGGTAACCTTGGGAGCTGCAGCTGATCTGAGAGAAAAGCAAACTTTGTAAGTACTGTTACACATTGTCAGGTGCGTAGTTTCAAGATGATGAGTAAGTGCATGTGACTGATGTGAAGACATCAGTTTGCCTACATAACAGGTGTTTTTTAAGGGTGTATGATATACAATATGTTCCTCTAAGATGATGAACTCTAGTATAAATGTATTTAATAATTAGAGTATAACTGAAAAATCATGCACTATATTATATAAAGGCAAATTTGCAGTGTTTTAAATTTTTAAAATTTCAGCACATACTAGTAATGAATGTCTTTTGGATACATATTTCCTCTAATTTTTTGGATTGTAGCTTTCCAGAAGATGAAGTCTTCTTATCATAGAGGCATTTTAAAGCACTGCATTCTGTTAACTGATGCTGCCCTTCTAATCAGCATGCTTTTGGATCCATTTGGATCAATATTTTTAACAATTGAGAAGCTTCTATCTTCTATAATGTTGCCTTGAAGAAATGAAAGATTCATCATTGAAGATGTGATCAGCCACTCAGTACTCATCTGCATGTTCTATGAAGCTTCATCGAGTTGGAAAAAGCAACAAATACCTAAAATTACAAATGTCTGAAAAAACACTGACAGTTAGCCTCAGGTGGCTTTCCCTCTTTTCTTGCTCTCCCAGATTGCTGTTAGTTGAACTAACATCACTCTTGAGAGTGGCTGTAGCAACCAGTCAAGAAATAATTGAAAAAGTTCAACAAATAATATGAGCAGTTCCTAGGACTACACTCATTAGATCTGGTGTTCAGTAAGCTCCATTTAACCTGAATCTTTGTTAACTGAATCCTGATTAGTAATTTTGAAAGAAGGGCTAATTTATTTGGGGGAAAATAATCAACTCAGGTTTTAAATTAATGAGAAACGATATTTAAAGATTAAAACGTAATTTCTCATCTGCATCATCTTTCTAGTGCAATGATAGTGAACCTTTTAGAACTTTCAATGACAATAAATGGCAGGTTGAGACATGCGTGCCACAGGTCTGCCACCATTCTTCTAGGGCAGTAAAAATCTTACCCAAATGGCAATCCTCTGAGACTGTGTAAAAGAAGATAGCATAATAAATGACCGAGCCAAAAACACTGAGTGAAAAGCTAGCCATGGATCTGGAGAAGACGCTTGAAATTCATATATCTGACTAAGAACACACTTCCAGAATAAAGAGCTTCTAAATCTATAAGAGAAAAGATCGAGAACTCAATTCAAAAGAGGATGAGTGGGCCGGGGATTTAGATCAGTGGTTTTGCTGCCTACCTCGCAAACGCAAGGACCTGAGTTCGATCTCTGATACCAAAAGAAAAAAAAAAAAAGGCTGAGCAAGTACTTCACAGTATATGCAGTGGTCACATGCATGCGAAAAGAAAAGATGTTCCTTACTTTCCTCGGCTGAGGAATGTAAAGTTAAAACCACTAAGATACCACGATCCCTAGCACAAATTTCAAGGATGCAAAGCAACTGAAACTCGCACATGCTGCTGGTGGGAGTGTAACTGGTAAGTGGCTGGAGAAAATTGGGAGTACAGTTAGAGCTAGACATTGTAGCCCGTGATCTGGCAGTCTACCGGGTAAAGGGAAATGAGTATCATGAGCAGGTACCTTTAGGAGTTAATTTGACAAAGGACTGTAAGAGGATGTTCATGACCACAGCAATGGAAAACTACAAACAATCCCAGATCCATCCACAGTAGAGTGAAGAAGTACAGATTCATATAAATACTAAACAAACCATTGGTATGTGAACATGAATGAATTGCACAGATGTACTGTGAAGATTGATGCCTGATAGGAACAAATATGCACTGTATGAGTCTATGTATTTAAAGATCAAATACAGCTAATGTATGATTATAGTGGTGAGATATCAATTGCCTTTGGGGAGTGCAGAGGTAACCTGACTGGTAATGGGCATGAGTATCCTGGCTGGCGGAAAATGTTCTGTATTCGTTCTGTATGTGATGGTTATGAGTACATAGGAAGGTAAAAATTTATCAGAGATTTACATTTAAGATTAGAGCATTTCAGTGTATGTATCTTTTTGGTCCCGGGGATCGAACTTGGACCTTTGTGCTTACGAGGCAGGTGGCAGAACCACTGAGCCAAATCCCCAGCCCTCAGTGCAGGTATCTTAACAAATGAAAAGACTACCTTGTCTTCTGTAGACAGCCCCAGTTCGTCACTGCCAAGTGCATTCCTGGGCTGCATCTCCAGCAAAGTTCTGAAAAGCGTGTTGGACGTCACTGTCAGGAACTCTATCTCAGCATTGGGGTGGAGGCCATACAATGTTGGACTCTCTGGAGGCAGCATTTCCTCGATGTACTGGTGGTAGCCTGAATAATCCAGATAGGGAGGGGCTGCAAAGCCCGGTGCCAGCATGAGTTCGTCTTCAGTCTGCAACCAGAAAGGAAACGTCAGCCCGAAACTGGGTTGGGATACTGGCAAGAACCCAGCATGATGCTAGGTGAGCGGCAGATTCTACAATGCTTCCCAATCAGTAATTCTGTTCTGGAGGCTGCCTCTGGAGAGGACTACAAGGGAAGTACGTGAATCCTGTTCTAAGAAAGCTTGGAGCGATGTGATACAAGGAATGAACCAGTGTCCTATCACTGCCTACTGGTCACTGCTTAGATCCACTGACTCTCCCAAACACCCCCATTTTTCAGAGAAAATAAAAATGGACATTAATTTGCCTAGGCAGATGTTTGATTTTAATCTTAATTTTGAACTCACTTTAGTATGCATCTATAGTCTATACTTTCCTAGTCTACCGTACTTTCCATGGTACTACTATGAGTCATGTATAATGTAAACATTACAAATAACTTGAAAAATATGTGGATATATAAGGCTAAAAGTAAAAGTCAAATTGCTGCTACCCCCTAGGACCACAGACTGGTATGCAGGGGAAAGTCAGTGGTATCTCAGGATCCATAAACGGGATCCGTGGCTGACACACACTGCTGCTCAATGCACAGTTGCCTGGAGAATGAAAGACTGCAGTAACATGGCCTTCCTTGCGCTCGCTTCTTTGATGCTCTTGGAGAGGGGTGGACATTCTTTACAGAGCGATATTTTGAGCAGATGCAATGTGAACACCAATTCCAAACCCTCAAACTCAGAATGTACTTGAATCCAAAACACTTATGGGACTGAGACTCTGTGCAGCCATAACCAGAGTCAATCAAAGCTTATAGTTTTCCAATAAACAGAATAATCTGAGATTTTGTCCAGATGACTCTCCGTTCTCGAGGCAGTTAACATCTGTTTCAATTTTCCCACTCACTAGTGCTGAAAGTTCTGTCTATATTTGCACATATATGTATAGGAAAATGCTGTTTAATCATCACAACATAGTTCTTTTCTGGCTAGATTTTTTAAAAGTCAGTTTTCGAAAGTACATTGTATCTGTGGCCATGTGATACTGTGCTGTGAACCTTCACTCTCACTGGGGAGTGTTCATTAATCCATTCAATAATAAGCACTCGGCCACACAGCAAACCTGGGAAGCCAGAAAACTTAATATGACCTAGTTCTTAGTGAACTTGAGACTCTAAAGGGGACAAAATAAATGTGACTTTCTACAAAGTCATGTTATCTGTGAATAATGTTGGTTTTCCTCTCAAATCTGCAATCCTGGATTGCTGAGAGAGCCTGTGACCTTAACAGCAACGCTCTAAGTTCTAAGGGCATTATTAATATTTAAACCTGTATTTCTCCTTTCACTTCATACTAAGAATTTTAAGTTATCTAATCCTTCATACTGCCAGAGACAGAAATCTTGACCCAATGAAGTGGGAAGGGACAAGGGAGACTACCCTACCATCCATATCTCTAAGCTTGGTTTTGGCTATTTATTCACATCATCATTTCATATAAACAAGAATAATCAGAATTAAAATGCCATTTGACTAAGAATGACCCAAAGGAAACTGTACAGGAAAATTAAACTTGTTTTTCTTTAGTAAAAATGTGCATTAAAAATCCCCAAATTGAATTTCATTCTCTGCAAACAAGGACTTGGTCTTTTCTCTTAGTGCTCACTAGGCCCCTCGAAGTTTTGAAAGGCAGCAGTTAATGTGTCATTTAAAACAAAATTTCAAAGAAAGTAACCAAAGCTTGAATCACGTGGAAAAACTAAAATGTGGCAAGAACTGGATATTTGAGTGAATTTTCATAATGCTGGCGGGACTCCAGATGGAAAGACAACTAGGCAGTCTGTTCATAGAAGGCCTTGTGATGAGCAAAGCAAAGAAACAAACTCAAAAGAGCCTGAGGCCTACAGCAGGCAGACCTGGCTTAGTTCCCACCCCCTAATGGTTTGGTGGCTGTAAGAAATGAGAGTCTTTGTTTTAGTCTTTTCTTCAGTAAAATGGGGCTCATAATAGTGACTTAATGGTTGTAGCTGTGAGAATTTAATAAGGTAGGCTAATTGCTAGAACCCAAAGCAGGCTTTTACACATAATCTTCCTGTGTCCTAGAAGCGGATACAGTTATAAAGTATGTCTTGATTTTCTGAAAGGAAAAACAAAATCTGAGAAAGTTTAAATTCCTAATTTCATGTCAACTAAAGTTTGAAAAGCAAGGTTTGGTTCATGAATGTTCCCCTCTCAGGGAAGATTTCAAAACACCCAAGAAGTCTCTGAATCCTTATTCTGACTCTAGACCTTACTTTTCACTCAGGCTTTTATGAAAACTGCTTCTTGATAATGAAGCCCTAACTGAAGGGCTCTCTTCACATTTCTTGCCTTTGGAGGAGAGCCATTTAAGAAGGTGCTGTTATGCCTCAGAGATTGCCCATTCTAAAAGAAACCTTCTCCAGAGAAGAAATGTACAAGTGGCCAATGACCACATGAAAAGATGCTCGACATCATTAGTCTTCAGGAACGTGCAAATCAGAGATAGCATTCCAGGATGGCAAGAATAAAAAAGTGTGGGCAGTAGCAGTGTTGGTGAGGATGCAGAAAAAAAGCCTTCATACACTGCTAGTGGAAAACACTTAAGTGGTTCCTCCAGACACTGAGCATACCATTTGACCCAGCAGTTCCATTCCTAGGCATATTCCCAAAAGAACTGAACTCATAAGTCCCTACAAAATGTATGCCCTAAATTTAACAGCAATGTTATAATAGCCAAAATCCAGAAACAACCAAAATGCCTACCAATGAACAATATAGTGTATCTATCAACTCAAGAGTATCTGATTATAAAAGGGAATGAGATTCTGACATGCTACAGGGATAGCTCTTGACAACATGTTAATTAAAAATAAGTTGGACACAAATAGCTGCAATATCAAATGATTCCATTTATCCAAAACGTCCAGAATAGGTAAATCTACAGAGACAGAAGTAGACTAATGCACTTCTTTATTTTTTGTGGTACTGCGGATTGAACTCTGTTCCTTGAGCTTGCAAGGCAGGCAGCAGAACCACTGAGGTAAATCCCCAGCTAGAAGTAGATTAATGATTGCCAGGGTCTGCAAAGTGGGAAGTACCATGGTTGGGGTGGACGGGAAAATGGTGAGTGATTTAATGGGTACAGAATTTTTGGTGGTTGAAGATGATGTTCTAAAGTTGTGATAATGGCTGCACAACTGTGCAAAACTTTAAATTCTGCAATTTAAATTGGTAAATTTTGTGGTGTGCAAATTATATTTTAGTAAAACAGAAAAATCAGTGGATTCCTCTTCAGGCAGATTCAACTTCCATATCATGAAAAAAATAATCAAGGATATGAAGACATCTGTGGAGAAAGTGCTGCAAGGCACAATGATTAGAAACTGGAAAAACCAGCAGCATACTTCCTGCTATGTTGACCTTATTGGATTGTTGCCCTTTTCATGCTTTCTTTTCTGGCATTTAATAAAACTTTACCCCTCCAAGTAGACTTGGTAATGACAAGAAGCTCCCAGGTAGCTGTGAGTAAAAACAAATACACATGCCCTTGTTCTCTGGGTCACAAATGTGGTCTGGAAATGCTTTTGGGATTTTCAGAAATTACTGAAAGTTGAATGGCATCATTGTGTTGCCTTTAGAGCTGAAAAGTGCAGTGGTGATTTTCTAGAGGATAACTTATTTTACACACAAGCTGAGGTCTGGAGCAAAGCTAGACAGGAAGTTAAGTAGCACAACTTAGAATTCTCTTCTACTGGGTTTTCCTTGTTCTCAGTGCCCCCACACCTAGGAGTTCAAACATGCCTCAGTGTTTTGTGATGTTTGTCGACCTGACAACACCCCAGCCAGTGCAGTATGGCACACAGCAAGACTGGTCATTGGAGTCTTTGACGTTAAAAGTCCTAGTTCTGCTGCTTAGTAGCTGTTTGACCTGGGTCTGAGTTTCTTTTTCGATTAAAGGAGATAATGCCTACTCTGCAGGATTATAGTAAGAAAAGAATAATACACCTGAAGTATGTGGTAATGACCTCTGATGCAGCACAGGTGTTTAACAAATGGTTTCCATTGCTGTCATCATAGGCTAAGAAATGGAAGTCAAATACAAAGTGCATATTATAATTTCATACTTAATAGAAATACTGTTCACTTAGCACTTTATTCTAACATTAAATCTGTTCAAACCTAACAAATTCATGAGTTGGTTAATTGTCTTGTAGGTGATGAAGGTGAGGCTAAAAAAGTTCAGTCCTATGTCTAGGATCGCAGAGCAAACACAAGATCGTATATTTGAAAGGTTTTATTTATTTATTTTTTTACCTCAATCCTTGGATCTTAATTGTAACTTATCATCAAAATAGTTTGTGCTATATGATGACTTTCTGTGTTAGTTACTTTCTCATTGCTGAGATGAAAATACTCAGTACCCCAAGTTAAAGGAGGAAAGATTTATTTCAGCTCACAGTTGGTAGATGGTTTAGTCCATAGCCCACTGGTTCCAAGGCAGGGCAGTATGGCAGAGGAGTATGGGAGAGGAGAAATAATCCATCATGTGCAAGTGAGAAGGCAGCAAGCAGAAGCAGCAGCAGATCTACCTTTCTGTCCCTTTCTATTTCATCAAGGCCACAAGCCCATTGATTGGTGCCATCCATACCCAGGGTGAGGCTTCCATTATCCGCATTCTATCCACATTCACGCAGCTAGTCCAGGTGCCTTTGAAACTACCCACTAATGACCCCGTGAGGCTTTGTGGGGACATCGACATCTAGATACACACCACTTTCAAAAAATAACTGATAATTTTCTAAAAGTTTACTGTATTATTTAGCACTGCCAAGTACCTATGTTATATGTGAAAATGTTTTCACCCTTAATTTTGCCCAAAGACACTTGGGCACTGGAGTACTCTGAATGCAAATTCATTCATCCAACAAGAAACTCATCCTTTCTCCTGACACCAAGAAACTGTGGTGACACCTAGTACTGACAAAAGGATTAAGACCCTTTTCAGCAGCAGAACTTCTTGGTGGACACAATCCTGCCAAGTACGTACTGAGTTCATGAAGCAGTGCTGCCCAGAGAAAGTGTAAAAAGAAATACAAGATCTATTTGTTCCTTCCAAGGAGCCCTGAGTCATCTTCTCTGAAATAGTTACTGTGTGGTGGTCAGGGATTTAGCTCAGTGGTTCTGCCGCCCGCCTTGCAAGTGCAAGGTGCCCCCCGCAAGTTACTGTGTATAGATAACCTCATCCACAGCTAACTAAAGTGGCTTCATGAAAACAGTAAGTACCTTGTCAATTTGCAACTTTAGTGCACAATTTTAGGTACAACAGGTATTTGAAAAGATCAAGAACCTGCTGATCTGAAAAAAATATACATGTGATGCCTGGATTGGCTGCTTAGACCCGTTTTCTAAGTACTCAAGCCCTTATAAAACCCCCAGTCTCTACCCTGTAATCATAACACTCTGGGAGGCTGAGGCAGGAGGAGTATTAGTTTAAGCCCAGCCTAGACAATTCAGCAAGACCCTGTCTCTAAAAACAACTTTTTTAAAGGGCGAGGGTGCAGCTCGATGCAGAGCCCCTGGTTCAACTCCCAATACTGCACAATCAAAATCCAACAACCAGTCTCACCCTGATGGCAGACTCCTTTCTTGGAAATGCACCTGTTCTCCCTTGTTAGTGTACTCAGTCTGAATAAACATTTTCTTACTCTGATCTTGGTCAGTTCTTTACTGCCCATGTCACCAGCAGTCATCTCACCAACTTGTGTGGCAGACACTGCTGGAAGCATTTCAATTCTTTTGATAAGAGCAGAACTTTAAACAACCTATTATTAATCAGGTTCTAATGCAACAAAGATACTGATCTGCAAATACATTAACGAATGTGAGAAGTGGCAAAAAGACATCCTGCAGATGCTGAAGTGTTAGATCTCCTTGCTAACAATATACACGGCAGGAGCAGGAAGCCTTGTAGGACAAAGTAACAGATTTGCAGCATCTGACACAGTAAATGCATTAATTTCCCTTGCTGAGAAGGTAACACTGTCCAGTGAGGACTCAAGCTTGCAAATGAAGCATTTCGATCCTGAAAATCCCACCAGATCGGTGTGGAAGGTCAGGTACCTACATTTCTAAAGGGCTTACACACACCAGTGATGCCCCACAGGTCTCATCACCTACATTTACTTCACAATTATTTGAATGGGAGTTCAGACTTGTGAAGGTTAATGGACTGTCTCGTTCCGCAACAGTAATTCCCCCCTTAGCCACAGGCCAGAGCGATGGAGGGAACCTTCCAGGAGCTTCCTGCTCTGCCCCTTGACCTCCACCCTCATTGGAAAAATCAGCCTCTGTAAAGGTCAGTTGCTGGCACTGTTTATCTTTCCCATCTCCATGGTAACTTGGAGCTAGACCTCTTCTGAGGCACGACTTGCAATTGTGTTAAATAGAAAGTATCTTTAACATGTGAAATCCTGCTCATTAGAAAGGAGGACGACCAGGAGACTCACAATGAGAAAAACACTTACAACAATGGTCACATAGCAGGGAAGTCATTTTGTTTCTTCCTTGTCCCTGAAGTGTTTAATGCTATTCAAAGTAGTAAACAATAACCTGTGTCCGGTTTTATTAGACTGTAGTATCCTCTAACACATGATTACATCACTGCTCAAAACCTAGAGAGGAAGGTGATCACATCTGCAATGCTTGTCTGAGATGAAATTTTCAGGAATTATAAACGAGGTTGTGCACACGACTAAAAAAATCCTTTAGCACTGCTCTCTGAACACAGGAGGTGTCTTGCCCAACAGAAATGGGATGGTATAGAACACTGCTGTGCTTCACAAGTGTCCGTTAAAGAACCCTGTGTTAATGGTTGAGTCACAAGCGTGTGGCTATGGGGTGTGGGAATCCTTTAGGAGGTGGCGCATAGTAGAAGGAGGTGAGGATGTTGGGGTGCAGTCTTGAAGGGGCTGTTGGGGCCCTGGCCCCGCCCTTTTCCTTTCTCTGCTTCCTGACTGCCCTAAGTGCACAGCCTCCTCCCCAGTGTACTCTCACCATGATATACTGCTATGCCACAGGCCCAGAGAATGGGGCCAACTGACTATGGACTGAAACTTAGGAAACCATGAGCCAAAATAAACCATTACCTTTTTTTTTTTTTTTGAGACAGGGTCTCACTATGTAGTTGAGACTGACCTGGAACTCACTATGTAGCCCAGGCTGGTCTCGAACTCACAGCGATCCTACCTCAGCCTCCTGAGTGCTGGGATTACAGGCATGTGCCACCACGCCTGGTTTTTTTTTTGTGTGTGTGTGCCATTACTTCTTTTGAACTGATGATCTCAATTGTTTTATCACAGTGACAGAAAGCTAATACAAGTGCCCCAAGTCTTCTAGGACTGGCTTGGGAATAGCTATGAACCTGAGTACCATTAGAGAGACAGCTCACATGAGGAAACCATGGCTGCCTCCCAGCTTCTTTAGTGTGAAAAAGAACAGCACTTTTACCAGAAAGAGCTCTGCTTGTTAATGTTTTCTACAGAGACACAGGGTCAATACAAGGATAAAGGAGAAAAAGATGCTGGGTGTCTAAACCAGCACAGACTGATCCACCCCTTCATCAGAGGAGCGGGATGAAAAGCTCAAGTCGCCACGTTTTTCTTTTTAAAGTATATTCACATAGAATGTCAATAGGAATTCCATAGTCCTATAATGTGTTAAGGACTAATGCTAATTTATCTTTGTGTCATAAATGTTATTGTTTTTAACAGGTTGTTTGAGAGAAGATCCAGTGCACTTAGTTCTTACAATGCACTTAGTTAATATTATTTGTGTCATTCTCATTAGATTTTAATTTCATTTTTATTTGACAAATACTAACTATGTGTTCTTGGAGTACAGTGTGCTATTTTGAAACATTTACATTGTGGAATGATTAAATCAAGGTAACAAATCCATTAACTACATATTTATGCACCCCATTTTTCTTGAGCATCTATTTAGTAAGGTGCTATTGACCCAAATTTATAATATGCTGTGATTTCTTTGGCAAGTAAGAAAACTACTGTGAAATGCATAATAGAACTAAAATCAGGGCTTACATTCTGGCTCCCTGTACTTGCTGAGTGGTCCACAGCTGTAGTTTGCCTCTATTTTGGTCTGTACAGTGGCGTGACAGCATCAGCTCTGTGTGGCTCTCAGGGATCTGGCCCTGTACTCCAGTGTGTGTGACAGCACCTCCCCTTGGTATATCCCATATGTGCATGAATCATCACCGAGGAGTCTTACAAAAATGTGGAATCTTTTTCTGCCCATCTAGGAAGGGGCCTGAGATTCTACATTTCTAACAAACTGCCAAACTCCCATGAAGACAGACCAGAACACACTAGCAAAAGGCCGACAACATTTAAGAATTAGCCATATACAGCAGTAAAGTTATCTTAACACCAGAATTTTCTCTTCAGTGGAATTAATTAGAAAATGTCTTACCAGGGATGGATTCATGAATTCCTCTAAATACACCCGGCACAGTCTGCGATCCCAGACATCTGTGATGTGGCCCCCGTACATGATCTCACCAAAGAGATAACGGAGGTCTTCCCATGGGACCTGGGGACAAATTCAGGCAGATGTTCACTTCCCGGGCCAGAGTGTCTGCCTCAGCTAGGCCAACTAGTGGCACATGCCCCTCTAACACAATGATCCCAAAGCCTTTGTCAACAGAGGTGCCTGAAAGAGGTGTGGATGTTGTTTAAGTTTCTGTGCAGAATTTCGTGGGAGAATTATTTTCAATGTGTCCTAAAACATTTGGTGAAAAACTTATTAGTGTTAAAGTATTTAGGCAGATCTTAAAGAAAATGGAATCATTTCTAAAATATGTTACGCAGGAAAGTTTATATATTCAAACTCTCTAGAAATCCTCAGAGGATGTTGGTTCATGGAGCCTTGGAAGTTTTACCTGTTTTTTATGACTTGATTTGTATCAGTTTTTACTATCTGATTGAAGAAAAGAAACAGCCATACAAGCACAAGGTCCTGAGTTAGATCCTCAGTTAAAAAAAAAAAAAAGAATTAGAAAGAGAGAATCAAATTTAATACAATTTGAATTAGGGGAGCATTTTGAATTCTGTCACTTCCTAAAAGGCCAGGCAAACAAATCCCTCTGCCACTGACTGACTCAAGGGCTCAGTTTAAGGTCTGACTGGCTGAGGGACTTTTGTAAAGGTTGTACCTAATGACTACCATATTGTAGCCAAGAAATCTCTATCTCCTCTTTACTTGGCTTAGCAGGATTTGAAGCCTCTCTTTGGTACCCTTTAGCTTTCTCCGGGTTTGCAAAACATGCCAGTGTGTGATAAAACCTTTGTAGACAGGAACCTTTACACCCTCGGGGGCAGTCTATTGCCTCCCAATGGTTCAAGTAAAAACATAATTATAGCCTTTGCTTGTGCGTGATGTGACAGAACAGAACAAGTAAAACTGCTCCAAGTATTCCAATGTACTTGCTACAAGTTTATTTGAATTTGAATAAATGAACCTCAAATATGCCTTTCTTTTAAGCTAGCTTGTTGTGCAAGAGGAAAAGGGGCCAGAGTGCAACATGTTCTCTCTACCCCGCCACGGACCACCTGCATCCAGCTGAGATGACGGATTGCTTAATTCATTGTCCTTTCTGATTGCATCCAACGTATGCCTTTTCTGTACTTTAGTACTGTATCTGATATGTATCTACATCATGATTTTAAGTAGGTAAAGCTCTGTTCTTTTCAGCAACTGATTTTCTTTCTCCTAAATCTGATCTTTGTCTTTGATATGTATCTTCTTGAAAACGGTATCTGTGTAACCAAACTATGTGCACATTTCAAACATTCTTGAATTCTGATAACCTGCTCTAGGATATGTGGCAAATAAAGAGGGTAAAGACATCTGAGGGACAACAGGGTGCGCTGACAGCCAAAAGCTGTCTTGGCCTGAAACCTCCCGAGGAACAGACGTAGATGTGAGAGCCAGAGAAAGCACACTTGTCAACTCCTCCCTTTCATTTCTACCTCAATTATGTTCAGGAATCGCTCAAATAGGACAGTAATCCTGGATTCAGCCTTGGGGGACAATTTATACAGAACTTGAGTATAAGTGTTAAGTGACCCTTTTTTTTTTTTACTCTGAACTATTACAATAATCAATTTTATGTGCAATACTTTAAAAAACACATGATGAGGTCAACACAATTGTTATTCACTAGACTGGCTAGGGCACACTCAAAGTGTACAGATTGACTTTAATTTCATAAATTAAGAAGATAGGGAATATTAATTATCACAAACTATATTAAAAGCATTTATTTTGGAAACAACGTATTCAAAATCTGGCCCTTGGGAGAACACATCCATGCCGTGTGCCAAGTGTCCCTATTCTAATAACAGTTGAATCACCACTAAAGACTGAGGAATCATTAACAACAAGAACTGTAATGGAGGCCACCAAAAGACGTATCTCCTTAATATACACGGGGCTAGTAAAGGCTCATATGGAAAGTGCGGCCCAGAGCCCAACACATTGGACTTGATAACCCCATCCTACTTTTTTTTTTTTCCATCCCACTTTTAATGATTTAACTCAAAATCATTAAGATTTTGAGGTGAGGTTTCCTTTGCAAGGACTAAACCAGAAAGTCCTTAGGAACGAATGGCTCTTCCTCTCTGAAATTCAATCACTAGGTTGGTAAGAGTTTACACAACGGCTGTTGTCGAGCATTCCTGTCCCATCCCTTCATCTACCTTTAACTTCAAATCAAGGAGAATGTTACCGAGAAAGTCACAACAAGGTGGCATCCTTAATACATAATAATGACATATGCAGGAAGTGCACCATTATTTATACATGTGACGCACTGTAAATTGCTTCCATCATCAGAACTAATTGTAGTGATTATTAATGCAGTGCTATGAACTGTCAGAATTGCTGTATGTAATTACATTTGTGCAAATGCTTCATTACCTGCCTAATGAATCTGGCATATATGCACATGTAAACCACTGTTTTTGTTAACATAATGAAGGGCATTTTTTTTTTTTTGGTACCAAGCTGCTGATGTAGAGCTAGTCCGACCTGTCTTATAAAGTTCTATCATCCAAGGCTGGAAAACCCTTGATCTAGTTTATTTTCACATTTGGCAGATTAGATAGACAGACAGACATATAGATAGTCAGCTATTTCAATAATAGCTTCACAAGAGATTGTAATCCATTCTGATAGTGTCCCCAGACGGAGAGATTCAGTACATTCCTTGGAAAGGGTTGTCTGACCACCAGCACTTACGTTAGGGTTTGCCTCCAAGTAGTTGTAGAGGACATGGGCACAGATGGTAAGGTCTCCAGGGTTGAAAGGATAGCTTCGGCTCCAGCCTTGGGAGCCAAATCTTAGTCTCCCCGCAACACAGGCATGGAAGTAGCATAGAGAAAAGAGAATGCTTTTGAACTCCTGCTCCTTGGAGCATACCTCAAGTGCCTCCTGGGAGAAAAGAAAATAAATGCTACATTATCCATCATATGGTTTGTAAGGGCAAAGGTGTGTTTTCAGGAATCTTGTGAAGGACCGAGGGAAGATATGCTACTGAGAGATAATATATAGCAGTGACCAAAACATACAGCAAATGCTTGCATGAAAAATTTTATCACAGTAAAAGACAGTGCCACTGGTCCTCCACAAAATATTGCCCTCCCCAACACGTCCCATTTTCTCATTTCTGAAGCAGTTCTGGAAGTTCTCTTTCAGAAATGTCTTTCGTTAGCACTGTCGTGGCTGCTCAGTGTCCTGAACTGATTTACAATACTTACCTTTAGGGCTGGGAATGTGGCTCAGTGGCACAGTGCCTGCCTAGCAAAAGTGAGGCCCTGAGTCGATTTTTAGTACCAAAAAGAAATTTACCTTCCACAGTAATTTTGACTTTGGGGGACAGCCCAAAGTTGCATGGTACCAGATGTGACAAATACGGTGGGTGAAGACAAGCTATTTAAAGTTTTTGGCAGACATGGCTGCACTGAGAGTGATGTGTGACAGCACTGTCATGATGGGAGCTCAAACCATCTGCCCATTTCTCAGGCCATACGTATCATTTCTTAAATGCTCTAGTAAGGCCTTATAATATTCAGAGTTCACCATAGTGCGCAGTATTCCTCAGTATCAACTCAGCTTGCACAATTTTATCAGGGTCAAAAACATAACATCATCTTGATATTGTGTTGTGATTAATGCAATGTTTTTCAAAGGAGAACTGTGATTTTCATTGAGAACTCAGAACCTCGGTCTCAGGATTGTAACCATAGACATGATTTCTCCATCTCCCATGAAGACATTTTTTTAAAAAGCTGAAATTTAGGGCCAGGGATTTAGCTCAGTGGTTCTGCCGCCTGCCTCACAAGTGCAAGGTCCAGAGTTCGATCCCCGGTACAAAAAAAAAGCAGAAATCTGAATCCACACAATCATGCAACTCTTCTGTGTTAATGCCTTGTTCAGGATCCATGATTTAGGTCACCCTTGGAAGCACACCTTCTCTCAACTGTAGCTCACAACCAACTGACTGTACTTAACAGGTTGCAACTTCTCACACATTGTTGCTAAGGTCTGATGTACCACTTCTTGTACTGAAGATCCCCGTCTTTCCAGTGGATGGAACTCGGTAGTGGCATTCACTGTATTTTTTTTTTTTAAATGGGTACCTATCCAAGAAAGAATAAGAGGTGATTCTCTGACACTTGCAAGTCTTTTAATTTAACAGGAATCTGTGTATTCGACTTGTTATTTTTCTGAATGCTTCTAAGTTCTGCACAAAATTAGGCAAGTTATTTTATTTTATTTAATCTTTATTTTTATTAGTATATGTCTGTGGTACATAATTGGCTACAGTCATTGTGGGGGAGTTGGTACATGCACATAACACATCTTAATACTTTTTATATCCCCTTCCACTGAGGCCTCTTTCCATCTCTTAGTCCCTTTGCCATTTGTAAAAGATCTACGTCTGTTTTCTATCATAAATCATTTACTTTGCTCTCTGATTTATTTGTACTTTGGATTTCTTATATAAGAGAAGCCATGCGATGTTTAAGCTTATATGTTTATTTCACTTAACATGCTTTCAAGGTGCAGGCATTTTCCTACAAGTGACTCAATTTTAATCTTCTGTGCAGCACAGTAATACTCTATTGTATACATTTTCTTTATCCGTTTATCTGTTGATGGACAGATAGGCTGCTTCCAAGATTTAGTTATTATAAGTTGTGCTGCTATAAACATGAGCATGCATGTATCACTGTAATAATATGTCTAACTCCTTTGGGAAGATATGTAGGAAGGGAATAGCTAGGTCACATGGAAATTCTATTTTTAGCATTTTAAGGAAACTCTATTGATTCCATAGTTGTTGAGTAGTTTACACTTCCACTAAAAATATAGATGGTTTTCTTTTTTCCTGTAACCTTGCTAACATATGTTATTATCCGATTTCATGATGGCAGCCATTCTTTCTGGAATAATGGAACCTCAGTGTTGTTTTAATTTGCATTTCTCAAATGGAAGAGATGGTGAACATTTTCTTCATGTATTTATTGGCCATTTGTACTTCTTCTGAAAAGTATTATTCTGCTTGCCCGTTTTTAATTGTCCATATTTTGAGGGATCTGATTGTTTTAAATTCTTTATATGTTCTAAATATTAGCCCTCTGTCCAAAATGTAATTATAGGTAACTCATTTTAACAATGTCTGTATTTCTTGTGTCATTTTTCTCTGTAAAAATTTCCTTGTAAAATCTAGATGACAAGTTTACCTTCATTGCTGGCAGAATGCTAGTTAACCACAGCTCCTCATTCTTCTCTTGTTCTAGAGTAACAGAGAGCACCAGGGCACAGGGCCACCCACTGAAAGACTGCTCACTTGTGTCCTTTGAGCCAGAGGTACCATATGACCAAGTTTTTGCCAACAGCAACCAAGCAAAGGTGACACGTACAACTTCCATGCCATTTGCTTAAGAGGAAACAGCTTGCCCCAGTCATCACTCTTTTACATTTTGTTTGGGCTAGAAATGATGACAACGGGCCACCCCTGGAAACACAAGTCAGGCATGGGAGAGGCACCTATCAACTTGAGTGTGTAGAAGATCTCACGAGACAGACAAGCCTACGGGGTGTGAGAGAACTAACTGCTATTTTGTTTGAGTCGGTATAATTTTTCTATTACAGCAGCTTAGTTAGGACCTTAACGAATATCTCTATGACACATGGTCTCCAATGAAGTAAGAGCAAAATTCACTGTTGGGATAACTGAATGCAATAGGAAACCTACTGCCCTGAAGACTAGACCTGTGGGACTTTTTTTTCATGCAGAGAGAAAATCAAATCCTGGCATGCTACATTGGTATGGTTAAGGCCCCAACAGTGGTAAAAAGGAAAGGAGCTGTCCAATCTATGATTTAAAGTACTTTACCCATTCTCAAATTTGGAGTTCTCTGTGGCGAATAAGGTCAAGAACCCGATGACTAATCAGTCCTTTGGCTTGTATCAGGGAAAGATGAGGTCAACATTTGCACTTTCCAGCCCAGTCTTTAAAATGGTCAAACCACAGCTAGTTCATGTTTAAAATGGATTCTGACAACTTGGGCCACATATAAAACGTAGTTAGAACTTTTGGGAAAAAGAGACCAGTTCTGACCTGCCCAAGGGACTTCTGGTACTAAACCAAAACTAGGATTTTCCTTCCATGGGCCAAGAACAGAAGAATATTTCTTTTCTTTCTGGCATGCTTTCAGCAGAACCCAGGGCTTCTACCAAACACAGCTATAGAATTTCCAAGGGAATGTCAAGCTGCATGTAGTGCAGACCTATTGAAATCACTATGCCATTTTCAGGTAACTCCCAGGGTTTGTAAATATCAGACATTAAATGTACAATCATCAAAAATAATAAACTTCAAACAAAAGGAAAGCTTGTGGAAGAAGAAAAGCAAAACCATATAACTATGAAGGATGTTAAAAATTTTACTTTTAAATATAGGACATTTCTGGGAGACCCAATGTAAACATAAAAATTTCACACCAGAATTATGATCCAGCAAGATACTTAACAGTTACATGAATTACATACAGGTCATATAAAACACAGGACACTGTAATAGCTAAAAATATTAATTCAATATATTCTTGTATAAGGGCTGGGGATTTAGCTCAGCGGTTCGGTGGCCTGCCTTGCAAGCACAAGGACCCAAGTTCAATCCCCAGTACCAAAAAAAAATTTATATAAAT
>NW_022900916.1:23862582-23886953 GCF_012274545.1 Fukomys damarensis | reverse complement strand
ATATATTCTTGCATATAATTTACTTGGATTCTAAAAAATGAATGAATGTTCATTTCATTATGCCTTGATAACTTAAAATTGTAGGAGCAAAATATGAATCAAAGAAAAAGTTTGAATCAACATACCACTTCATAATTTAGGCCAGATGTAGTTTTGGAAACCAATTAATGAGCAAATCAATATCAAAAAATATGCAAATATCACTTTGAACAGAAATCAGCATCCACACAGACATAGTACTGCTAGATGGCACACAGCCTCCAACCTTACATGCATAATTACCATTTGTTTCTGCCTAAAGATTTCACAGGAAAAGAAATCTGTATTTTTATTCTGAAAGCTATGGTTATTTTTACATGAAAGGGACCCAAACAGTATTCCTTTATGACATATTTACAAAGCAGATATACTGAGCTGAAAGGAATACAGATTGTCAGCATCCCACAAAAAATGTGTCTGGATATCTTGGTCAATTAATGATCACATTGACATAAATATTCCAAAGTGCTGGGGGGAAATAAATCATTAATGTTAATAAACTTGTTCATTTTGAATATACCTGCCCAAATTTGGAAGTAGTTTCTACTTTGAGAGAAAAGATTACAAATATGGATTTTATTTGCTTTGAAAACTAAAGCACTGAAAACGAACATACCCACATGGAATACTGATTTGCCTAGATCTCTTAGGTTCTTTTCTCACCTAAGAGAGACCCTTGGGAAACGGAAATAACTGGGTGTCATTCACCTAACCCATGTAGACAACAAGGTAGATAGGTAGTACTTATTCCTCTTTGGTCATTTCACAGACTTTGGCAAGATGTGGCATGTAAGCAAAGTAGAATGTCTGGAAAGACACAAGGAGATTTTAGAAAGGAACATATCTGACAGAGAACACGTGTTACCTGCCCTAAAATGTTTCTGTGCTCATGTTTATCTGCCCAAGATAAATTTAATTTTTCCCAGCCTCTCTTGCAGCTAGGCAACACACTGTGATTAAATCTGACCATGAGATGAAAGAGCTATGTATTGTATACAGCAGTCTCTCCTTATTTGTAACTTTGCTTTCTGCAGTTCAGTTACCTATAGTCAACCACCACTGGAAAGTATTAAAGAGAAAGTTCCAGAAATATACAGTCTGTAAGCTTTAAATAGCTACGATAGTTATAATTGTTTTATTTTATTAATTTTTGTTGTTAATCCCTTGTGCTGTTTATGCATTATTTTATCATAAGTATGTAAGTACAGGAAATGCTCTTTCACTTTCTTCCCCCCCTCTTCTCTTCCCTCTCTGGTAACATGGATATGGGACTGAAAATCTTACAGCTGGATGGGGTCATGGTGAGCTGTAAAGAGCTAGGTTGATCACAACTTTGGGCGACATAAGTTTGGGAGAGTTCACTTCTAGAACTCTCAAGCAGCAGAAATACTTTTTAGCCTTGTTTAAACAACTTTTATTTCCTAAGCACTTCTTTCCAAATTAGCCATCTCTACTTCTAATTGATAAAAATGTGCTGGAAACCTATCTGCAGATAGCCAGAGGCACAGGAAAATACCCTTAAATTACATAATCTAAATGAAAGATTACATTGTGTTTTCTAACATAGTAACAATTCAGCATTCCTAGAGGACTGTAACATTTTTGCTAAAATAGGGTTGTGCAGAAGATTAGTGAAATACTTGGATTATTTTTGCTTTTGCTACATGACCAAATTTACTCTTAATACTTCAGAGTAAACTTTCCACTAGAAAGAACTATTCCTTCCTAAAATTCTTAAGTGTCTTTTCAATAAATACAATCTTTAATTAATAGATAGCAGTCAAAAGAAGTGACACTGTTATGAACAGACAATAACAGGTGTTGTTAGCTAGGGCATTGTTAACTATGTAATATAATATTTTTGAATGTGCATTTCCCTAGCCCAAGTATCCAAAGTTTTACCAGATTCTCAAAGAGGTCTTCACAAAAAAATAGCTGTGGAAAATTGGGGGGGCATATTTGTTTTTGTATAAAGACAACTGTTTTAGAAGACTGTATACTTATTTTGGGAAGGAACTTCAAAGTTTTGCAAGTGGATACAAATTATAAATTTTAAAAGATGGCAAAACTAAATATATGGCTGTCATTGTGCAGATATATTGCAAGTATATGAAGGATTCAACAAGACTTTTTAAGTGACTATTTTTATACAGTCTTCTGTATGTACAAGCCATACATTCTGGGGGTCGAACTTGGGTCCTTGTGCTTGAGAAGCAAGCAACACAACCACTGAGCTGAATCCCTGGCCCACAATACCTTAATTTTGAGGTGATCAATTATTATAATTCCCTCATGATGTTGGCTTAGGTACAGGCTCAAAAAGTACTAGAGAAAAAGTGAAGCATGTTGGTATTCTTCAAAGAGAATGATAACAGCTCTAATTGGGGAGCTGAATATTTATCTTCCAATCACGTGTATTTCCTCTTGAGCGTTTGTTGTACTTTTAATTTTGCAGTACTGGGGATTTAATCCCAGGCTTTTGCCCTGAGCTATATCCTTAGCCTTTTTTTTCTTTAATTTTGAGACACAGTTGCACTAAGTTGCCAGGTTTCCCAGGCTGGGCTCCAAATTGTGATCCTCCTGCTTCAGCCTCCCACAGTACCGAGATTACAAGCCTGTGCCATTACACTGGGCTTCACTGTACTTCTGTAATAAAAGCACTACGTATGAAGGATTTCTGAGAAACCAGGAGAAGAAATAAAAACTTAGAGCAATAACAAAAAAGGAAACTGGAAGATCTGGTTATGATATAGATACCATAATTTAAAAAAGAGAAAAATAGCAATTTGGCTATCATTAACTTATATATGTAGTAATTAATTTGCTTCATTTGGAAAGGAAAAGACATGTCATCATCATTATCAACATCCATAAGAATAGCAAAGGCTCCTCTTTCTGTCATAAGAGATACTGGTTCTCCACATGCACCTTTCAGAAGCAGCAGCTTCAAAAAGAAGACTTGTTCAGCTTACACATGTGACTATAGATTTTTCAGTTTTAGTATAAAACTTAAATACATTTCCCAGTCATTACATTGCTAATCATTTGAGGGTGTCTTGGCTCAGTTTGGAGAGAAATCATGAACCGGCAAAGTTCAGCTCTGTTAACACCTCCAGGCTTTGAGAGTGCCACTGGTCCCAGCCTTCTGGGGCTCGGAGTGCCTGTATCCCTCAGCCCTTAGTGTTACAGCCTTGGGCCTTGGGCCCTGGGCTGATGATTGATAGTGCCACTCTCTGCCACTGCTAGATGATGCCACTTGACAGTAGTTAATGCCCGTCAGTCGACTTGCCTGCTGCTGGTTTCTGCTGTGCTGCCCGTAAATGCCAGTTTCTCTGAGCCCACATGTCCAAGAAACAAGTTATGACTAAACTTGCAGAACAAGTGGGGTGAAGCTTTATTTGATAGGGCCTGTGCTATAGCATAGCATATAGGGTGATCAGTGCCACAAGAGGGAACCCTTATAGATCAACCTGGCAAATGTGAGAGATTTTATTCCACCCCTCTTAATGAGATGCATGAGTCGACGGTGGTCTCCATAATCTTGTGAGAAGATTTACACTGTCAGCCCAGGCTGCTTCTGCTGTCTTACCTGATTAAAGTTGTACAGGGCAGCATGCAAATTGGCGAGCATGCCTGTGGGAGGCTCATTGGTGATCTTAATGGAATTCTCCAGGAGTCCTTGAGGGATGATGTGCTCATCTGGTGTAGGTGCAGACTCGGCACTCATAAACACCCGGAAATCCTCATGGCTTCCTTGGCTGAATCCTTCCAGGAGTTTCTCCAAGGTTCCTAGCCACTTGGCCACCAAATGGACATTCTGAAAGAAGTATGGCTCATGATTTCTGGGACATTTTTGGATATTACTTGAATTATGTATAGTATTTCAACATTCTCCTATATATAAATGTCTTGAGGACTCAGCGAACCACGATTTAAATTTTCCTTTATTACCAAATCATGAAAAGAAAAAATGGCCCAAACAGAATTAAACAATGAACAGAGTCAGTGCTCCCAATGACCACAGGTTGTAAACCAACATCTCCTCCCAATTCATGTGTCTACCTGAAACGCTCAAACTCCACTGAGTTGGAGTTGCCTAATACTTTTCTTTGCAGTGGACTAGTTCAAACTCAATGAATGAGACATACCCAGGTTAGTTTAATAAATAAAGTAAAGCTGAACTAAAAGCTAGAGGTATACCTGATCATCCACTTCATTAATTCTAATGGAAACCACTTCTACATAAACTCCTGCTTATTAGCATGTGGACTCACAAGAATAGAAGGAAAGAAAGACTTTCTGAAAAGGAAAGTAATCATTCATTGTTAAGATGCTTATGTATTCCTAGCATATTATTTTTCTTAACTCTCACAACTGCCAAAAATCATGAAACAAACAAATGCTACTGACATAGCCACTCTTTACTTTTCAGTTTTATGATGCAGATGTTTGCTCCTCGAACACCAAACACCCAGGGCAGAATTTGGTAGCTGGTGCAGGGATAGAGCACAAAGGCTACATCTCATGTGCTCTCTTACTTTGGAGAAGTTCTTGATACAGCGATTGGAACATCACAACCAGGGAAGTGTAATTATTTCCAACAAGGAAAAACATTTAAGATAGTAACAACTATAAAAGCACAGAGGATGAAGGCAAACAAGGAAGAGAATAGTAATGTAGGTACTTTGTGAAATTTCTCTTGCAAAAATATCTGCGCCAATACAGTTGTTCACATTATTAGGGTTTGATTCCCATGGTAAATACTGAACATTGGAAGTATCACCAGCTGAATCACATCCACTCCAAAATTCAATGGTTGAAGCCCCAGTATTTGGAGATAGGATCCCTTAAAGAGGTAATTAGGCTAAATATGGTTAGATGAGATTAGGACCTGGAAACATATATTAAGATACAGGGAGAAACTGTCCCCCTACCAGCCTGTGGGAAAGGCCTCAGAAGAAACCATGCCTTTGTCACCTTAACCTCAACCTCAGGTTTCTGAACATCCTGAATTACGAGGGATCAAGTTTTTACTGAGTAAGCCACTCAACCTGTGACACTCAGGTTTAGCAGCCCTAGAAATGAATCCAGGAAGTAAGGACTCTAAATTTCTTCTCCTACATGCTTGCTCTGAGGTCATAATGTGACTGATTCTCACACTTAATTGTGCTACACATAGAAGCAAACAATAAAAATAATGATAAAACTTGTTGTGTAAGTTCAGTCACATCAGCTCTGTCTTATGAGCCACAACACTACCTTAAAGAGTTCACTTGAAACAAACAAAAAATATTCCAGGCAGTGGCTTTGAAGTTAGGAACAGAAAAGGTTTCAGGGAGCCATCAATGAACATGGGCACACTCTAGCATTTTGCCTGGGAACCATTCTTGAGGGATGAGGTACCTTGTGACTGGTCCACTTGAGAGAAACTTTGAGCTGACTGCGTTGCAAACCAGTGTCGCAGCCAACAGTTCCTAGGTGGCCTTGAGTTGGCCTGGGCTTTGTGGGTTGCTGGGCTCTCACAATAATCCCCAACTAAGGAAGGCACCCCGGAAAACACTGGGTTGTAGAATCACAGACCTAGCGAAGGAGTAAAGGGGGTCTAATTTACAAATAAAGGGAATGCTACAACTACTTAGGGGTAGAGATAGAGTTGGTTGTGTAAGATGCACATACACATAAAAATGTTTCTGTCAATTGGTAGCAATGTGCACAATTCTCAGTGTGCTCCATTATTTTTCAAACTTCAAAATCAATAAATCAACCTATTATTTTAATTTTAGCTATTGCATCACTTTTATGGCTGATACTACAGTAACAGTACAGCAAACTCTACAGGCATATTTGTCCTCCAGCACTATTGGAAGATACCTGCAAGTCAGAAGAACAATGGAATTCTTCCTAATACTGTTTAATTTTCAAGCCATGGATGGTTTTTCCAAGGATGAAAGCCATCCTTATTAACAGAGTCTCTCAACATCTTTAGAAACCTCATGAACGCCCCAAGAAACACTGGGGCTCCACCAATCCCAGTGTTGTGATGAGGGACCTTCACCTCTGGGCAGGGTGCTTGACACTGCCAAGCCAGTGGGTTCATACCCAGTGCTGTTCATGAAAACATAATACTCACTTGCAGTATGACCCAGTGTCCCCTTCGGGAAGCTTTCTCTAGTGCCATTTCTGCCACCATTTCTTGACCTTGTCCTAAAGACACATTGTAGAATTTTCCCGAGTCAATTGTAAACCCGAGCCTTTTGCCTGTGTGGAAACACAACACAGTGAGAGCAAATGTCCATGGAGGAGAGGCAAAGAAAACTGGAGATCTGTTGTCTACACACTGTGGTCACTCCTGATACTTCGAGGTCATTCTCCTGAAGTATCTGAATTAGACTTCTGTTGTTTTCGCAAGAAGCCTTTTGAGCCTCCACAGCTGCTGCCCTGCAAGCATTAGGAAAGCCTGTGGAAGTCAGTTCCTTTGGTTTTATGATAATAAAGCTTTTGACATTTTGATAGATGGCAGCATTGTTAGGGAGCTTTCTAAACTCCTGCAGGAGCAGCAAAGCATTTCCCTCATAAAAAGGAGCAACATGTGGTAGATATCACATCATTTTTTTGAACAAGAACAGTTCATTGGGTAAATGCACAAGCTCTTACCTTGTGAGACTGCGTTTAAATTGAGCACAGTCAGGTCACAGCTACATTAACCTGGTATTCCTGGTGTAGGACGTGGGGAATAGTAATCCAGAGCACAAAGCGACAGTGCCTTGCACAATCGAATAGACTTGCTCTAATGACCATTATTTAGTCACAGGGGGCACAAGATTACATGAGCATGGAGAAAATTGCCCTCTGGCCCTCATTTAGTCAAAAGGTGGAATACAGTACAAAAGAAACTTGCATTATGCCAACCAGATGAATGTTCTGTTTGAACATTTCTTCAGACTACGGTGTTATTAGTCTTACATTTTCCATACACCAGATCTCCAACAAATGAAAAAAAGGATAACTGTGAACAGAAAGGAAGGGAGGGTTGGGCTGTGGGTGAAGGGGAGGGAGGGAGGAAGGGCAGGCCAGCAAGGCTCCTGGCCACTCACCAAGCATCTCTAGGTCTTTAAGGGCATCTACTCCTGGGGACAGGATGAAGAACACTGGGGTGGCTGGGCTGCTTTCTTCCAGTGCTTTACTTAGGTCCAACCTAGTCCTCTCCACATATTTTGCACCAAGTTTTTCCTCCACAAAATTTCTATAAAAAAGAATATACAAAAAACTGATCATTGATTTTGACTTTGAAAAGTGTTACCAGTTGGATAAACTTAAACCACAGGCATTGGAAAGAAGTAAACCATGTTCATTATATGGGGTATCTTTTTAGAATGACAGTATGAATCCACATAGATTTACACAGGAGGTACATCAATAAAACTTCTCTCTATGTGAGAAGGTCAAAATCAGAAACCTGTATTCTATTTTGGGGGGCCACTGAGACCCCCCTCTGAGTACCATCAGCTGCCTGGCCTTCGGTATGGCTTTGTATCCCCCAAATCCCCTGCCAGATTCCCCCATTACTTATTAACAGTTCATTAGACTTGCCACAGTGCAATTTTCCAGCCTGCTGAGCTTCTCATGAATATACAAATGCTTTTTGGGGTGTTTCTAACATGGGGAAGCTCAATTAAGCAGGGATTATTTTCCGCAGCATCAGATTTAGCAGAAAGTACTACTAAGCAGAATTAACTTGTAAAGTAGGGTTCGGCAGAGGTTTCTGCAAAAGGAAAATTGGTTGAACTAAATAAAGCAGAGGAAAAAACTTGAGGCACATGAATATTATTGAAGAAAGAGGTGCACAATAGCGAAGGAAGTCTGAACTCTTTGGTTGGTGATTCACACTAGAACAAGACCTGTGTGAATTAACCACGAGAAACCAAGAGGGCAAAGAAAAGAGGACACTGGAACCAGAATGTAGATAAGAATTTCTGTTTTTTAATTGCATTGGTTGCAAAGTTTTAGGACCATGAGTGGCTCCACGAAAAGGATTCATTTTTTTGTTTGACAAGTAAAATCTTTAGCGTTAAATGCTACCACTGAATAAAGATGATGGGAATTACATTTGGATAATACATGTTCCTGGCCTCTGAACTCGGCTAACATCCATCTCGCCAAGTCCCCTTCTGATTTCTGAAGTGAGGTTTTCAGGAAGGTTGTGCTGAGTTTGCCTAGAGACCAGCAGCACACTGTTTAGTGTTTAGCAAACTTTGACAGCAGTGGTGACTAAAATTTTGGAACCTCAGCAGACTCACACCTAGTGAAGAGAGACAGTCAGCACCTCTAGTAAGTACTCTTAACCCTCTAGATTAACTTGCATCTACAAGAAGGCCAACTGTCCTACCTGAGAGCATATGTCATCCTGTCAGGGCGCACTGCTCTCAAAATAATCATCTTCTGTATTAAGCTTTTCTTCTTCCATTCTTGAGGTAACTTTTCTTTTTCTGGACACTCAGATTCTACCCACTTCCTCCATTGCTTGGCAGATCCTTCTATATCTCGGTCTAAGCCTTGAAATTCTTCCATAAGGGCGACTGCCTGTAATGCAATAGGGAAACAGGTGGGAATGCCATAAATAAGAGCTTCCAGCATGAGCAGACTTATGAATGAGCTGATCCTATGTAAACAGATTGTGCTGGATAGCCCTCACTTTCCTCTCCAGATTCGCTCTCTGCCCTTTCCTGTCCTGCTTAGAGGGTGATCTTTAAGGACAACTTCAATTAAGCGCCCCAAATCTCTTGCTGGTTGGGTTTGGCCAATGATGAAACACTGGGGAGCTAGAGGAAAGAAAGGCCAGGTGCCCACTGCCCCTGGACATGGTGTGACGAGTTAACGTCCTCTCCCAATGCTATACATCCCATAGGTTGGCTGTCTGCAACTAACTTCGCATTTCAGTGGTACCAGTCACTTTTCGTTGCTTTCTTTTCTCCTTCTCCTTCCCTGGTTTTCTCCTTTATCCTTCTTGCTCATACTGTGAAAATGTATCCTTTACTAAACTTCCCTCATCACCTCTTCAAATGTGTCATTTGTTTTCTACCAAGACCTGGACTGATAACACATTTGACAGTGAAGTCATAAGTTTAAGATGATAACCTAATTTAAAACACTGATTTAAAAATTCTACATTTATTATAAAAAAATAAGGTAGAGCATATTTTCAATGCATAGAAATGTTTTCTTCTTAGAGTAAAGAATGAGGCAAAGCTTAACTTATGGTGAACATCTTTCAGGAACTGCAAAGTCTGGGAGAAGAAACCTTTTTTTTTTAATATCAGGGAAAGAACTCAGAACCTTGCAATTGCAAGACAGGAGGCAGGCACAGTACCACTGAGCTAAATCCCAGGCCCAAGGGAGAATAAACTTTAAACAAGAAGGTCTTTTGACAGGAAAATGGAATCAGGCCTGATAATTGCAGTTAAAGGACTCTCATTTTTCTCTACAATAGTTTGTTTTGCTTAAACATTTTATAATGAGAATAAAACACTGCACTGATGTTTAATTTTAAAATGTTTAGAAAAGGTAGAGAAATATAGTATAACAACAACAACAACAACAACAACAACAACAAAAACCAGAATGAAAAACTAGATTTAAGTAAATTCAAAAATTCATCTACATCAGCTTTCATCAAGGGTCCTAACAGACTACACATAATTATTAGTGATTTCCTACTTATTCACAAAATAGGTAAAAAGTTCCTTTATCTTCCAATAGAAAATCAACCAATTCAATGAAACAAAGATTAATGAAAGAACATCACATTATAGAACATGTGTCTACAACTGAAATGGTGTCTGATAGATTACTTGTATTTTTAAACTACATTTCTATATTGGATATACAATATTTGAAAAAGATTTAGAAGTAGAGAAACTACATTCCTAATATACCTTAATAGCACTCCACGATTGAGTAGTTAAGAAGTCAACCGGACTCAAATAAGTGTGTTCAACTTTGAATCGAAGCAGGAAATCCAATTCGAGAGGGTTGATCTCTTGCTTTCTCAACAAAATCTCGAGAGTTCAAAAAATAGAAAAGGATCATTTGGTTTACACTCATATCATGACACAGGAAGCAGTTCCACTGAACAGACACGACTGAAGAGACAGAACCAACTCCGCCAAGAATCGTGGCAGACGCCTATTCTATAATCGAAGTAGAGAATCTTAGATTATGCCCATGATCTCAAAACCAGGACTGGAAATAAACACAGCTTTAGCGAGTACAAACTTTAGATAGCCTGATTACAGAAGTGAGAGTAAGTACACACTACATTTTCACAGGCACAAATGAAATATTCTTAATTTCCAGGTAGTAATTGTAATATCTCACAGATAAAATTGGAGGTTTATGCTATCTAAAAATTCTACATATTTTCCAAATGTTTTTATGGGTGCTAACATACATACAACAAACAAATAATTGTCCGTGTAGATGTGAAATGCTGATTTATATAGATCATCAGGATTTGAGATAGATTATAATTTATCTATGGCTTCCAAGAAGAAGTTTTAGAAAGGTGTGTGTTTTTGTGATATATTATCATCCCTGGCTCTTTCTTGTTAAGCAGCAGTGTATGTAAAGTCAAATATTTCATTCTGTAATATTTTGTTCCTGTTTATCACAGATATCTTAAAATATCTACACTCATATGTTCTTAGAATACTCAGTGGAACCTATGAATATCAGAACACGTTGAAACAAGACACAGCTTATAACTCTGCATGAAAGGTGTTTGCAAAATGGTATCTCTGGGAAGGGCCTTTCGGAAGACACAAAATAGGTAAGACACAGATCTTTTAAAGGTTTGGGGTGATTGAAAAAGCCATATAGCAACCTAGCTAATAAAAGGACAACATGCTTAATTTTGTCAGAATGCTGTGCTTCAGTTTTTCTTTCATTTTTCTTTTTCTTGTCGCAGACACCTTTACTTAAAATCTTTTCTAGAAATCCACAAGTAAAAAGGAAGCAGGTCTCACTGAAGATGAAACTCTACCCACCCGTTCATTTAAAAAATAATTTATTTTGAACTGATAAATACTAAGTAAATGTATTTCTGGGCCAAAATATGATGCTTTGATACATATTTACATTGTGGAAATAGTAAACCAATATAACTAACATAAGTATTACCTTATATACTAATCATTTTTGTGATGAGACTATTTAAAATCTACTCATTAGCAGTTTGGCAATATACATTAACTATACACAATAATACATTGTTTAGCCTTTAAAAATAAAGAATTCCTAGCCGGGTGTGGTGGCGCATGCCTGTAATCCCAGCACTCGGGAGGCTGAGGCAGGAGGATTGCTGTGAGTTGGAGACTAGCCTGGGTTACATAGTGAGTTACAGTTCAGTCTCAACTACATAGTGAGACCCTGTCTCCAAAAAACAAAACAAAACAAAAAAGAATTCCTGTCATTTATAACAACATAAATGTGCCCATACACTATTTAAAAATTTTTTCTATATTTTTATTGGTATGTGTTTACATATTTATATTCGTTTTGGGGAACTGTTAAATGTGCACACATATACATGATGTCTTGATCATTTTCTATCCCTTTCCCCTTCCTCTCTTACTGTGTTTTATAAGGACTCTGAGAAGGTCCTAGGACCACTCAGATCTAGACTTGAAATACCGATCTACATGAACCTTCTTGTAGGCCCTGAAAGCTCTTTTCAGGGTCTCAGCTTTCAGGGCCTCACGCATGCTAGGAAAACTACATATGTAGCTGAGCTACATCTCTAATCCTTTTTAGTTTAGTTATTTTTAATGTAGAAGTTCTTTTTTGTAAGTCGCCCAGGCTGGCTTTGAGCTTGTCACCTTCCTTCCTCGGCGCGGCCAGTATGTGTATGCACCACTAAAACTGGCCCTGGGAGATTGTTTACAGGACTGGGGGAGGTAAAAGGGCTTCACGGACGTTTTTCAGGGTGGCAGCTGTAGTGAGAGCTCGATGAATGTAGCCACTTACACCAGACCACTGGGTAGGGGAAGGCTGCACACGTTCAACTTCCTTGTGGAACCTTACACTCTCCTCATGCCACCAAAGGCTTTGAAAACTATCCCTGCCTCCCTTCAGCAAAAGTCAAGCACGTGACAAACAGAGGTACTCGCCTGTGGTTCTGAGGATGATTTTTTTTGAGGGGAGGTACCGGGGATCAAACTTGGGACCTTGCACTAGCGAGGCAGGCAGCAGAACCACTGAGCTAAATTCCTGGCCCCTCTGAGGATGATTTCAAGGAACTGATCTCCTCACCTGGAAAGCCATCTGGGATAGGAAGGTGAGCTTGTCCTTCTCAAACAGTGCTTGGTCGGTGTGGAGGAAGAGAGCGCGAGTGAGGCTCTCTGTGAGGACCGAGATGCGCCCCTGCGTGTCTTCCACCTTGTCGGCCTGCTCGATTGCTCTATGGAACAGCATGTTGAAAGCCTGGGAAGTGTAATTTAACCTTTAAAGCTTGTCAGTTGGTGCCTAGATGTGCAGCTGGCCTCAAATACACAAGGCTAGCGCATAAGGTTTATCTATGGGCTAGGAGAGCAAGGGAGGATCTGCACGAACATTCTGTCATTCTTAAGGACAGTTCCTGGCACGTGCTCACTGCTCATTAAGTGTCTGCTGCCATTACTGTTATTATTAACACCACTCACAAAATCTACATTTCCTTGTGTACTTTAAAAATTGCTTTCAAAAAATTTAAACGACGTTAAAATACACACACAGCAAACCTCACCATCTTAACAATTTTAAGCGTACAGCTCTGTTGTCTTAAGTGTATTCACTGTTGTGTAACCAATCTCCAGGACACTTGCATCCTATGAAATCAAAACTCTGTACTCAACAAATGACGACTGCTCCCACCCCTGTCCTGCAGTCCCACCATTCCGCTTTCTACACCATGAGCTTGACTATTCTAGTTAGCTCATGTGAGTGGAGTCACACATTATTAGTGTGTGTGCGTGTGTGTGTGTGTGTGTGTGTGTGTGTGTGTGTGTGTGCGATTGGCTGACTTCACTCAGGGTAATTTCTCCAGGAAAACTGTTAGTTATGCTTGACTCTTTCTCTTTGTCACTGGTCACAGCCATGGCCGGTCCATCTCCAAGAGCGCGTGATCACAGCTTCAAGTCACGTCTCCAGTTTGTTCATTTCTGAGTCTTTTGTCATTGCTTCAGTCACCTGCTGGAAATCTTCCAATGGCTTCTTGCTGCACACAGAGTGTAACCCCAAGTCCCTGACATGAGCTGTGAGGCTCTGTTTGCTGAGTCCTTCCCTCCTCTCTGGATTTGGCTCTCGTCCCTCTCTTTCACCTGCATCCACATATATCCACTCACTCCCTGGGATCTGCAAACTTCTTCTCGTGTCCCTGTTTCTTCCAAACTCGAAAATCCTCCTTGTTATTTAGGCATCAATTAAAATGTCAGTCCCTCTGGCGGGCCCGTCCCTGAGTCCCCAGCAAAGCAGCTCCATACCCATTATTCTACTTATCATTTCATAGGCCCAGATGTATCTGTCATCTATCTATCCCTCCACCTAGTTTTTACAAAACTGAATACTTGGTGACAAGCATCTAGCACAATTAATCTCAATAAACATTTCTTTAAAACCTGAAGCTCTGAATGAATAAACACTGCCCAGAGACAGAAAGATGCAACGTGTACTGCATGGGCTTTAGGGTCAAACAGGCACAGGCTGAAATGCTGGCTCTTGCAACTACAGAATAGTATTGGACAATTGGTTTAAAAATCTGAAACTTGTAGTTTTTTTCAATGTGGATAAAATTATACACTTTAATGGGATGTTATAGGCTTAGAAAAATGATTCAAAATATATAGGTACCTTGCATATGTAACAGTGGCTTTAATGTTCTTTCTTCCCTCTTCCCAAAAAGACAGGAGAAATCTAAGACTTCCTACATTTTCACAAAGACAAAATAGAAGCCCAAAGAAAAACCCCTTGTCGTGTAGCAAATCTTTAAGATTCTTCAGAAGCAACATACAAATGCAACACGTCACATTTAGTTACCTCAGAGTCGCACGGATTATTACAAATGAAAGATCCCGAGAGAATGACGATGACGTCATTGTTGCCACCTCAGTGCTCACGATTCCTTCCTGGAAACACTGATTATTTAGAAATAAAACCCTAATTTCCAGAAACAAGTGGATGTTTCTGAGGTTTTTAATTTTCCTTTGCCTCCTCAGCATTACCTTCAAAGAGAACTGATAGATGGGGTTGATGTTTCTGAGGTTGTTAATAACAAAGTACAGAAGAGACGCTCTTGCTGCCACCGGTCTGTAACACTCTCGAGCCTCGTTGATTTTTCTTTCATTTTCTTTGGCTTCAATCACCTAGGAAGGGATCAAAGAAAATTAAAAACTCACTCTTCACTTCCCCGTGTATATCCAAGAAAGGGAAGGACACATCTGAAATTAGACAATACACATGTGTGTCTATGTGTCTGAGTTTTTCCAAAGTTATTAAATTCATATTTTAAATAATTTTTTCATAAGCTGTACTTCAGTGAGAATGGATATAACTCTAGCTGCTTTATAAATTACAGATTTAAGCAAACGTAATTGTTTTTGGTTCCACAGAATTTGTTTTGGAGTAATGTCACCTTCCTGCCTCCCTTCTCTCTTTCAGGGCTTAATAACCCAGTTATATCACCTCCGAGGGATGGCTCTTAAAAGTGTGCTGGGTCAATTCAATGCCAATAACTTTATTAGTCAACCAGGTATATAAAAGCGGCCAAGGTCAGTAACATATCCAATGGCTACTGCTCACTAAAAAGCCTTTAAATGGAGACTCTCAAGACTGTCTAATTCTAATTTTGTACCAGATCATCCCTATGTTCATGTATTTACACTTACTTTAATGTATTAGCCTCTGGGCACATTCAGAGAGGTAATTAAAAAAAAACACCACCATTGTCAATGAAAATACTCATTTTTATTTAATATCCAAATACCTACTTATCTTGAGCTACTGCTAGTTACTGTATCTATAGCTTTATAAGATACAATATTTTCCCCAAAAACTCTTATACACTTGACTCATGATATTTATAGATAAAAGGAAAAAATCACTACACACCAATATGTATATTAAGACAAGAGGAAGTGATACTCTAAGAGACAATTAGAAGTTAACTTCAAAAGCTAAGACTTAATTTACTTAATTGCCCTAATCTTTACTATCTTAGGAGCCACCTAGAATTCACTTACTTAAAAAGATAGTGTAATTTGGGAATTCCATTTCCTGGTTTAAACTGAGACAAATATATTGGATGTATGGCTACACAACTTTTGCTGGCATGTAACTGAAAGAGTACTTAGTAATGATGATATTCCGGAAAGCAAACAAGGGCCTAATTCTGACTTTGCAACAACAGACTGTGAAGGGTTAAATTCCACTTGTGAAAGTCCAAAGTGCATATGGCATATTGGGACCCAAGATGTTCATTCATCAGGAAGTCTACATGATGAAAAATTTTAACCAGCTTTTAGGAAACGTCATTTTCCTAGGGTAAACAATGCATTTGAATACAGCGGGAGACCACTTGTGGATCAGTCTTCTGCTGCTGCAGGACTCTAAACAAAACTTCAGCTCTGAGGAATTCTCTAAAAATGTCCAACGGACTGGTAAAATCTGCAGTGACGCTTTAGCATATTAGTTTGCTCAAGCTGAATTCTAAGCTTTTTTAGATTTTTCTAACAATATAAGCTAGCCTGAATTTTCTTCAATTTGGTCACCTGAAAAAGAGTATCTTAACAGAGCCTGAATTGAATGACTTGATCCGTGTGGAATTAGAATGGCAAATTCACCCCTCTTCCATCTCCATGCTAAATCCAGTTCTTAAGGGCAGTTTGTTCAATGACCTGGATTCACAATGTTAGTCCTCTCAGAACTACCACTTGTGAACTACCCATCCCAGGTGGCCTACGCCCTGTCCTACCTTGAGCTCTATCTCTGCTGCAGTGGACTTGGTTGTCTCCAATCTCTCTACCAGGTTAGTGTCATCGAGGAAGCTTCCCTCTGCGGCAGAAAGGCGCAGAAGGAGGTCGTCTTCAAGGTGCTTCAGCTCAATCTTAAAGTCATTTTGGTGCTTGGTCAAAGCCAACTAATACAAACAGTTGAGAAATGGTAAAGAAATGCATGTTTTCAAGGGGAGTTAATACACATCTCATGAAGCCAGTATAATAAAACACGCTTAACATTAAAACCACACCAGTCATAATTTTTAAAAAATTCTCCTAAGAAATTCAGAAAACATGTTAAGATCTGGTTGGATCCCAATGTGCAGAGTACATCATACAATGATTTACCATCATTATCTAACATCACAGAACTCCAGGAAGCATCTGTTTAAGAAAGCATCAGAAACTTTCGGTTTTCACTTGGAAAGGAGTTTAGAAGACGCATTTGCAAGCAATAATTCTTCCACCAGACAAATGAGGTGACAGGGTAAACTGTTACCCTGAAAACTGGACAGGCAAATATGGAAAATCACTACTAGAACACCTGAACTAATTGGATGATTGTAGAAGGCAGAGCAGGAAATTTAAAAATTTCTCCAGGACCAGAAATAAGGGAGTCGCCACACTTTTACCTCCGGGATTCCTACACCAGGTTTTTACAGCAGAGATAAAACAAAAATCCACTCCTACATTGAGCAGGGGAGGGAAAAATGAATCTTTGTGGTAACTCAGGGCTAAAATGCAACCATTTAAAATTATTTCCAGAGTTTTCTATCCTTCTCAACAAAAGCCTGCCCACAAAGGAAAGTATTTTACCATGGGCTACTGTGACCTAGGAAAAGGGTAATTGGACACCTCAGCCCCTAATAGTTTCTGCTTACAAAGGAAGGGAGGAAAAGGCTAAGAAATTCTTAAATCCTCTGAGAATTAATCATAAGATTACAGAATTCTCTCACGAACTCCAGAATTGTATTAGTTGGCACAAGAGCAAGCATTAACATTAAAAAAAAATCCTATAGCATATCTTAAGAACCATATAAAATACCCAAGATCAAAGAAGGTAGAAAGAAGAAAAGAGAAAAATAAAAAGGAAAGAGTACAGTGAACAAAAATAGAGGCAAATATGGTTTATATTAATTCAATTATATAATTTCATAGAATATCAATTGCTTAAATCAATTAAGAGACTGACAGTAGATAACAAGACTCATTTATCTACTGTCTACAAAAACAAACTTTGAATATAATAAGACAAATTAAAAATATAAAGAAGGAGAAAAATACACCATGAGAACACTAATCAAGCTGGAGAAGTATGTTAATATCAAACAAACCAGGTATTAGAATGAGGAAGATTATCAAGAACAAACAGATGTATTACATAATAATAAAAGAGTCAATTCCATATGAAAATATAACAAACTTTAATTTTATGCACTGAATAAGAGAGTAAAAATACAAGAGACAAGATGATGAAACTGCAAGAAACAGACAAGTCCATTATCTATAGCTGGAGAACTCAAAACTCCTATATCCATAATTAATGGATTGTAATGCTACTGTGGAATGGTGAGACACGAACAATCAACTAGATTTAATGATATTTATAGAATTTGTTTCCAACAACAGCATGATAATACATTTTTCTCAAGCTCAGATGGAATATTCACCAAGATGGATCCAACAGTAAGCCATAAAACACTCCTGAAAAAGTTTAAAAGAAATCATGCAAACTATGGTGCTAGACCATGACAAAATTAAGAAACCACTGACAGAAAGGTAGCCAGAAAATCCCAAAGTACATGGAGATTAAACAACATACATACTATAAAATAATACTTCAGTGAAAAAAGAAGTCTCAAGAGAAAGTAAAGTCATTTTGAAATAAATGAAAAAAGAAAACCACCACCCAAAATTGGTTTAAAAAAGGCAGTAAAAAGAGTGCTTAGAGGAAAATTTATAGCATTAACTGCATACATAAAAGAAAAAGATCTAAATTTTGTATAAATGTTTACTTAAAAAAGAGCAATAAACTAAAAAAGCAAGCAAGTGAAAATAATTAAAAATTACAGCAGAAATCAATGAAATTGATAAAAAGCCAATAGGGAAAAATCAATAAAATAAAATGCAGGTTATTTGAGAGGATCGATAAAATTTATAACCCTCTAGCCAGGCAGAAAGAGAGAGAGAATGAATGAATGAATGTGAATATAAAATACTGATGCTACAAATGAAAAAGAGGGTACAAGTCCCTAGATATTAAAGGAAATAAAGAAATATGAACAATTGCCTACAAATTTGGTAAGTTAGATGAAGCAGACCATTATCTTAGGAGACACCATCTACCAAAAGCTCATGCAAGGGAAAATAGGTGATCTGAATAGGCTGCAAGTGTATTGGAAAATTGAATAAATAATCAGGAACATTCTGAAACAGAAAGTATCAGCTCTGATGATTTCTCTGGTGAGTTATAGTAAGGATTTAAGGAAGAAATGACATAGAATCACTACACTTTATTCTAGAAAACAGAAGCAGAAGAATATTTCTTAACTCATTTTATAAGGCCAGCAATACCCTAATAATAAAACTAGACAAAGCCATTAGAAGCGAAAAAAACTATAGACCAGCATCTCCCAAGATTAAAATCCTTGACAAGATATTAGTAAATCACATCCAATAATGTATAAACATAATTATATATCATGCCAAGTGGGATTTATTCCAGGCATGAAAATCTGATTTGAAATTCAAAAGTCAAATGATACAATCTGTTACACAATAGGCCACAGACCAAAAAGAATGTGATTATATCACTAGATTTAGGAAAAACATTTGATACGATTCCACCCTCAACTCATGATGAAAACTCTCAACAAACCAGAAGTAGAGGGTAACTTCCTTAACTTTATAAAGAATATCTAAAAAACAAAGATTTTCAGTTTACATCATGCCTAATGGCGAGAAGCTAGATGTTCTCCCTTTAAGATCAGGATGCAAGGATATTCTTCTTTATAACTACTGTTCAACACTGTATTTGAAGTTCCAACTAATGCAGCAAGAATAAAACAAAACCAAAAAACCAAAGTCTGTGTTCATATATGACATGACTATGTAGAAAGTTCTAAATAGGCTAATATACTAATGCCACATACTTTTCTGTATTACAGCAATGGACATCTGGAATTTGAAATTTAGAACACAACGTTAATTGAATTCATATAAAAATACTGAAGTATAAATCTGAAAAAAACATGTTGAAGATCTATATGGAGAACTGTACAAAAGTTTGATAAAAAAACATCTAAAAAATGGGGAAATATTCCATGATCATGGATAGGAAGTTAGTGTTAAGACACCAGTTCATCCTTTCTGGGATTTAAAACAATAGCAATCAACACCCTAGCCTATTAGTTTGTTAACCGTGATCCTTTGATTTCAAAATTTATACTGAAAGGTATAAGATGTAGAACTGTCCATGACATACGGAAGAGTAAAGATGGAGGACTGACACTACATGACTTAAAGACTACAGTAATCAAGACGGTATGGTGCTAATCAAAGAACAAACAGATCAATAGAACAGAAGGGCAAACTCAGCAACAGATCCACAGAAGCAAGATGATCTTTGACAGGAAGCAAAAATAAATTCAAGGGAGAAAAAATGATTTTTTTGACAAATGGTGCTAGCCTAGATATTCACATGCGAAAGAATGGAGTTGCATTCCTTTTCTCACACTAGAAAACTACTTTAAAACTGATCACAGACTTATGTAAGAGTCAAAATTATAAAGTCCTAGAAGAAATAATCTAGGAATAAAACTTAAACTGTGTCTTCAATGGTTTCTTAGATATAATATCAAAATTATAAGCAACAAAGAAAAGTAGATAAGTTGAACTTTACCAGAATTATATTGTTTTTCCAAAGATCATCAAGAAAGTAAAAAAAGAACACTTAAAATGTGTATTCTGTAAATCATATATCTCCAAAAAGTCTAACATTTAGAACAAGGAACTTTCATAACCTCTCAACGAAAATAAACAAATTTTAAAATGAGGGAATTATTTGAATAGATAATTCTCCCAAAGATTCACAAAAGGCCAACAAATATATGAACAGATGCTCAGCATTATTAGACTTTAGGGAAATGAAAAAAAAAAACATAACGAGACAACATATTCTACCCTTTAAGATGATATATAGCAGGTGGAGATGTAAAATACTGCAGGCTTTCAACAGTCCAGTAGTTTATTAACCAATTCAGAACATAATTACCAAACAGCTGAGCAACTGTGTCCTAGCAGATATCCAGAAGAATTTAAGATACAAGTACACACCAAAATCTGCACACAAATAGTGGGTGTACATAAATACTCATAACAAAGTTATCTAATCATAGTCCAGAGGCAGAAACAATCTGAATGTCCATCAGCTGAGTGGATAAAATGGTAAATATTCATACAATGAACTATATTCATCCATTAAAATAATTAATTTTTCACACATGCTACCACACAGAGGAACCTTGGAAATATTAGGTCAGCAAAGTAAACTCTCTTAATTTTCACAATGCATAAATACACTATTTACTATTTCAGTTTTCAAATTTATTGTTAGAAAAGTGGGTACCATATGCCTTTTCCACATTTTAATTTCTCTATGTGTGTTCTTTAGTCTTAATATTCTTTATTTTTCTCTTTTCTTTTTATTTTCTTTTTTGGGGGGAGGGTACCAGAAATTGAACAAGTACCTTGCACTTGTGAGGCAGGTGTGGCTTTTATTCTTGATTATCCCTTCCAGAGGTGCATCTATTGGGTTCTTCTCCACCCAATTAACTAGCTTTTTAAAAATACTCTATTGTTTCTGTCATTCTTTGCTTTTATTATTGCCTTATTTCCCTATTTTTAGGTTTTTCTCTTGTTTTCAGTGTAATACTGAATGTAATTAATTTAGTATTTATTTTCCTTAATCAGTATACTAAAAGCCATAAATTTTCTTTTATATGTTAGTTATAAGCTGCTATCAGCTCCTTATAATTTCTTCAACCTTTTTCTTTCAGCTCATTGCCATTTATTTTCACTGGCTAACCTGGTCTTGTAGACTTTAACCTACCCAAGCAGGTACCTGCTTCTATACTTCTGTTTTCCATGAATGATAGATGCCTTTGCCATCCTTGTCCAATGTATCAAACAAGAACAAGAACTAACCCATCTCCTACCTGTGGCATAACCCTAACTACGCGCCTTCAGAAGTAACCTTGAACTACTTACTTTTTCACATACAATTTTCTCAATTAGACTGTGCAGACAAGTGTTCCATTTCACACTACTGTGTTTTGCACTGTAATTTGTAGAAAGGAGGTATTGAGTCACTGGTGAATAATTCAATAATTTTACCTTAAGTTTCTCTAAATCTGGCCTTTCAATACTGACAACCTCTGCCAGTAGCTGGGCTTCCAGACCATCTTCTGTGACGGTGAAATTGAGGAGGGTTGTCTGAGCTTGTAATTCTGGCTTATAGTGAGGATTTGCCAGCTTTGTATGCAGAATGAGGCGAAAGTTCTTGTTGAACTCACATTCTTTATCTCCAATCCGGATATACCTAAAGGGGATGGACGACACAGACACGCAGGAGACTCGTATGACCTCGGACCTATACTGAAGCCACTCCATTCCTGTCTTCTGCTAATATACCTAGGCCAGAAGACCAGGTAAGTGGAGATTTCTCAGCTGCTCCCAGTTTTCCTAAAATCCAGGAAGAGTAAGAATTATTCACTATGATCTACTATGATTGTTTTCCCACGTGAAATGGTGACAATAATTAATACTACCTCATAGTGTCCCTGTAATAAGATCAACCCTATAAAGGACCTATAATAGCAAATATTAGCTTTTATTATATATCCTGTGATTAAAATTATATTACAATTGCTATTCTTTAGAGATACAACATGTATGAATGTGATTTATATCTATGTATGTGTGTATATATTAAGTATAAATCCATACCTAAATGTATCATTAACATGAAATTTTATTTTATAAAATATATTAGAATAAACATATACTTACAAACACGACATTACTATTGTACTATTTATTTTAAAAATAGATTAAAATACATATATATTGCACTTAAAATTATTTTCCAATATTTTTGGCCTATCTTATGTTCTCTTTCTTGTTACAAACCTGATATGAAGATCTAGTAGAAAAGTAGCTTTTCAATTCATCACAGACAGAAAAAAACAAAATGATGGATAATGGAACTTCTCAAATTTTTTTTGCTAAAATAGCCGGAACTTCATGGAGTGAACATTTTTATAAGAAGCCTGGGAACATAGTCGAAGCAAAGAGCCTCTTCTCATTTTCCTATTTCATCTTAGTTATGAAAATTCTATGTTCTACCCATTAAATGCATGAAACATTCTGATCAACTGGGCATGACGCTACAGGCCTGTAATACCTGAACTCTGGGAATGGAGGGGAGGAGGATCATAAGTGTGAGCTCAATCTGGGCAATTTAGAAACTTATGGTAACCAAGACCTGTCATGTAGAGGTACAAACTCCCAACAATGAATGTAACTGTACTGTATCCCTAAAATGTACCAATGTGCTCAATTAAAGCTGAAAAAAATAGAAACTTATGGAGACTGTCTCAAAACTTTAAAAAAGGGCTGAATATCTATCTATCTATCTATCTATCTATCTATCTATCTATCTATCTATATCAGTACAAAGGCCCTGGGTTCAATCTACAGTACTAAAAAACCCCAATAAACAAAACAGTCATAGAGAAGTTATCATTATAAGGATGTTATTTAAAACTCTTATTACTTTTAGTTTAAATACACTTTTTTTGGGAACTGGGGATTGAACTTGGGACCTTGCACTTGCAAGGCAGGTGGCGGAACCACTGAGCTAAATCCAAAGTTTAAATACACTTTTAAAATAACCGATCAGGGAGCCGGTTGTGGTGCATGCCTGTAATCCCAGCACTTGGGAGGCTGAGGCAGGAGAATTGCTGTGAGTTTGAGACCAGCCTGGGCTACAAAGTGAGCTCCAGGGACCCTGGCTCAACAAACAAACAAACAAACAAACAAACAAAACAAAAACAACCAAAAACAAACCTATCAGAAAAAGTCTTTATTACTTGCCTTAATGATTTGCAGGTAACGTGTTATTTCACTGAACTTATCAGTTTTAGAAAACTGGGTCTATTCAAAATAAAAGATACCCTATAACAGGTTGAGCGCTTATTTGCAGCAATTTTTTGTTTTTTATATTTGAGATTGTCAGAAAGCTTTAATAATGTTTTTAGGCTGTTATTAGTGGATGTTTATAATTGTGCCTCACAAATTAAATCTCTTCTGTATATGGTAAGGAAAGTGCCTCTGATCTAATGGATACTATTTGTCTGGTGACAACTTGCTTTAACGTACATAGATTATAAAAATTTATAAGTACACCAGTTTGTCTAGATTGTCAAACTTACTGAACTAAAGGAATCCTGGAGAGGAGACCGGACTGTGACAATACTAACCTTATCAATTGGTTAACCTGCTTACGAGTTCCTAGCTGAATGGGCTGTTAGCTGGTGGGGACGCAGAGGAGGAAGTGGGTCTTGGGGGTGTAACCTTGGGCACTATATCTGGTTACTGGCCCTTCCTCTAGGCTGCTACCCCTGCTCCCTGCTTTCCAGATGCTGAGTTGAGCAACTTTCCCCGCCATGTTACTTCACTATGATGTTTCTGCCTCGAATCCAGCTCGTCGTGGGCCTCTGAAACTCTGGGCCAAAATAAAACCCTCCTTCAATTTGTAGGTGTCAAATGCTTTATCCTAGCAATGGAAGCCTAACCAATAAAATGTTCTTAAACAATGAAAGCCTTACTTATCTGAATATAAACTAAGAATCCCAATGGACTGACCAGAAGCACAACCTATTAGTCTTGTTCAACCTCAAATTCTGTTTCCATTGCAGAATGATCTTATAAGCTATAGAACTTCACAGTGGTTGATTAAGTGTCTAAACTTGAAAAAAAGCTGCTGAACAAAAGCACTTTCAGAGATTGTCTTTATTAAATTGAAAGGCAAATTCATTCTTCTTATCTAGTTTTGGTTTTTACTTTACTATTTGACATCTTACTATTTAATTTTTTTCAAGGAAGAAAATAAGCAACTCAGCTAGCAATCTACTTTCTAAGCCAGTATATACCTCAGTAGTATGTCTTTCTCTTAAAAACAAAAAAGATGTTTCCAAAAAAGATGAGTGTTGAAGTCACTGTTAAAAACAGATAGCCGGGGATTTAGCT
>NW_022900916.1:23823051-23862415 GCF_012274545.1 Fukomys damarensis | reverse complement strand
AACAAAAAAAAAAAAAAAACAACAACAAAAAACCAGATAATGAGAACATTTAGAAATGAATGAACCAGAGATCCAGTTAATAAGAGAATCAGGTAATGGCCGTTAATACATCTGATGAGCATGTGACTTGGAACCCTTGTTTTATAGGTTCTAGATCTGATTCCATCCATTCACATGTTTTCATAGTACAATAATCATATATCTTATTGCTAATTTCTTCAGTAATCTGTGTTATAATGAAAGATTACTACCTAACGTTCATTCATTCTGCACGAACACTCTATCGGTCTTCTAGGCCGAGGGCATGTAACTACACAAAGACAAGTATGGTCTATGGCTCTCACAAACATTACTACTGTCTCCAAACAGGCATGCTAAGTATGATATTTTATAAACTGATTTTGTTTTCATTTTTATGTATCAAATATCCACAATGTAAAGATCTTAGTTCACATATAAAGTTCAAAGATTTTTCTCAATTAAAAGGTAAAGTATTTGAAAGACATTTCTTCAAATATGACATGCAAATGTCATCAAAAGGGTAAATTAAAGAAGCTAGTTACAAAGGACCATATATTATATGATTTCATTTATAGGAAAGCTGCAGAATAGGCAATTGATCAACATGTATCAAGTCTCTACAATATGACAGGCCCATAAAGATAAAAAATCTGCCCAATTAAAAGACAGGCAAAGAATCTTAAATAGGCTTTTCTCCAAATGGCCAAGAAGTAAACCAGGCAACAGCTGTTAATGTACCTGATGAGCAAGGTGACCAAGCCACAGTGAGGTACAATTCACAACCACCATGATGACTATAATAAAAATACAATTGATAACAAGTTCTGCCAAAGAAATGAAATTGGAATCCTCACATAATAACTGATGGCAATGTAAAATGGTACAAACACTTTGAAAAACTGGCAGTTTTTCTGCAATTCCATCCCTAGGTACTTAGTTAAAAGAACAGAAAGGATGTTATCTACACAAAATTTACATATGAATGCTCACAGCAGCATAATTCACAATACCCAAAAGGTGGAAACAACTCCAATGTGATATACAATATGGGTTTATTCAATTAATGGAATATTATTCAGCCACAAAAAAGAACAAAGGGTATATATACATCAGTCACCTCTGAGGATTGGTTCCAGTATTACCTGTGGTCACCAAAATCTAAGGATGTTTACGTCCCCTAAATTAACCCCTTTACTCATGGGTGTGGAATTCATGGCTATGGAGGGCCTCTTAGATACTGAAGATGGATGAATCTTGCCAAATAAAAGAAGCTGGTCGCAAAAGATCACATACTGTATGTTGTCCATTATAGGAACTACCCAGAATAGGGAAATCAACAGTGTCAACAAAAAGCAGATTAGTTTTAGAATTGAAAGTGTTACACAATCACTAAAGTGATGGCCAACCACACGTAAGAATGTACTAAAAAAACCAATATATTCTACACTTTAACTGTAGACTTTAAATGGATGACTGAGTTATATCACAATGAAGATGTTATAAAGAAATCAAAAGAACAATGATCTATCAGTAGGACAAGTCATTAACATTTGGGTTTTTATCCATCTGTAAGCTAAGTAATAAGAGTAACTAATGTTCCTCAGAGGTTCGTGTTTATCTTTTGTGCATAATGAGCTACGCCCCAGAATGCTATTACTTGAGGACATTTTTCTTAGTTAACTTGCCTCTTTTGATTGATGCACATTCAACTGCATCTCTAGTGGAAAGCATCATCAAGATTTGCCGGTAATCCCTGCTACTAGGGAAACTGAGGCAAGAGAGTGCATATCAAGCCTGGGCAACTTAGCAAAACCCTATCTCAAAACAAACAAATGAAAACTAAAAGGGCCAGCAGTATAGCTCAGCATGAAGGTTTTGGGTTCAATCTCCAGTACTGCAAAGAAAAATTATCACCAATATCTTGAGTTTTCCTTTTCAAGGATATTCAAAATTTATATCACAAGCAGGCTCAAGAAAATCTTTGCTAATGCTGTTCTGTGTATTGTTCTTAGCTTAGACCTTAAGATTTGCATGCCCTACTTTTATGTGAAATCTCAAAAGTGAAGGTTTCATGTAATTATTGACTGGAGTTCAACATATGAGACACTGAAGTTTATGCTACTTGAATCCGCATAATAAAGTCCATACTTAAACTTCTGTTTATATCGTGTGATTTTCTGATCGACTCACCAGCTGGCACTGAAATCGTTCCTTCTTTGGGGACAGTCTCCTAGAAATGCCACAGCTTTCTTACATGAGGTTTCAATTTTCCCTCACTTATCAACTTGTACCAGGTTTAAATTCATTGCACCTTGTGTTTTAACCACTAACTTACATTCACAGATAAAAAGAAAATTAAAATATTTTTATACCTTAAAAGTTTTAGTTTAAGTGAAGAACAACAAATCGGTCAAGACTTAGAATTTTCATTATTTTGTGCTATGGGACAGCTCAGTATGGTGAGATGGTAAAAAGTCAAATTAATTCTGAGATACATGGGACATGTATACATGTTTGTGTGTATTCTTGCATGTGAATTAGAATCCAAACAACAGCCAACAATAAAACTAGCTCACATTTGAAAGTACAGGTTGAGCGTCCCTAAGGTGAAAACACTAAATAAGAAACTTTTAGAGGGTTGATGTGATGCCTTAAGTGGAAAGTTCCACACCAGACTTCATGTGACGGATCACAGTGAAACGCATGTGCACTAAATGTAGTGTATAAAATGACCTAGGCCTTTGTAGATAAGGTGAGCAGGAAACAAGTTCCATGTTTAGACACTTGGGTCACATTGCCAAGATAGCTCATTAATTCTATGCAAATATCCCCAAATTCAAAAGATTTGAAATCTGAAACATTTCTGGTCCCTGGCATTTTAGATAAGGACTATGTGGTGTTGAGGCCTCGGAGCATAGTTTCACGGAACTTCTGTTGTAAAAGAGCCAGGGAGCAAATATTTTAGGCTTTGTAGGTTACATACATTTCTGTTATATTCTTGTTTGCAACCATTTAAGTCATTCTTAGCTCATTAAGGGCTGTGTCCAGACAGGCTGAGCCCCTATTGCTTCTCTTGAGAGTCAAATCAGTGGTATTAGCGAAATCTCTTCTCAGAACAATAGTATTTATTTTTTCTCCAGCCAGTACACACAACCAAGCTTTCCTCTCTTGAGTTTATATGAAACAAACTTGAATGGCCACCGTGGAGCAGAGTCTTCTGACAATGCCACTTCTAGCTCAGGTGAAGCTTTAACTGGTTGAATATTTAGCCAAATAGTTAATGAGTTCCAGCCATGCTCTGGAAGGTGCTGCGTGGATCACTTTATGACTCTATGTCTCTCCTGCACACCTACATAGGCCCTGAGGCATCCACAAAACCCACTTTAAGAACAAAAAAATGCATCTGCTTTGACATGTACATTTTCTGATTTTTTTCTGTGAAGAGACAGAGTTAATGGGAGCTGGGGAGAACCACTGTTATGGAAAAGAGAAGAATGTCTGCCTATAAAATTGGGTTTTACATCTTGCTTAGAAACATTATTTGATAGCTTTAGATTTCCCAGGGACAGTAAATTATCCTCAATTGGGGTGTTTATGATCTATGAAAGGCAAAAATTGCATAATGACTCAGTGGGTTTTATCATTGCCGCTAGGTTAATTCTTGGTTAATCTCCTATCTGGGAAAATTAAACAGACTGTTAATGTTCTCTCATGATTTGAAGGATCCAAAAAACAACGGAGTTAACTAAAGGGGTGGGAAAAGCAAACAGAATCACTTTGTCGTTCCTGTGAAAGATATGAATCCAGAGGTCAACTTCTAAGAAATGAAGGAAGCCCTGAGCTTCCAGATTTATACACCAGCAAGAAGCAGCAACAACAACAAAGAAGCAACAGCAGGTGAGGGAACAACACACAATTGGGACATGTGGTTACTTTCTTAAAGCAGAGACACTGAGAATTAAGCAGAGGCAGTCTCTGAAACCAGGGCGCAGGCGCTCTCAGATGACATCTATACACCCCACCCACAGAGCGAGCTCCTCCTCCCCCTTTCACTGGCTGATGTTTACTGCTTTGGAGGTGACAGGCTAGATTATGAGACCTTAGAAGAGAAACAAAATTATTTTTCCCAGTACAGATACTGTGGTCTAACTGGCTAGGACATGGGTTGAGTCAAAACCATTCTGTTTCACCTAGCAGAATTGTAATTTAAAGCAAGCAGGGCCTCTCGAGATCATTCAGCTGATTCCTTTTTATGGATCCAAAGAGTTTATGACGTGTCCAAGGTCATATTGTTTAGTGGCAGAGCTGGGACTAGAACCTGGGTCTCTAGACTCCTAGTATAAAGTTAATCTCACTGTATCACACTGCAGGCTAATTTGCTCTGACAGATGCAGCCAGTAATGTCAGTCTCTGTCAACCTTTCTGATTGTCAATCACAAAAGGGTACTGAGAAAATATGACTGACTCAGTACAAACCCATGGCTGCCAGAGAAAAAATACGTTCCAAGGACATGCTCTGCTGATCTTTGGTTAGAAATTCTGTCTGTCTTTATGATGAAGAAGGACACTGATTATCAAAGTGCTCAGTCCTACTCTAAGATCTATAATTTCAGGTTAATATATTTATAGTATGAATTACTTAATTCATACAAATTTTAAAAATCACTCAATTTACATAAAAGTTTTGTGTATTTTGGTTTTCAAGGAAAGAAAATATTATTTAAGCTGTAAAAATGCTCACTATGCAGGCAGAATGAGTTATTTTACAATAATGACACACACACATAAATTATTTTGCAAAAATGCACACATATATAAATTAACCATAAATTCAGTTTTTATATATTAAGTTTATATAAAAAGTAGATGCAATATAAATATTCTCACATAGTTTACTCAAAACCCAGCTGAAAAATGTTCTGAAGTGAAAAGATGTTTAGTCATTTAAAGCCATGAAAGATCACTATGGTTATGGAAGATACACAAATTATTTTAAAACACTTGGAAATGATTTCTTAGTTAAGAGTCACAGCACTTCTGTGATAGACCAATGCTACCATTGGCTCCCATTATCATTTTCCAGAATCTCTGTGACCTGGGAAAAAGAGCATCAATAGAACCAAGATGAGAATATGAAATAGGAGATTACGATCTGAAACTATAATTTGAGTATGCATATCTGGAAGCTAAGAAAGTCATTTTTACTTTTTTGGAACTATTTTCCAGACTTACTGTAGTTACTTTTGAAAATGTCATCAGTTTTGGATCATAAAAACCTAAATTTATATCTCTAGTGATCAGATATCTTAAGTATTATAAGTATCACCACAATTTCATAATGCCATCTAAAACTACACATGATAAATGACATATTCATTTAGAATAAAGACTTGGTACTATGACAGATGGTGTCTTTACTAGGAATGGCAGCAGCAGGACTCTTTCAAAAATGTTTGCAAAATATGGGGTTTAGAGAGAAATCTCCTAAAGATGTTATACTAACTTATTGAAGGTTCTCATTCTAATGTGGATAATTCAGGTAGCTAACAAGTCCTCTAAATATGGAGAATTCCACTTTGGAGGCCTGCTCAGAGTGATTTTAAGAGAAACAGATGGTAGGTGACTTTTAAAATAAGCAAATACTACAGTCCCACACTAGTTGAATGAAGAAAAAAAAAAACACTGCAGAGAAGAAATCAACTTTTCAATGGACATTTAAGAGCCTTACTGTATGCCCTGCTGTTTAAAATGAAAAACTTCTAGGTTAGACTTGTGGGCTCCAACAGTTGTAGCTGAGAATGCAGCCAAAAAGATCAGGTGTAGCTAAAGGCAAGAGGAGAGTTGTAACTTAGCAACCCCAGCAGGAAGGGCTGTGCAAGGTGGTCAAACCCATTCCTTCTAGAAAGGTTTTGGCTGAAAGCTGCACAGCTGGCAAGACATTCTGGGAAAGGAAGGAAGGACAACTAATGGAAATGCATTAATTGTCTTGTTGCATCATACAGTCAATATAACCAACATGTCCTAAGATATAAGCAAACCTCAACTAAATTTTAAAAAAAAAAAAAATAGATATTTTAGAACTCCAGGTAGCATTGTACAAGGAAAAAAGAAAAGAAGCCCATAGCAGGTTATTTCCCTTTTGATACATGTATGTACACACACACACACACACACACACACACAAACACTTAATTCAATGCAACCATATTTAGACACTATAACATGGTATCAAAAATGAAATTCTGAGTCCATTCATTTTTTCTTAAGGATTGCTTTCTTAAAGAAGAGAATTCAAAGGTTCTTTAACTGCAGCCTGATTTGGTATTTGTTTTCAGATAAAGTCAAACAACTATTAGCAAGACAACCATGAGCTGAGAATACACTATATGTAGACCTCAATATTGCACAATTTTCTTTTGAATCTAAAATGAATTTAGGATGGAAGAGCTATCAGAGGATCTTTTGGCAATAAAACTTTATTTTGTATTTAGGAGTAAGGATAGACTAGAATGATGCATTTTATTATATGAGAGCATGGACACATTTGCAAATAAAACTGTCCTCACCCACAAGGGACATAATGAAACAACTACATATTCCAGAATTTATTTAAAACCCCTAAGTTTCTGGCTCAAGTCCATTCCACCAGTGTAGGATTTAACTGAACAGGCTTTATCTTGAGTCTCATTCAAGACTTCATTCAAATACATCTATAATCAACCATAAAACTATCACATGGCATTGACTCCAAGAGCAGAAACTTAATCACATTTAATAATTTAATATATTAAAACCTGCTATTTCAGAGCATTTCTTCCTATAAACCTTAATCCTGCTTTAGGAATCCAAGTCACTATAAAATGAATGTCTGTAAAATGGTTCTCTTTCTATAAATATGAAATTTTTATCAAATAGCTAATATTTCTATTAGACTTCAAGTGTCTTTCTAAGCCATACTACTTATAGACTACTGTTAATAGAATAGTAGATATATAAAAATATAGAAACAAGTATAAAATATCTTTAAAAATATTTATATTATCAGAAACAAGTAAAATTCATCTCATAGTAAGGTTATTTCAGTTTAAAGTTCAAAAATGATTCCAATAATATTTTGGGAGATTGGAAAGATTCAAGAGAGATGATTTTATAAAGATGCTTCACAGATCAGCAACTTCTCTAATATGTACAACAGAAAATTTGCTTTAGTAAAAATACACGTTGATAAATCTTCTTAGATATGTTTTCTGTCGATTGACATGATAAGATATATTTTATTTAAAATTAGGATTGTCTGGAGTTTGGTGGATTTAATTATTTGTAATTACCCAGCTGTTGTCAGCCTGTGGCCATTTTATGACAGAGGTATCTAGAGTGTGGGTCAGGTTCAACTGTATATCTTCTCAAACACAGATTTAATGTGCTATTGATGAAACCATTACTCGAACCAAATTAAAGTTGGGACTGATGTATTGGTCCATAGGGAGCTGTCAGGTATGAAAGGAGTAATTAGTATTCATTGCTTCATACTCCACAACATTCCAATTATTAATGAACTTCAACTTTTGGACTATGCTGTATCTATCATAGGCATTTCTTAAACATCCATTATTAGGAAGAATAAACTAATACAGGCTTAAAAAAAAAGGTCCCCAAACAACTGAAATAAACCAAAACATTATTTATAGGTGAAAACTTTCTGAGAGATGTGATTTTCTGGGTGGAGTATGAAAATGTTATTCAATGTACACTTGAAAAATATGGTAAGAGCATTCCAGGTAAATTTGCTAGCTTTGCAATCCTGTGAGTTATTCTTCCTTTTCCTGTTTGCAATATCATCTTGTCTTTATAATACAAAGGAAAACATTGGTAGTCCCACCAGTAATTGTGCAGAGAGAGTAATATTGAAATAAGAGGACAGAAAATCAAGTAAAATATTCATCGTTGAAGATCAGAACTGAAATATCTATTGGAAAACTTACAAAACAGACATTAGTTTGGGATGTGACCAAAGTAAAATCAAAATTTTTCTGATTCTACTATAACATTGCAAATAGGTACCTCCATTAAACAAATTATAGCAATATCTTTCTATTAAGTTTCTTTTACACTGTTTTATCCCAATTTTTAATTTATTGAATTAAACAACGAAAAATAATCTCCATTGCTACCAGTCTGAACTTTCTTCCTGTATCACTCTCCAGCATGTTGACATATAAATATTTTTGTTATTTAAAAAATAAGTAAAATGGGTCCAGGGATTTAGCTCAGTGGTTCCGCCACCTGCCTCGCAAGTGCAAGGACCCGAGTTTGATCCCCAGTACCAAAAAAACAAAAAATGAGTAAAAAGAAACAAGAAACCATTGACTAATTAAAAACATACATTTTGTTAGATGAAAACAATACAATCACTAAAACTTCCAAATCTATTCAAATTATTTATGAACAAAGCTATTTAAAAAATACAGTATCTTGAATTTTTAAATTAAAAAATAGGAGTAGAAAAACAAGGGTAGTAAAGGAAAATGCAGAAGTAACAAACAATAAAAGATTCTTTTGTAGGATTCAGAGAGGAGCTTCAATTCAATTCAATGTAAGAAGCAACAGAGACTGGTTAACAGATTCTGGAACAAGGAAGTGATGATAGAAATATTTTTTAGTCACTATGGGTTAGAGACAAATGAGCAAAGAAAAGATGCAAAGAGGGGGCTGGGGATTTAGCTGAGTGGTTCCACTGCCTGCCTTGCAAGCACAAGGATGAGAGTTTGATCCCTGGTACATAAATAAATAAATAAAACACAGAAATTGCTAAAAGTTTGGCTTGCTAAAATATGGTAGCAAACACTTTATTAAAAAAAAAAAAAAGAAAAGATGCAAAGAGATTACTTTAGTCAGCATGAAGAAATTAAGGCCCTATATTATGGTTTGTCTTTAGAGCCTCATGTGCTCAGGGGTGGGAGTTTTGGGAGGTGGCCAGATCTAGGGTGTGTGATGCTGGAACTAAGGGTGCTCCATTCTAGGTGGGGGTGGCACCACCCAAAAGGCAGATATCCTGGAAGGGATAAAAGGGATAGGCTACTGCTTCTTTTCTACTTTGCTGCCTTCTGCCTACCATGAACTGTTTCTCCTCTGTGAATTGAAACCTTTACAAGTTGTGAGCTACAGCAAACCTTCCCTCAACTTTGGGTCTCAGGTATCTTGTCTCACAGCAATGAGAAAAGTAAGACAGCCAGCCTGGAAAATCATACTTTCAAAAACACTGATGGTAAAATATAAACGATTCAGGAAGGAAATAAATCATAAAGGTAGAGGAGGTAGAGTTAGTCTGGCAAAATGGCACATATAGGAAGCCTGCTGAAAGAGTACTGCTTATGAATTTGGAAAAGCTATTTAAGCATCTAGGTCTCCAAAAACTAATATATAGTCAAAGAGTATCTAAGAAGATACAAACTAGGCTTTTCCTATATTTCTCATGCAAAGAAAGGATACCCTCTATTCTTCTGATTGTATAGTTTTTCCTTAGATAATCACAATAGCTTAAATCTTCTCTACATAGCTATTTCCAATGTACTTGTTTGGCTAAGATTCCCCTATTAAACTGCAAACTCATATATTCAATGGTGTTTTACAGACTATTTTGGGAATGGTAGTTAAAAAAAAGTACTTCTTTCAACGTCTAATAAGAGAAATTACTACCTCCCTCCTCACACTCTTACAACACTGCTCTCCATAAATCACATTATCATTTATTTGGTGGAAGACCTTTTTCCTTATCAACAATATACAATTAATAACCATGAACTGATATGAACTCCTTGATCTCTCTTATTTATTCTCCTCTATCTAATCACACTGTCACTATTTCACTTTAGGCTGAGATTATGACTCAATCGAGTATGTGCAACTGTTGGCTAACTGGACTCTGGCCTTATTTAGGTCCATGCTCCTTTTATGAATACTTCACACTGCCAACACTGCCTCCTTTCAAAAATGCAAATCTGATCCCATTACATTCAGCATTCATAAGAATCTTCAATATGCTCAGCATTCTCACTGAAAATAGGGAAACTCCTGGGAACTCTGGCTCTTTGATGACAACCAGTTGTTAACTAGTGTAGCGATAGGAATTGGCCCCTTGAGAGAGTGTGTGTGTGTTGAGAGGAAGAATTATCCATAAGAAAAGGCCAATCAAGGAAGTCCATATTCTTCACCATACTTACTCCTTGAGTCTCATCTCTTTCATCCACATTCTCTTGTCTTCTTCCCAGCACAGATTCTCCTCCCAACTGGACTGGACCTGCAGTTCTCTAAAACTGTTGCATTGTTTCACACATTTTCCTACTCTGTACTGAAGCTATGATTCTCTTCTTTTACCTGTTTGCCTGAAAACGCTCACTGATTTTTTGAAATTCACTTATCTTTCAAGATTCACATTAAACATTAATCCCAATAAAGTATAACTTTTTCCATAAAGGCTTTTCAAGTCTCCGTGGTGGAACTGTGGACTCTTTGCTATATATATTGTTATCGTCACACCAGTGACACTACACTCCTTTTATTGTTTATAAAAGAATATTATTGTTTTATTGCCTTCTCCCAAGGAGAGTTAGCTTCCTTAAATGCAAGGTCTGTGCTGTACTACACTTTAATCTGCAGCTCCCAGTTCAATGACTGATAGGATATTAATGGACCACTGGTGTCTGTAATCTCTTGGTAAAGATACTAAAATCATCTGCCTAAAGAAATACAGCTAAAATTCACCCCCTCAAACAAGCAGTAATTCCCACACATAAGAGTTTAGCAGCCAGGATTATGAAAAACTTCATACAATAATTACCACTTACTATCTTCTTACAAAACATCTTAAATTTTCTTAGCCTTTTAAAAAATTCTGAAATCATGCAATCAGTTCTAGAAGGCCTAAAAGAGAGTGCATATTCAGCAAATATTACTTTGGAATAAATTATTATGGACTGATTTTATGGTAAAGATGTGGTAGGAACTTTGTTCCTAAAATCAAAGAATTCTCAAATTCTCATTGATACATAACTATCCACCGAGTAAAACCCACAACTCTTTGGAAATTTCAGATAATCCAAACATATGTGATGGAGAATCATCAAATCTCTTATACTTAAATTGTGCTGTTGAAGTTAAAGCTCAGAGAGTATGTATTTTTCTGACAAAAATTTTAGGTCTTCATAATAGAATCAGTGCCTTAATAATAAGGATTTCACATTAGTGACATTCAAGCTTTTACACTGTATTTTTAACACATCAGACACAGCTACAATTATATTTATGTTAAGAGTTGTAGTTTGTCAAGTGGCTTATTAGACTGTTCAAAATGCATGTCTGGGTAAATTTGGGTTTATTAAACAATTATAAGTTGTCAGTCACTCTAAATGGATTTACTGGGTGACTTGTATAATAAATACCATACTAATTGGTTAGATTCAGAAGTTAGTCACTCTTAAGCAGGTCTATTTCCACTTAAAGTTGACAAGAATAGTCAAGTGGTGAAAAAGGAGACAGATACCTTAGAAGTAGAGAGTAGGCGTTAAAGAAGAATGAGTTTAGGGAAGTTTAAAATTATACCTCTGGGTAGAAACTCAAAACAAAACAAACAGAAAAAAAAGCAGGAAATACAATGAAGTAAGTTCAGTGACTATTGATTTCTTGACTGAAGAGGCATAAGGAGACTCTGAAAAGCCACAACCTCTCTTGGGCCTACCCATGCTCAATTTGAGACCTAACCGCTGCACTGACCTTTCACACATTTATAGAAAAGCAACATGACGACTCCTTGTAGTTGACTTCAATGACTTTGGGAGAATGTTCTGGAAAGTGTAGTGTCCCAGGAGGAATGGCAGCCACTTGGACAGTCACACGTAGCTTTCTGGGGGTGAGGGTGTTTCCCTGTTGTTAATAATTTATCAACTGCTACTGTAGCATATGCTTTCAAGGATTCGGTGAGTCTTTCTCTGTCTGTCTCCCTCTCTCTCCCCCTCTCTCGGAATAGTTATATGTAAGCAGATTTAAAAAAAAAAATTGAGCTAGCACCATTCACTTACGAGACTGATTTAAAAAGTAGAGTGATAATTTAAAGTCTGTGCGAAGGAAAATATTAAGTAAATAAGCATACAAGTGATATAGAGGTAAGGTAAATATTCTCAAAAGTGTTTTACAAATTACCAAAGTCAGAGAGCTGTCAGCATAAAGTAAAAAGGGGGCAACCAGTCTTAAATCAGTGACAACGTATTTTTGGTCCCTAAGACAGGAATTGGGTAGAAAAATAAAACCCTAAATCTATAAACACATAGTCTGAAAGTCTGGGTCATGCAGAGTTGGTCATGAGTTGGTCTTGGAGTGTAGGTGCTACAGACTAGAGACTCAAACAGCACCAGGAAGATTCCTGTGACTGTGAGGCTAAAAAAACCCAGATATTGATTAAAAGATCTGTTAAAAGTTCAAGACACTTACCTTCCTTTTTTAATTGTGTTCCTGCCAAGCAGTGGGTCAAGAACTGGATCTATTGTTTCTTCGAGGTTTTCCACTAAGATGACATTACCAAAAGCCAATGCAGTTTCAATAGCATTCAAAAACCTGAAAATTCAACCAGGATTGAGATAATAAAACATAAATAAGTACAAGGAAAAATAAAAATTATTTATATTACATTTTATTTAATGTATATATTTCAATGAGACTTAGAAGAGACAAAACATTATTTTTTAACTGGATGAGACAGATATTAGACATCAGATTTTGAGATAAATCTTATAGTCATATTTTCCAAGGGAAAATTAGTTGCTTTCAGAAAGGACCAACAGTTGAAAGAAGTGTAAATGATGCAAGAAATTTAAATTCATTACTCAGGTATGATGGTGTATGCCTATAATCCCAATACTCAGGAGGCTGAGGCAGGAAAATTGCTGTGAGTTAGGGCCTGGACAACATAGTGAGTTCAAGGCCAGCCTACAATATACAGTGAGAGCCTGTCTTGAAAAAAAAAAAAAAAAGAACCTCTCAAAATTCATATTAGATTAAATGCTTTGTGGTTTTGTCAATCTTTACTTTCTAAATCTTTGAGTTTAGAAATGTAAATGTTGAATTATTATTTTATTTAACTTTATTCCCTCTCCAAAAGGAGTTTCTCCACTAAAAAGAGTTTTCTCTAAGTATTCAGGTAAGCAAGGACTACACTTATGTGTAGAACTATAAGTACTCCTTAGTTCACGTTACACGTAAATAGAAAGTGATGGAGTAAAGTGAAATATTAGATCCAAAATAATTTACATTAACAGACAGCTTTTTCTTTTCTTTCTTTCTTTTTTTTTTTTCAGTACCAGGGATCAAACTCGGGACTTTGTGCCTGCAAAGTAGGTGGCAGAACCACTGAGCTAAATCCCCGGCCCTCATCCATGGGAGCTTTCTTCTTAACAGAACAAATCAATAATAAAAAAATCCAGTGACAGTCTCAGAGCAGACTTAGTCCTCAAGAGTGACATAGGAAACACGGCTAAGAAATCAAACATCCAATGTGCACATTTGTTAAGGTCCTACCATAGGAAATAAATAAATTTAGGGCTATAATCATAAATACCACTAAGTCCATATGTACCTCTGGCAATTCTTGTGAAATCAGATGCCAACCACTCTAGGGAAGGAGTATGTATACTGCATATGTTTTCATTCTTAGCTTTAGGAAATTTAGTTAATTTTCCCTTTTGGACAATGTTGGTCCAATATAATTTTTACCTTACGTGACTGGGCGTTGCCTATATGTGACTTTTCAATAGAGATACTTTACATGCAACATGGACAGGTGAACAAGTATCACCAAACTATAATATTTACAAGTGGCAGAGAGGTCTAACAAATGCCAAGACTTTATAAAAAGCAAGACTATACGAAAACCCATTTCATAACAGCGACACACAAAGCCAACCCCTTCAGAATTCACATACCCTTTCTCGCCCACATGTGTGACTTTCAGATCAGTTCCATACTTATTCTTGATCCACTTCATTCCCTGTTGCTGGGGATCTATCATCAGGGGCCAGCGTTCACAATGTGTCAGGATAGTGGCGTTTTCAATCGACATCCTGTCACTGGGCAGCCCCTCGTTATTCCAGGTGGCAACTGTGGCATCATCTGTCAACATGGCAACCACATCCAGGCCTCCCGTGATCGGGATGGAAACCTTTAAAATCAAAGTTGAATGCCACAAATGGGCATTGTGGCAGAGGAAGAAAAGTTGGCTCAACAGGTGAAAAAAGAAAACACCAAAGCGAGGAGAAAGGGGCTCCATGGAATACGTGCAAAATCTCCACGGACCCCTAGAAGCCAAATGCAACTCTCACTATGAGATGCAGTGTGACCTCTGCCCCATTATTTACCTCTCTAATCCCATTAATGGTGGGATTTGACATCTGGTTTACTGTGCATCTACTTGGCTGGGACTGAAGGGCACTTCATCCTTACCTACATCTATAGCCATTTAGCGAGATGGAATTTTGGCACTAGGAAGAAAGGCAGGAAACCAGGAATTTATTTGCTCATAGAACAATCAACCCACATAAGTAAGGCCTAAATGTAGCATCTTGCTCAGACATTCTACCTGTTTTGACAGGCGACACCGCAGAGATGGCTTCTTTCGTGGGACGGGTTAGTGAAGTGTTCTCGGTCCACTGAAACAACTCCATCAACTTCTCAGCGGGCTGAGAACTCGGGGTGAATTCTGCTCTCACAGGAAATCCCTAAGCCTAGACTGTCCTGCTTCTGCAAAGCAGGCAGTCTTCTCATCTTTGCCAGACAGCTAAGGGGAGAGGAGATGATCAGAAGTAAAAGAGGAAGAAAGGAAAAGGAAAAGGCAGGGGGAGAAAAGGAGGAAGAGGGAGGGAGAGGGAGAGAGAGGGAAGGAGGGGAAGTTAAAGAAGCCTACTTCCAAGGACAAGAAAAACATTTTATGACAATACATAAACTTAAAAAACACACGAGATGGTGGAAAGGACACTATTCATGTACCCTTTCAGTGATCAATCCCCAAAGCTTTACAGGGGATTCTTTTGTATAAACAACACTGTCTGAAACACCGAAATGAACTGGAGGAATAAAGAGCCAGCCTCATGGCAAGGAAAGAGTCAGGCAGGAAAACTGCTCCCTGACAGTGCAAGGAGAGCTGCACTTACAACAGGCAGAGGAGGAGGAAGGAGCGGAAGGAGCGGAAGGAGCAGCAGCAGCAGCAGCAGCTTGGTTTCTTAGTTGGCCACAGAGCTTCAGCACACAAAATGCTGAAAGGATGCCCGCAGGAAGGCTGGGAAACAATTCTACACCAACAGAGGAACTGTAGCACAGTATTCCCAGGGTCGCTAATTACGGTGCTGCCTTAAAAATGAATCAGGGCTTGGGGACGTAGTTCAGTGGTAGAACACTTACTTAGTATATACAAGACTGTGGGTTTCATTCCACACACCACAGACACAGACAGGCAGGCAGGCAGGCAGGCAGACACACACACACACACACACACACACAATCAAATCCCCTACCTAGTGATTTGAATGAGTCTTCGTATTTGTATCTGACTTAACACAGTTTTCTTAAAGATACAACTGATTTGCTGTCTATAGAACAGTTGTCTTCCCATTATCAAGGTGTCATTGTTTAGATCTAAAATGTAACCTCAGGGCCAGGGATTTAGCCCAGTGGTTCCCCGCTAGCCTCACAAGTGCAAGGTCCAGAGTTCAATCCCCAGTACCAAAAAAAAAAAAAGTATCCTCCATGAGAGGTGGGGCTTTTGGAAGGTGCATGGGTCACGCTCAGCACTGGATAGGTCTGCTGATGCATTAATAGTACAGGTCTTGGTTGGAAGAGGCGTGTCGCTGGGGTGTGCCTTTGGGGAGTACATCTCCCTGCACAGATTCTCTCTGCTCCCTCGGTCACCTGGCTGCCAGGAGGTGAGCAGATTCCCTCTGCTGTGCCCTTCTACCCTGTCTTTCCGCCTTAGGGAAAACTGGACATGGACTGAAACCCAAAAATGTGAGCTGAAATAATCCCCTGTAAATTGTGGGCACTGGGTGCTGTGATGGGAAAGTCGACTAATACATAAGGGATACATAATTTTTATTTCCTACCTTCTAAATACAAACAGCTTGAAACAACTGTGAACACTGGATAACTTTGACATCTGAAACTAAAAGTACTAACAGAAGGAGGAAACTGTAGGGGCCGGGGATTTAGCTCAGCGGTTCGGTGGCCTGCCTTGCAAGCACAAGGACCCGAGTTCAATCCCTGGTACCAAAAAAAAAAGAAGGAGGAAACTGTAGACCTTGGGCCCAAATTTAACAACTTGAGTTGCTTTAGTACCTACTCTGTTGCTTGGTCCCCATTGGGACCAAGGAAAATACCATCCTCCACCTGTTTTCCTGAGTTAATATAGTAAGGAAAATAAACCCTAGTCCAATATAAATGAGCTAAGCACATTAAAAGATACCATAAATATTATGACTATTTTAAGACTTATAGTTTTAGAAAAAATATTTTAGGACTTGTTTTTTTAGAATTACAGAATTCAAGTAGGTAATTATATGACTACATATAAAATGTTTTTCCTCAAAGTACTTCTTAATCATTGCAATATAATCATTATTTTCTGTTTTGTGTATTGAATTTTATTTAAAAAGTGTGTGTGTGTGTGTGTGGTACAGGGGATCAAACCAAGGGCCTGGGAATGCTAAGCAAGCCTTTTTCCATTAAGCTACACGCCCAGCTCAACCTCAATAAATTTTAGTCTAGACATAGACAGAAAAATACACCTCATTTTATATATATCTTCTTTTTAATTTACTAAGAAGTCTGCAGCAAGGAAAATGACTTTGGAAACAGAGCAAGAAGAAGGAACCCTTGAGCTCCAAAGTCTGCGCTAATGACTTTGTCAGGTAATGTCAATGCGTCCTGAGCCAGGGCGCTGCTAGGAAGTGGAGGTGGGGGTGGGGAAGAGAAGGAGGCTGTCTCTTTGGACAAGCTTTATGCACTGGAGAGAAAAGAAAGCTGGAAGCACATGCCACAAGCCCTGTGAAATTAGTCCTAACACCACGTGCGAAGGAGTCCTAAAAGCCTACCCACTGGCCTATTCCTAAGGAAAGAGGGCATTTCCTGTGGAGGTAATTCTCATTCATCCACATATATCCACCCCTTTCATTTTTGCATTCAACTCTTACAAGAGGAATCTCTATTTTATCCAGTAGCACGCAGAGGCTTGGAAAAGTTAACAGCACCGACTCCGGGTGTGTACTGTGTCTACAGACTCCTGGCACGGTGGGTGGTGTGCAAATGCTGCATTGAACTAGTCTACGCCCATCTCTCTACCCAGCAGACAACTGGATGGAAACAGCTTGGGATGAGTTAAATTTGGAGAGTGAAGGCCATGTACACCTATACTCCTTATCCTCTTCAAAGATGAGCACTGTTTTCTCTGCCTCTCATCTTTCAAATTTGTTCTCCACTATTGTTTTCCGGCACCTTTTCTAAGTTTTCTTGAGACCCCAGCCCTGCTTGGACTACATTTCTTCTACCTGTTTGTCTTAAACAAAACCAGGCTTTCTCCCTAGGGCTGTGGTATTCAACCCGACTGCTTGACAGAATCACATAGGTAGATTTAGAAAACTACCATCAGGTCCTTTTTTTGCACCCCCAGGGATTTAGCTTCAACTGGCACCAATACATTTAAAAAATTGTCCTTCGCATGATTTTAGTAGGAGGCTGGGGCTAATGAACCGCAGTCCATGGTCTTACTTCACATACAGCTCTCTTAACTGGAGACAGCTCATGTTTTGGAGTACTGCAATTGCTCCTGAAAAAGGCATCTGGGAAAGAGTAGCCACTCTCACTTTCTTGTAAGCCCTTGCAAACCATTTTCTCTCCATCCAGAACTGAAAATGACAGCTTGTGAGGCCCGTGCATCCCCACTAATCCAATCCTCTGTGTGTCTCCGCAACTCATTAACAGCTCCACTATGGTGCTCCCTGCCTTTTCAAGTTTTGCTACCACTTCTTGGCCACTTTAATTCCTGTGCAGTGGATAAATCCACTCTCTCGCCCTGACCGTCTTCATACCAGATTTGTACTTTCGCCTCTCACCCCAGCACCCCGGCGGAGACAAAGCTGGTGAGATGTTAGAATCACCTTGGAAGACCACACAAGTCCTCACCCCTGGATTCCCTGATGCACACCCTCACCCACACCGTATTACTTGTCTTTGGCTGGGTATGGAGTTCTTCCACGGATGGACAAGAAATGTGGGCCAAGACTTTGCAATACTATGGAAAGATTTCTCCTTTCAAGTCTGAAATTCCAAAGCACAATTCTCTGCCTATGACGGTCGATGCCTTTCTCACCTGTCTAACTGCAGTGCTCACTCTAACAGCGGCACCGGCATACCCAAGCTTTCACTCTATCCTATTTCCTCACTGGGGTAAAATGTGCATCACATAAAATTTGTCACTTTAACCACTTTTAATTGTACGGTTCGGTGATATTAAGTCCATTCACAAGGTGAAACCATTATCACTGTTAATCTTCAGAACTTTCTCACATTCCCAAACCGAGACTCTGTATCCATTCTTTCCTTCCCCAGGCCACAACACTACTGCTCCACTTTTGGTCTTTAGGAACTTGGCTACTCTAAGTACCTCGCGTAAGTGGAATAGCACAGTATTTGTCCTCTCGTGACTGGCTTATTTCAGTTAGCATCATGTCCACAAGGGTTATTCAGTTTTTAGGTTTAATAACATTGTGTGTACCTACCACATTCAAAAGAATCCACTCATCTGTCCACAAACACTTGGGCTGCCTCTACCTCTTGGCTCATACGAATAATGCTTCTAAGTACAGTCATCTGTTTGAATCTCTATTTTTACTTCTTTGGTTCTCATAGCTAAAGTGAAACCGTGGGGTCATATGTAATTCTAGGTTTAATTATTTCAGGGAGTCTACTATATTTGGTCTACTAGCTCTGGCTAATCAGGTCTCCATCCAGCCTAAGAGGTTCCTCTCTTTCCTTAGTTGTCCTTCTGCCAATCCCATGACCTTGCCTTTGCGACCTCCTTCATCCTCTGCAGTATTTGCCTGTACGCCTGATGTCCTGGCTGGATTCAACATTCTCGGTCTTTTCTTTTCTTTTTTTTTCAGCTTTGAGTTTATTGGTACATTTTAGGGATACAGTACAGCTACATTCATTGTTGGGATCTTGTACCTTTACATGACAAGTCTTGATTCTCATTTTCTCCCCTTACCTCTGCCCTCCCTTCACCCCCTCCTCCCCTCCCCATCTACTAACACTTTATTTCCATCTTTTCATTATCTCACATTTGTTTTCTTTTCCCTTATTACACCTCCCCTATCTCGGTCTTTTCTTCACCCTCCAAGACTTTGAGTGCTGCTGATCCAAGCTTTATTAGGGTGACTACTATAACAATAACTCAGTGACAAGAACTTGTGTAAACTCTAGTGACTTCCCGGGCTTAGATAATACTCAAACTACTCTTCTTAGTTTATAATACGGAAGTCATAATTTGGACACTAATTGTATGAAATTCATCTATATTACAGTGTGAACTATTGCTCATTTACTTGCAGAACTAGCAGTGAGACAGGTTATAACCACTCTAACGATGCACTGACTTTTTAACACTTCACCTAAAATGTTTTTATTCTCTATGAAGCTATGAAGAAGCGCCTAACAGTACTTTTTCCCAAGTCAGTTATGCTCACTCCATCTACTGAATACTTCATTACTTCCCATACTGATATCCCATGTACATTTTAGCATACAGTATATTTTAAAAGTACGTATTAACATGGTAGCAGTTCCTCAAAAATATTAAACATAGAGTTAAAATATGATCCACTGGGCTGGGGATTTATCTCAGTGGTGCCACTGCCTGCCTTGCAAGTACAAGGTCCCATGTTTGCTCCCCGGTACCAAAACAAAAAACTGAAACAAAAATATGACCCATCAAATTACAACTCAAGTCTATACCCAAGAGAAATGAAACCTGTCCACACACACTAAAAACTTATATATGAATACCTGAATGGGTGTAGCACTACTTATAATAAAGAAAATGTAGCAGCAAATACACATCAACTGATGAGTGGATAAGTAAAATGTAGCACATTCATATAATGGTCTATTATGCAGGCATAAAAAGGAGCAAACTGCTGACCCAAGCCACACTTGTATAAACTCTAAAAAATTGCGCAGTGGAATCAGTCCTGTAATATCACATATTATATGGGTTCATTTATATGAAATGTTCACAACAGGCAAAGCTGTAGACCTGTAAAGCAGATTACTGGCTGCCTAGGCCTGGAGAAGTTGGGGCGATTGGGGGATGAATGATACCTCACGGGTGTGGAGTCCATCTGGGTTGATGATAATGTTCTAGCACTGATTGGCGGTGGATGCACAGTTCTATGAGTGCACTAAAACACGCCAACTGTACTTTATATGGCAAATTATGTGATATGTCTTATAGCAATCAAAAAAGTATTGAGCATTCCTAATGTCTGAGGCCCCATTCTAGGTTAGAGCGGTGAACAAAATATGTAAAATCCTTGCTTCAGAGAATTGTATGGATTAGTCGGATGTGGGGCCAGACATTAAGCATGAGGAATGCTATACTATATTTGAAAGTGATGCATCTTATAGTCAAAAAGTGGGGCTGGGGATGTTGCTCAGTGGTACAGCACTTGCCTAGCACGTGTAAGGTCCTGGGTTCAATCCTTAGTGCCAAACCAAATAAAACACAACAAAGAGATAACTGAAGGAGCATGTGGCAGGGAATGAGGCGTGTCCAAGAACGTAGTTATAGTTACATTTAGAGTCTTAGAGAGGTTAACTTCATAAAGACTTGGTGGCCAGAAGGGAATAAGACATGTAGATGTTCTGGCCGAAAACACTGTATGACAGGCAGTGCAAAGGACCTGTGGTTGGAACACTGGCAGAAGGTGGTTGGTGTAAATGAAGTAGAACAATAAGGAAAAGAAGAACAGGAAATGAGAGCAAGAGAGACAATAATGCCAAATCACATAAGCTTTTGAAGGATTTCTGGATTGTGCTTTGAGTGCAATGGTGAATCTACCAAGGGAGTTTAGAAGAAACTTGCATTTTAAAAGGGTCACCTGGTTGCTATGTGGAGAGGAGACTTGGGAGAGAAACAGCACACAAAAAAGCGGGGAGACCTGTTGGTACCATACTGAGCAGAGGGGAAGGGTGTGTGGTCCAGGATGATGGGCTGGGCTGCCGGTGGGGGAAAGTGGTCAGATTGTGAACGCCCCTTAGGAAATTACATTCAGCCTATGAAGTCCCCGGCCTGGTGCAGATGGGGGTTTAAAGAAGAGCAGCGTAAGGGTGACCCCCAAGGGTTTTGCTGGGCACGAATAGATGGGGTCAGCAGTAAACAAGTCCGGCGCACCTGAGCGGAGGAGGCTCTGACCGGAAGACCAGGCGATCAGTTTGGATGAGCTGTACACTGGCTCCTCAGCTAGGAACTTAATCCCACCGTTCTGGTCGTAGAATTCCTTCCATGATTCTGGTTGCGACCAAATCCCAAAGTCCCGCTGTATTGAGACCGCTTTCAGACAACTGAGGGAAAATGTCGTGGGTGGGGTGGGCTGGGCTGGAGTCATCCGGGATGAGGTCACATTTAGAGCTGAAAGACCCGTGAAACCACACGGAGGTGCAAAGGCGAAGGAAAGCGGCGAGGCTCCAGGTGAAATCCTGGGCGTTTCAGCGTGAGGAGCTCGGAGGGACGGGCAACTAATGAAGCCAGAACGAACCGAGCGCTGAGGCGGGAGGAAGAGAGAGCAGACTGATGTCTTGGGAACACGTGAGGAAAGCACGGAGGAGAGGCTTTCACGGGCCCCAAGTAGGAGGAGAACAGAAGACAAAGCACCGGACTCAGCAACATGGAAACAAAACGCAACCGGAGCAGTTTCGGTGGAGGGTGGGGGACAAAATCCCATTCTTGAGTAACTGCGAGAACAGAGGGAGAATTTTTTCCCTCATTGAGTTTATCGGTACATGGGAGGCAGACAGTGCAGCTCCATTCATCATTGGGATCTTGTACCTTTACGGGACAGGTCTTGGCTCTCATTTTTCCCTCATTGCCCTTTCTTCCCTTCAACTCCTCCACACCTGTGAATAGGAATTCACAGACTTCCATTTTTTTCCTTTTCTCATATTTTTTCCTTTCCCCTACCCCTCCCACTTCCTCTTCCCCTTTAGACCTTTACTTCCTGTTTCACATTATCTATTGTACATTTTGATCCTTATTTACAATTTCAGTTTCTCACAACAGAGAAACTATTTAGTATTTACACGTCTGTCCTAGTTATTTTACTTAAGAATATGGCCTCAAAAAAAAAAAAAAAAGAATATGCCTTCAGGATGTATCCATTTAGCTATAAATGACTACTTTCTCATTCTTTACGGCTGAGTAGTACTCCATTTTATAAAAACCCCCACATCTTCTTTATCCAGTCTCCAGTCGTTCAGCAATTGGGCTGCTTCCAAGATTTAGCTATTACAAACTGTGCTGCTATAAACATGGGTGCACATATATCACTGTGGTTTGATTTTTAAAATTCTTTTGGAAAGATACCCAGAGCAGGGAATAGCTGGGTCAAATGGGACCTCTAATCCTAGTTCTTTGAGGTATCCCCATATTGATTTCCACAGTGGTTGCACCAGTCTACACTCCCACCAACAATGGAGAAGGAAGTTTCCTTTCTCCCTACAACCTCGCCAGCATTTGTTGTTGGTTGATTTCATAGTAGCAGCCATTCTCTCTAGAGTGAGGTGGAATCTCAATGTTGTTTTTGTCTGTATCTCTTGAATGGCCAATGATATTGAACATTTTTTCATATTTATTTGCTGCTCTTATCTGTCTGAGAAATATCTGTTCATTTCAGGTGCCCATTTTTGAATTGGGCCTTCCAATTTAGGGGGTCTGATCTTTTTAAGTTCTTTATAATATATTCTAGATAGCAGTCCTTTGAGGAACAGCTGGAGAAAATTTTTCCCATGTTGTGGGTTGTCTTGCAGCTCTCTTGGTGGTTTCTATTTCAGTGCAGAAGCTTTTTTAATAAGATGAGATCCCAGTTGTTGATTCTTTGTGCTAGTTCCCGTGCTACTGAGGATTTGTTCATAAAGGCTTTTCCTATGCCACTGTCTCTAAATGTTCTGCATAACCTCTCTTCCGCAAGTTTAGTGTTTCTGTTTTAATATTTAGATCTTCAACTCACTTCAATTTTAGTTTAGTGCACAGTGACAGATAGGGATCTAGTTTTAATCTGTGGCAGGCTGAAATGCAGTTTTGCCAGCACTATTTATTAAAGAGGCTGTCTTTCCTACTCTCATATTTTTACAGGTATCAAACTCAGGACCTTGCACTTGCAAGGCAGAGTTGTCACCACTGACCTAAATCCCTATCCCACAGCTGATGTGTTTAGACTATAATATATATAAATAATATTATAAATTACTTAGAATGTATGTATTTTTGAGAACACATTAAGGATAGTTGATTCTTGTTTTATAAAGGAGTTACTTCCAAGGTACTTTAAGGGACACTCTTGGTTTATAGATCTGTAAGTCATACAAATCGTAGTTACTTGCTACCTGATTACTTACAAATTATTAGAATCCCTATGACACCTAAGTCAAAGTGACAAGCCAAAGACACAAGAAGATGGCTTCCTAGAGGCAAGTAAAGTGCTAGGAAAATCCATATACTAAGAAACAAGAGCAGTTGTTTCTTGTGAGGACATAACTAGGACAAATTAATTTTAAAAATTGGCAATAAGCAATTTCAGCTCCTACTGCCATCGTCATACAGCTCATACAGATGTGATTGTCTTCCTACTTCACTGCCACCGAAGCTATTAGACTAGCAGCTCAGGAAAGGGGAAATCGGATTCCATGGGGTTGAACAATGTTACGTTTTATGAAGTGCTTTCTGCCACATGTCTTAGAGACAGATAAACTCTATTTTGCATCAACTGTTTTGGGGACATTTTCTTCCCTTAGTTTTTCTATGCCTAGACATGAGTGGGAGAGTAGGCTGGCCATGTTTTAGGGTCTGTCAGTCTGCGTAGTGCATAAGTACTGAAGAGAAGAGACAGTGCGTTAGGACAGAAAACTGGGAAATAGTGAGGTTGTAGTAAAACACAGCCCGCGTTAAAATGGATGCATTTTTAGCGTGTTATCATCAGAAAATTATCATTTTGCTTTGGCTTCATTTAGAATATTCTGACAATTTGGGTAAGTGAATCAATTTCATTATTTTTATTTTATGATTTCATTGAGGCAGAATTTTATTTTCACGGTACCCCACATGTGGGATTTTAAGCAAATGGGAAAATACAAATTAACTGATACTGAATTTTCTAGAAACCTGTAGATCAGCAACTACCAGGTTTTTAAAATTCTACTTTTGCTTTTGCCTAGATTTACCCAGAAACCAGATATCTATGATTTAATGAACATGCTAAGATACTGCTTCTGTATTCACATACTCACATAAATTAGATTTTCTTGATAAAATGAGCAGCTTCAATTGAATGTGTACCTTTTTCTTTTTATTAGTACATGTTTGCAGTATAAAATGATTACATTTATCAATGGGAGTTGGTACATGTATATAATCCAGTTTAATTCTTCTTGGTACCAGGGATCGAACTTGGGACCTTGTGCGGAACCACTGAGCTAAATCCCCAGCCCTTAATTCCTTTCTTGCTCCCCACCCCTCCTCTACCTCCTTGCTCCTTCCGTCTCTTGGTCTTTTATAATGGCTTGTGTCTGGCTGTCCCCCCGAAGCCTCATGAAGCCACAGTTGGAACTTTTCAGAGGTGGCTAGATCTGGAGTGTGTGATGCTGGGATTAAGGGTGTGTGATTACTAAATTAGTCCCCTGAGTGGTTTGGCATAGTTCTGGCTGTGGATGATGTGAAGGCCCACCCTGGGCATGAGCACTAACTGCCATAAGTGTGGGTGGCTTGGATAGAAGGGACAGAAAGGGACAGAAAGAGGACTGGCTGCTTCTCTCACTTGCTGCTTGCTTCTTTCGCTGCTTCTTGCCTTCTGCCTTCCATACCATGAGCTGTGTTATCTCCTCTGTGATGCCTCTCTGCCATGCCACTCTGTCTGGCAGGCAACCAATTAGGGACTGAAATCTCTAGCAACTGTGAGCCAAAATAAATCTTTCCTCCTTTAAGTTTAGGTGTTGGGTATTTTGTCTTCGCCACCAGAAATGTAACTAAGACATCATCCTGTTTGCAAAAGCTCTATTTCCATTTTCCCCCAATTCCCAACACATTCATGACAAGGCCATAATTTGTACATCTTGCTGCTAGATGGCCCGAGAACACCAGTGGCACATGAATGACTGTCCAATTGGGCAGCATGTGACAACCCCTTGAGGTGGTACCAGCCACCTAAAGGGACAGTCAAGCTCGTCCCTCCAGTGGTTCAAGCTGGGAATGTTTTAAAACTAAAACTAAAGTTGTAAAACTAAATCAGAGAAGGCCTATTTCCAATGTAAAGAAATGTTAAACACTGACAGCCTAAGTTTGTACGGTCAATATATGCCCCAAAGTAAGTTACAACAATAAGAAGACAACGTCACGTTTGATAGTTTTGATGTTAGAAGTCAGTTTTCCTAATGATTTTGGAGAGGATGAGATGAGAATATAATTGACTGTAAAGACAGAGGGAACTACTAACAAGGACAACTGTCATGTGATGTAGTAACAGGGTGACCTGGATAAACACAGGAAGACTCAGGCTTGGAGAAGTTGGAATTGGAAAAAAAAAGGGAAGAGAAGAAACAAACAGTTGGCATTTTAAAAACTCACACTGCAGTAAGAATCAGGCAAACATTAGCAGAATGCCTTATCCTCTTCTCCAAAAGCATATGTGCTTATATTATGGGGGTAATATTTTAAAGAAAAGCATTGGACCTTGGGGGAATAGAGATAATCTATTCCAAGACATCTTCAACATGAAAGTGAGGTTTGAAACCACGGAGACGTTAAATAATTTAGTTACAACAAGATTTTTCTATAAAAGTAATTGTGGGATGCCTTTAATAATAAGCTTTCCCCCAAAGATTCAATTTTATTTAAGTTGCTAACGTTTCGTTGACATGTACTTATGTCATAAAAAAAAAGTGGATAAAATGAGAGCATGAGTTGAGGTACAGAAAGATATCTGATGATCTTTAAATATATGCCAGGAATGGCTAAATAATTAAGAACCCATTTCCATTAATCGAGATGACAATGTTGCAGAGAGCACAGTGGCTCGGAAATCAGGAGGTCTGCCTTTCTATTTTACATGACTGGAGTCATTTGAGCTTCCTGGGACTTACTTTTCTCAAGGAAGATAGTAAAATAGATAATTTCAAATATTTCATGTCCTTGATTTCACTTTGCTTATGGCTTTGCATTTTCAAATTTAGGGCAAGCTACTTTTTTATGTCTCTATACAAAAAGCTACGCTTTTAATCACAAGGTAGTTTTGAAAATTCCTTAACAAATAGCTCATAATATTAGAAAGAAAAATAAAAAAATCATGCTATCCAATCACATAATTCTGTCATCATGTTTGTTAAATGTGTTCTTCCAAACACTATACATTGTTTTTACCTCCTTGTGGAAATCTTCAAAATAAGAGACACCATGGAACACACTAGAAACATGAAACATGCTCAGGGCAGGATTTCCAGTAGTTATTGTTACAGAGGTGCCTGGTATATGGATATGCGCACATCTCATGGCTCACAAGGTAAGGAACTGTGCTTACCTTCTGCTGAAGAAATGGGACCCACTTGCAGTGCACCAGGTCCTGGCGGTACTGTTTGGTGAAGGACCCAGTGTAAGACACGAATGCTGCTGTGAGGAGAACATCGCCACAGAGGGTCTTCTCCTGAGCCTCGAAGGACTGGACAGACTGACCCCAGCGAATCTTCTCTGTCTGAAGGATGAAATAACCCACACGTAATTACAGGGTGAGTATCAACTCCAGGAATGCTTAATGCTATGACCTTATAGCACAGTTTAAGGCCTTCTGTACCTTCCCCAGAAGGAGCAGAATGTAACTGATTGCCATGACTGTTATAACCTTTCATATATTTAAAACCCATCATCACTAAGTAGTTCTACTTTATTCTGTGGAGTTTAGTCTGATATAACCTTAGTTTTTAAACATCTTTAATCACAACTGGGGTCCTTTCTGAAAGGCAGACAGTTGCTTCCTAAGAACTCAGGTAGAGTTGTGGCCAAGAATGAGTGATGTTAGGATTTTTGTAGCTGTTGTTCTGTGGTTCTGTGGAATGAACCCAAGGCCTGTGCACTGCACTGTATCCGCATCCCTTTTCCTTTTTTTCCCGTTTGAAATGGAGTATCACTAATTAATCTAGGTGAGACCTGAACTTGCAGCTCTTCTGCCTCAGCCTCCTAGAGTTTTGGGATATAGGTGTGTGTACCACCACATCCAACTGATACTAGAATTCCTAATGTTAGCCGGACTGATCTCCATTCACTCCACTTTTCAGCAATGGTCCAACACTGCCCTACACCAACCTTTTTCTTTCTTAACATACTTGCTATGGGCTGATTACAGACAAAGGAAAATGGCAAACATCATTCTTGTTAATTAAAACATAAGCTTAAATAGCCATCTGCTCTGAATTGTATTAATTAAAGAATTAGGCCGGTAACGACTCAACTCAGGTTATTTTTTTTAATGCAATCATTAAATCAGTGAAGGAGGCTATGACCTATGTGAAAAGATAAAAATCAGGACTAGAAGCATTTTTTACAAAAAAATGCTGGTGCAGTCCTTATATCTAGTGGGATGGTCATTTAAAATCTGATTTACAGGTTAAGTATTTAGAGGCCAGAATATTGGATTTGAATAAAACTGCAATAACTATGTATGGATCGCCTGAACTATAGGACACTTCACTAATATACTTTATTTCAAGGCATGCTAAAAATATGATGTTTTAAGAATGTGCAAATTAATAAAACCTGAAAAAATCAGCAATTTGATAGTACCAGCAAATAATAACCCTGCAAAATTTTGCTTTCTTCAGGAGAGAAGAAAGGCCACAGAAAATAAAAATGATACATATGAGAGGAAACAGCAATGTCAATTTCCTGTAGGCCATCTTGATACCCCAGACACAGAGGTCCTGAAACAGTGTGAAGTAGTTATCAAAGCTGTTTAAGGATGTCTCCTTGCATTCCTTGATAGAGATCACCCCAAGTTATGTGTGTAATTATACACAGAGGAACTTCAGCTCTGTAGCTCTCTTTTTAGAATTCGTTACTTTTCTTCCTTGGCCACAGATCATACATCCATTAATTTTCAAGAGAAATCTCTCATTTGCTCGCCCTCCATCTTTGTTGTCTTTGGTTTGTAAATGATAAACAATAAAGTGCACCCACCTCATTCTCCAAAACAGCTTTGAAATTTGCAGATTTACTAAACATGGACTTATTGGCTATTGAAATCGTCAATAATTTCGCTACACCACCCACACAACATAAATCATTACTGACACTGGGTAACAAGGGTTTAAGAGTTGGAACATGTCCTGTAATAAATTTCTCGACAGTTAAAAATCACTATAATTTTATTCTAATGCATTATAGATTGCCTGTAATGTCATCCTGGCTGGGGTGACCCATTTCTAATTTTGAACAGCTGTTCAGCTCAGGAGTTAGTTAATGATTAAATATAAATTGTCTGATTTATTAGTCTGAATGGTTGAGCTTCCAAGTCATTGCCATATAGACAAAATCATCAGTCTTGATGCCTTTCAGAAGTTAACTGTCTCCTGTTCTAGTCAGAAAGAATTTATCCCCACGGGAAAAGATCGGACATCTCCAATTAATCCTTCAAAAAATGTATTTTTCCCTTGTTAACAACATACCAGCTTTTCCTCCTTCATTGTCTAAATCAGTAGTAAGGAAAGCCTTTGGGAAAACTCCTATGTGTTAGAGATACAGGGTCAAGCTTGTTTTGCTTGATAAGACTTTCAGATACCCTGTAACTACTCCAGGCACAGCTGAATTATGAGATATTCTTTTTCTCAGATGTCTCACAAATGGTAAACACTTCAAACAGCTTGAATCTTGCCATGTTAAATGGCAACAGATCTAAGTAACAGTTGTGGTGGAATTTCTGACCAAAAAGGAATGACTCTTTAGAGGGCTCCAGAACTTTCTTTTATTAAAACACAGAGAGCTCCTCTGAATCACCCATTCATTCATTCATTCATTCATTCATGGAACGGCTACTGATTCCTGGACATGCCCGGGACTAATCTCTAAACACGGGATCAAGTGGTTCACCAACCAGATGACATTCTTGTTCTCGAGAAGCTTGTTTTCTAGTTGGAGGAAAAAGACCACAGGTGTTCACACATACACAGACAGCGTGTGTATTACGAACACTCACAAGTGCGTCGCAAATGCTATGAGAGAACAGTGATGGGAGTAACTGGAAAAGAGCTGCAGAGCTATGTGTGAGTGTGAGGTACAAGCTGAGCGTTCTTCACCTCGGCAGTGAGAGGACTTCCTGTGGACAAAGGGGGCCTTTCAGCAGAGACCTGAGAAGCGAGGCGGCCAATGATGAGATCACCTGGGAAAGGGAGACCCCGTGGAGGGAGGCACAAGCCAAGAGCCACAGGCAGGAGAGCAACTGGCTGTAAGGGAGGCCTGTGGAGGGCAGCGATGGGGAAGTAGCAGGGGAGAGGACAGAGGCACCCAGGAGCCCATCACACATGGCCTCTGTAACCCTTACTCCTGTTTGTCTATTTGACTGGATTAGGAGCCACCTGAAAGGTTAGTAAAGGGTGACTGGCTGGGCTATAGAGGCGAGGTCTTGGATAATATATGTGCCTTTCTCTCCCAAACTGTTCTCCTGCTCTCCTCAGCTGCCAGAAACTAAGAAGCTTTGCTCTCTCCTGTCCTTCCCCTTTGATGTTTCTGCCCTGAAGCAGCCGATCATGGCTGAATCCTCTGAAATTGTAAGATAAAGAAACCTCTCTTCCTTTAAGTTACCATGTCAAGTATTTTCTCCCAGCAAAATGAAAGATGACCTCAGCAGCTTCAAAGGAACATGAAGTCTGCAGACTGTACTTTGAGAGAACTGTTCCTGAGGAGTTCTGAGCAAAAGGTAACAGGGATAGACTTGAACTTTGAAAGGCTCACCCAGCTGCCATGAGAGGAATGGACTGCAGGGGGCAGTGGTGGAGGCTAGGGAGGTCTCCGGCAGGGAAGCTGGGTGGTGTGGAGCAGTGTGGTGGCTGAAGGGAGTGAGAAGGGCTCGCATTCAGCATAGATTTGCAAGGCCGAGCTGACGGAAAAAGCTGATGAACTGCCGGTGGGTTGCGGGAATGAAGGCAAAAAGCCTGTGATTCCAAAGCTCTCGGCCAGAACACTTGGGGCAACAAACCTGCAGTGCCAGAGAGGTGCAGGACGGAGCGAGTCCTACAGGAGGAACTATGAGGTCATACACCATGAACTATGAGTTTCAGAGGGTTGGCGGGTTGAAATTTGTAGCAAATTTGAATTAGATTTTTAAAAATCTACTGTATTTATAAGAAACAAGGCTATAGCCCACTCATCCCAAATACATTTCTCTCTCTTTCCTTACAGAGAATTCCTAACTTTGAATAGGGTGGCAAGGTGTCCAGCCTCATGAGATAAACTCATTGGCTGAGCCAGTCATGATAACCCAGTTTTTCATTGTTTTCAGTCATTTTAGCAGTTAGGAGTGATTGAGCTTCTCTGAGGTAGAGAAATGTGAAAGGGAGTGTGTCAGAAAGGTTTTTAGGAAAACTTCAGTTTTTCTTATGGAAGGACGAGACTCCAATTAAAACAGATTTGCCCCACTTTTCTCTGGAGAAACAGCCACCATTTTGGGAACATGAGGCAAAATACACGAGGATGCTAAGCATAAAGCAGCAGAAAAGTGAAAAGATTGGGTACCTGGCCATTAATCACTGCTACCAGTCTACCACTAGCAATGACTTAATATGTGGAAAAATAAACTCCTATTTGTTTAAACCCCTGTAAATTAAATTTTCTATCACCACCAGTACACGCATTTCTAATAGTATATTATATACTTTTTTATACTTACATACTCATATTCATAGCTTTTACTTGTTAGTTTGTATACTTTATATATGATTTTTTATATATATGATTTTAATAGCAGTTGTACATTTTATGTTTTAAAACAGAACTGACATATCATTCTTATATCATGAAATCTGTCCTTGAACGTATATAACAGAGCGTGTTTCAGTATATTCATAGATGGGTAGAGTTAGCTCCACTACTTAATTTTGGAACATTTTCTTATCTCCCCCTGCAAGTGCCCTATGCATTCATAGCAATCATTCCCTAAATCTCAAACTCTTATCCAGTCCCTGACAACCACTGATCTACTTTATGTCTCTACAGATTTATCTACTTTAGGTATTTTCACATACATGGAATCACACCATTTGGCTTTTTGAGCCTGTTATTTTGCACTTGGCGTGCTACTTTCAAGGTTATCCATGTTGTAGCATGTGTCAGTATTTCATGCCTTTTTTATGCATGAGTAACATTCATCATATAGTTATACTACATTTTTGATCTATGGATCGATGGACATTTGGATTGTTTCTACTTTTGGCTATTGTAAATAATGCTGTAATGATTATTGGCATAAACACTTTCATGTGGGCATTTGCTTTTATTTTGGGGGTAGATATTGATGAATGGAATTGTTGAATCATGTAGTAATTACATATTTAATGCTCTGAAACTGCCAAACTGTTCCCCAAAGAGGCTGAGCCATCCTACACTGTAAGTAGCAGTATATGAGGGTTCCAGTCTCTCTATGTCTTTGCCAACACAGGCTACTGTACACATTTTTCATTATAGCCATCATACATGTTATGAATGGTCACCTTGTATTTTTATTTGAATTTCCCTACTGACTCATGATATTGACCCTAATTCCACATGCTTATTGGCCAGTCATAACATCTCTTATGCACAAATGTCTATTTAATTTTTGGCTCTTCTTTAATTGGGTTATCTTTTTATTTTGATATGAAACAAAGAGACAAAGGTAACTCTTTTTAGCTTCATCACAACCATATAAAGTGGATATTATTTACATTCCCATTTTAGAGGAAACAAAACTGAAGAGGTTTAAAGGCTCGCCCCAAATTGTTTAATGCCATATATTAGAGCAAAGAAAATCTTATTTGTGTCTTTTTTATGACAAAAGCCATATATTCTCTTATTACATATGTTCTACAGAAAAAAAACTGTATGATTATTTAAAAACCTTTATGCAATGAATAAATGTTAACATTAGCATGTCAGTCACCTATAAGAAGTAACAATAAAATATAAATCAGGTTTATCTTGAAAGTAATGGTCCGCTGTTACAATTTAATAGTAAATATATATTAAAAGGACCAGAAAGCAGTTCAATACCAATTACCCGGCAGCCATCCTGACTTTCATGACATATCATAAGAGAAACAGGGTTTTGTGTTTGTTTTTAAAGGGTTTCACAAGCTAAGAAAGGAAGGAAAGGAAGAAAAGAGGGAGAAAAAAAGTAAGTAGATACTCACCACAGCTGGTATATTCCACTGTCTTAAAGTTGATACGAAACAAGTAAGGTCTCACAAAATACACACCTTCTCCCTGTTTTTATTGTAAACCATGCTGAAACTATACCCCAAGTTGTCTGTATATTTTAAAAAATACATGACAGGTCATGTCTACCTTATATCATGAAATTTGTCTACCTTCTAGTAACTTTGACCCACTCTAGCTAGTTATTATTGACACCAATTAATAAAATCCAAAGAAACTGATCTAAATACTTTAGCAAGAATTTTGGAAAAAAGGTTAACTTGCCTCAAGTTCTCTGACAAGCCTATTCGCTAATTCAATGGTTTTGTTAGTTTGGTTCACTTCTTCTTGACACCGGACTTTCTCAGCTATCGCTTTTTCAAATGAAGCTGTGAGTCTGCGAAGATGCTGGTCCAGATCCTATATAACAGTTTAAATTAACGTGAGTTATTTTTAGATTAAAACATAAATAGCTCGGTCATCATAAAACATCTGTTATTGGGGGCTGGGGATTTAGCTCAGTGGTGCAAACGCCTGCCTTGCAAGGACCAGAGTTTGATCCCAGGGACAAAAACAAAAATCAATAACAAAAACAAAAAAATCTGTTACTTGAAGGAAAATGAAATGAATTGCTCTCTCTTCTTTGCCTTTTCCTTTCTACCATACATATTTTAGGGGAGGAGGAGGAGGAGATAGTGACAATAAATCCATCAGGGGCTACCACAGATTGTCTAACTGATTGCCACGTGCTCTTGTCACCTTCCCTCTCCCCTGGGCAAGGTGCAGAGAGGGATCAAGGCGAGTGTTTGTGCTTTTACTGCTCAAATAAACCGCGGGTACTCTGTCCTCCTCCACTCTTGGCCCTAAGCTTCATCCTCCAATACCAACTTTACTACCCACATACACTCTAATTATTTATATACAGAATGACCAAGAATTGCATATTTTTCATTACTTTTTACAACAGGAAATATAAAAATGACAATTTTAACAAATTCCTTCAATACTTTTTCTATGTATGATATATCTTTAGACATTAAATATACAACACAATTGTCTTCTGGAAAGAGTTGAGAGGATGGTAGAAGGTGGTATCTCTCTAAGTGAAGCCCCCAAAAATATATACATCCTCCCAGCTTTTTCCAGAAAACAGTGGACCACCTTTGAATCTCAACTCCAAACTGCAAAAGGGAAAATCTGATTGGCCAAGTCTGGTCAGGTTGAGGAGGTCTGAAGGGGCTTGGTAAGTAACACCCCTCTTCACTGCCTCAGATACGAAACAAACGAGAAGTGAGTCAGTAAGTGAGCACTACCAGATCTTCTGTCATCAACTACTTAAGAGTTTACTGGGAGCATCACACGGGGAGCGTTACAATGTGGATGGTAGCATTGAGTCTCTTTCTGAATTCTTTTTGAATTATTGTCTTTTTTTCAACAACACTTTACAGTGTTGTGGTGGCATTTTTTTCTATGGCTGGTATAATTTCAATAAAATATCGATCCACTGAACACAATGGTGAAAATGTTGATGATGGACAACCTGGCTGACATTTTGCTTCCCTGTATTTTTCACTTATTTGGTCTATTAGACTTAATCTAAATTGCAAATGACTTTTTGAACCTCCTTGTTTTGAGTATGTAACAAACAACTTCCATACTGTTTGGTCCAGAAGGAGCATAAGTATTTTAAAACAGTGAAGGGCATGTGAGCTATAGTATCAGATGCCTAGGCTCACGGATGGATTCTGCTACCAGCTAAGCAGAGTCAAGTCAAGCTGTTTATCTGAACTCTATGCCTCGGTTTCATTCTCTGAAAAATGGAACTGATAACATTACCCAACTCAGAGGGGAGTTTTATGAGGATTAATTTTTATGATCCACATAGTAACACTAAGGGAGTACAAACCAGCAGTTGTCAATAATTTTTGGTCTCAAAATGCTTTTACATTCAGAACTCCAAGGCCACTGGGTTATGCAGATAGTATCTATTCATATTTATATTAGAAACTAAAACTGAGTTATAAAAGTTTATTCCTTTTAATAAACTCATTGTAGCACAAATCCATTTTATACAAGCAACACTACTATCAAAATAAAAAACAATTAGTGAGGAGAAGGACATTAAGAAGATTCTTGCAAATCCCCTTAATTTCTTGAGTCTGAGGTTCTTATACCTACCCCTGTATTCTATCTGTTGAAGATACCACATTATACAGCCCCTGGAAACCCTACTATATGCTTGTTAGAAAATGAGGGTAAAAAGACAATGTCTTAATATGATTATAAGAACATTTTTGACCTCATAAGTCCTCTGAAAGAATTCTAGGAACCCCTCAGGAGTCCCTGGGCCACATTATCTAAACCTCTGATACAAATATGCAGTAAATTTTATCTTTAATACTGAAGCAATTTACCTAGAGTTACTGAATTAAGCAGGTATAAGCTATCATGTTAAGCTCAAGAGACAGTACTGATTACTAAAATATAGATTCTTAAACATATATACTAAGCCACTTCAGTTTTAAATGAAAACTGGCTATTTTTTCATTAGTGTAGAATATTCTGAAAATAATGAAAAAAAGCCCCCTTTTCCAGGACTATTGTTATTGCAGAAAGAAACGTGAAAAATCACAGAATTTTATTATTATCGAAGAAAATATTCTTAGGGGTAAGAATCAGGAGGATTCTAATGCTTACATGCCTTAGGTATGTAATAAATTCTGCATGATTAAAAAACATTATAGTCACATCTAGACAGCCCTTTGTAGCTGACACACTGCTTTCCTGTCTTGTGTCTTACTCTGTCTAAGCACACAAGCTGAGAAGTATTGCTGTTTTCCTATTCTTTGGCATGTGAGGATACTTGGGCAAATATGCCTTGAGTGACATGCAGCAGTTTCACTCACCTAAAACATGGCAAATCAAGGCCTAGCTCCTCACCCTCTAATTTGTGAACCAATGTAATGAATGTATTTAACACAATGGATGCTTAAAAGTCACAAATGTGGAGAGCTGCAGGAAACACGCCCAGGCTTCCTAGTCATGTCAGACATAAGGGCACGGGTACCTACTTTTGGGTTTAAAACACTGATGGTAGCCCCTCTGCCTTTCAGACAGTAGGGCACATTATTCACTTTCTGTGAGCGTCCCATTTCCTCACTGTCCACAGAACACATGATCCTCTTCCACTGCCCTTTCACAGAAGATTCTTTTCCCATCAACCAGGCAAACATATCCACCTCTCAAGACCTGATTTGCAAAGAAATTATTCCACCAAACACTTCCTGATGCAGAACTGACCACTCTTTCATGCTGCAGCAGTATCCAATGCAATCTCTTTCTCTCTCTTGACAGCATCTAATAAATTAAACATCGTTTACTATATCCACTATATGATTTTCCAGAGTGAGGACTGAGCCTTATTCATCTCTCTTTCTCCAGTGTTTAAATATTTGTGTAAAAAGATGACAACACCGCTTCCTTGGGACATGGGGCATAAGACTCATTCCTCCGGGTATGCTGAGGGAAATGCAATCTTTGATCTCTGACTAATCTCATGTCTTCTACCAACACCTATACACCTGTAGCACACTACCTTCTTAGCTTGCAAGGAGGGTAAAATCTTGGTTCTTCACAGTTTGTAACAGGCCCTGGCTTCTCAGGTTCAAAGACTATAAGAGCGAGAAGCAATTTAAATATGTTCAGGGACCATTTTCATCTCCAGAATTAAGGATTATTTTGATGTTACATCATTGCTAAAAAAAGAATAAGATAAGACTATAAGAGCGAGAAGCAATTTAAATATGTTCAGGGACCATTTTCATCTCCAGAATTAAGGATTATTTTGATGTTACATCATTGCCTTTTCTCTTTTACTTTCCTTTTTAGTTTTATTTTAGGATTCCCTATTTTTAATGTTCATACAGAGATTTCTTTAACTGAAATACCGAATAGTTTCTTTGGTATGAAAAACTATAATAGTACACAGGATCCTAATGAGATAATTAATAATATGAAATAGGAAGTAAAGGGCTAAAGGTGTAGGGAAAGTGGGAAGGGTCGGGGAGAGGTAATAAGGGAGAGGAAAAAAATATGAGAAACTGAAAAAATGGAAATAAAGTGTTTGTAAATCGGGAGGAGAGGAGGGGGTGAAGGGAGGGCAGGGACAAGGGGAAAAATGAGAATCAAGACCTATTATGTAAAGGTACAGAATCCCAATGATGAATGTAATTGTATTGTATACCTAGATTGTACCAATAACCTCAATAAAAAGAAAAAAAAAAAAGTAAATCAACTGAGGAAGGAAGAACTTGGTCCAAGAACTTCAGCTTGCTGGGGACTCTAAAATAGTGGAGAATGCATCAGAAAAGTAGTGGAGTTTTCAAGCTTGAGTATGCATCGAAATCACCTGGAAGGCTGTTAAGCCCTCGATTCATTCCTAAGCTCCACTCCCAGTTTCTGGCTTAGTAAGTTTGAGAATGTGTACTTCTAACTAGTTCTCAGGAAACAATTGCTGCTGTTGCTGCTGGTCCAGGGAACACATTTGAGAAACACTACCCTAAAGAAGCTGGATCTGGATTTTCTTTATGACCATCCTTAGGTCCTGCATATTTATGGCACATGACTGCCTTTTTCCCGAGCTTAGTAATTTTCCTTCTCACAAAACCTTCAATATGAGGCTTTTAATCTAAAACTAGAGACAGTGTTATGGTTATTGTCTAGATGTCACCCCAAAGCCTCACACAGTCACAGGTAGGGCTTTTCAGAGGTGGCTGGATCTAGAGTGTGTGAAAGATTCATACAATGAATGAAAGATTCATGCAATGCTAGGATTAAGGGTACTGGGATAGAGGGTGTGTGATTACTAAATGTGTCCACTGACTGGTTTGGCACGACTCTAAACTGTGTAGCCTAGATAGAATATAAAAGGGGCAGAAAGAAGCTGCTGTCGTCACTTTTTCTGTTTTCTGCTTCCATGAGCTGTTTCTCCTCTGCAGCGCCCCTCTGCCATACCATCCTGCCTTAGAGCCAGCTGAGTATGGACTGAAAGCTCTACCAACTGAGCTGAAATAAACCTTTCCTTCTTTAACTTTGGGTGGTGGGTATTTTGTACCAGCAATGAGAAAAGTTACTAAGACAGAGACTAAAAAAAACAACCAACCCCCCACAAACCAGCTACACAAAGACTAACACACTAGTAGGAGCAAATTTCCACTCATGACCAAGCATGAGGCTTGCTCAGATACAACCCCCTTGTGCTAGGCACGAAAGCAACAAGAGGTAGAAGACGAGAAAGATGGAACACTCAGGTGGGAAGAGAAATGAAAGGCTGGAGAAAACAAAAGCTAGCAAACTTACAATTTCACTTGGATTAAATCTCTGTTTTATTGTATTTCAACAGATCGACACTGTGCAAAGTTCCTGAGTCCTTAGCGTGACCAGCGATGCTGCTGCCTTGAGAGGAAACTAGACATTGGAGGAAACTGCAGCCAGAATTCTGCTGCATTAGTAACTCCTCTCTGGAAAACTATTCTTGAAAAGGAGTGGAGGGGATTCATTTTTATGAACGCATTTTGACAATGAAGTGTGATAAAAAATACACTGAATGCTTAAGCTTTACAGTGAAGGACATGTTGCCTTTACTCATCCTGCAAATGCTCCCCCTTGATTCGAACACACTCATCCCATCATCCTTGGCACTTTCTGAAGCAGCTCTGGAAGCCTTCATCAGTGTCTTTAGTCGTGCAGTCATGGCTGTGTCAACGTCCTGAATCTATTCACAACGTGTACATGGTCACTTGGACTTTGCAGAAGAGCCAGAAGTTGCACGGCGCCAGATCCAATGAATACAGTGAATGGACACGACATAGTGATGTTATTTGACAGAAATTCCCATAAACATTTGATCAATAAGAGATAAAAGTCATGATGAATATTTAAATTTGAAAAATTACAGAAAATATATATTGCCATTAAGTATTCTCAAAATGTTCCCCCTCTCTTTAAACATACTTAATTCATCATTCTAGGCAATGTGTCGTTTACCGTAGTTTTTAAAAAAAATTTAAACATTCAGTGTATTTCTCAATCATCCCTTATGTTAATTTGTCCTTCTTGTCCCTGTGTTTCAAAGCTTAATTCTGAGGCTTACTGACATACGAACCTCTGCTTATACCATGGGTCTCTGAGGAGTTGGCATGACCAACTCTGTTCAGTTAGTTGCAGGCTATGTCCAAAGGAATCCTAGTTTTGCAAAAAACAAAGTCTCAACTTCCCAGTGAACTTTATGGTTCTCCTCAGCATTGTCATCGTTTTTCTTATGAACATTAGATTATTGCTAATGTTTATGTAAAGCCATTCACAAAGCTTTTAGTCAAGCTGACAGTGAGACTTTCTGCTGGTGAATGAAGGTGATCTTTGTAGAATTATGTTCATTCTAAAAGTATTTAAGTCAGCTGCTATTGATGCTGATTTATTTTTCTCCCACTGGTCATCAGGTATTGGTGAGCAGCATTGCTTGGGGCTACAGTAGGACTATGTGCTGACTGGACAAAAAGGGTGGTCAAGGGGAACGCAGACCAGGAAGGGCTATTAAAAGCAGCAGCGGGGGGGAGATTT
>NW_022900916.1:23784491-23822926 GCF_012274545.1 Fukomys damarensis | reverse complement strand
AAAAAAAAAAAAAAAAAAAAAAAAAAAAAAAAAAAGCAGCAGCCTCAAGAGACAAGAGGGCGTCAGTTGTGAGAGGTGCTGAATTGTTCATGTCATAGGGGAATAGTTTGGGAATTACTGACCATCTTGCTATAATAATTGTCATAAAAGATGCCTTGTAATTATTGAATGGGAAGATCAAAGTACAGTTTAATCACTTCCTTGTATATTCCAGGAGTCAGTACCTTGGGCTCTGCTCTGGAAAGTTGATCTTACTCCTCTGCCTTTCATAATATACCCTGAAATCTTACAGGGGCTGTCAGAAAATGCTCACTCCCTTTTTGCCACACTGACAAGTAAGGAGTGTTCCCAGACATACGCAAGCCTGACTAACCTTGTTCTATAGGAGCCACATTGCACTGCTGGGGCTGCTGAGTTCACCAGCTTGGGGACCTATGGCAGGACTTACTGTGGTGTCCAAACATCCTCCCTCAGCTGCACCTCAGCCCGCATCGCTTCTTTTGTGTTGTAATCTCCCTGGACCCTTTCTCTACGCACAATCGTTACACCAACCATTTCCAAATCTATCTCAAAACAGCTTCTCCGTCAAGCTGCGGTTCTGACTGCTCAACACCTACAAGTGGGTTACAGGAAGAGTAAAAACTGAGATTTAGTAAGCATCTATTGCGTGCTGCACCACCTGGAAGCATATCTCAACTCACCAGCTCTCTGCAGCCAAGACAGAGCTCCTCCAGCTAATTTGAGCTGAAGGGAATGTTCGAGAAGAGATAGGGTAGCTCTCTGGAGGGAAGGAAAGGCAGAGATCCAGGGGAGGGTCAGGGGAGCAGGAACTCTTGATGGTCTCAGGTGAACACTATCTCTGGGATGCATGAACTCTTTTCAGTCTTTTATTCATCATTCCAATTTCAAGACAGGGGATCAAACTGGCAAGGCTTATGTTAAACACCTAGTCCATATTGCTAGAAAAGGGAAGGTCCCTACTGCCAAAAGCTCCAGCTAGGTGGATCTAATGAGGAGTGAGCATTCTGTAAAGATAAATCAGGCTGGCTTTGCTCACAGGCAGAGAACGGAGACAGGGTAGTGAAAACCACAAACGCTCACCTCGCACCTCGCGAGGCAGTTGTTATCATCACAGCCTGACGCATGAGAAGCCGAAGGGTTTGTAAGTTGCTGGTGAGGCACAGCCTCATCAGTCCTACTGCACTGCTCTGTGCTGCCTCACCAGCCCCTCCCAGCACTATCTCTATGTCATATTCTTCTCCCCCCTCCACACCCCAGCAGCCAGCTGAGAATCCATCTGGGCCCCACCGTGACCGCTCCTGCCTGAGCTGAGGCCCTGCCAGGACTTGCTGCAGTTGCCTGCAAAATTGTCCGAGTGTGTGTCATCTATCCATTAAAACCTTTCAAAGGCTGCATGTCAATAGCGAGACAAAGTTTAAAATTTGCAGCTAGAAAGGCAGAGAAGGCCTCTGCTCATCTTTGAACGGTCATCTTTCATTCCAGCCCATCATGCTTAACCTTCCCTTATATTAATTTGTTAATATAGTATAAAAAGGTTCATTATATTAACATACCTCTTAGCACGGCTCTGGTCTGTTGTGGTTCCTCAAGTGTCCCAATTGCCTCTGTTTTCCTTCATCGCTACCAGGGACCCCTTTTCCATCTTAGCCACTCTGGGGACACTTAAGTACCTTTCGAAGCCCATGTTCAGGATACCCTCCTGAAGAAATTTCCTCTAATTTTACCAGGCTCGATCATTTATCAGTGCTGTGGCTGCACTTTGTATATACTCACATTTATATAATACTGGAAGAGCAAGACTAGGTTAAATATTCATAAAATTTGTATGGTGATAATATTAATTCCACCCAGAAAGTATGGAATGCCAGATATTATGCTAAATTCTTAATATGAATCACTCATATAACCCTCAAAATCCTACAAAGAAGTGGATGCTGTTAATATACAGGTTGAACATTCTTTATCTGAAATGCTTGCGGCCAGAATCATGTTAGAGTTTGGAGTTTCTCAGCTTTTGGAATATTTGCATAGACCAGATGAACAATCCTAATGCAAAAACCTGAAATCTATAATGCTTCATAACCCCAAACTACTTAGGCATCATGTTGGCATTGAAAAAGTCTGGGAGTCAGGAGTATGTGGATTTTTGAATAAGGAATGCTCCATCTGTACCTATATCCCAGATGAGAAAAAAGAGGTGCAGAAAAGTTAATCAACTTTTGTGGAGTTAAACATTAAATAGAAGAGCCATGGTGTTGACCAGTAAGTCTGGCTCCAAGAACCATGCTTTTAATCATCATATGCTACCTTTATTCTTATACTACCAGACTGTGAAAGTTTCTTGAGTGCAAAAGACATAAATGAATCTACATTTCCAGTGTAGGGTTTAGCATATAGCAAAGAAGAAATAAGCTACTGAATGAATACACAAGGGGATGCATTCAAGAAAGATCAAATACCTTTCTCTTTGGCAGGGTCACGCGTGGCCCTGTCTGGAGATGGGCTCCCAAGGTCAGTGTGGAGACCAACCCTTTGGATCTTCTTCGGTGCGACAGCTTGCACTTACCCCAAGTTTCTTCCTGATGGCCACTAGTTTTTCAGTGGCTGCAGCCAAGTCTAAATTTGCTTGAGCTAATGCTTGGCGTTTTGGCTCCACGTCACAGTAGACCTGAAAATTCACATGAGTTTAACTGAAGAGGCAACACGGATGCAACAAGAACAAGTAATCATTCATTCTCCTGTTGGCTGGGAGCTGTACTAGTAATATCACTAATTCACTCAGGGATGAGCTCTTTGTTTCTTCACCACAGTATCACCTAAGGAGGAGCAGACATAGCCTTCGTGGGCTCTGTGGGGCCTCCACTAGTTACACGTATGGACTTACAGGCATTGGAGCTACAAGAACTTGGATGAAGTGCTGTCTGTCAAACTTTAATTCAGATACCAGTCTGTCAAAGGTAAGATCAAGCCTAGCTGGTGAGGCAGAAAGTAAGGGTGGAGAAGTTCTCCAGTCACAGTAAGAAAAGGGTAAGACATCCTTACACAATATTATCCACACATTTCTTTTCCAAGTTTTTTTGATTCCCTAAAGAGTGTATTATTTGAATGAATGGTTTAAGAATCTGGGTAGACCGATTTTTCTCCTGGTAGAGAGAACTTCACATCCTACTTTAAGTAAAATACAATGCAGTTGCAGTCTAGCTCTGTGCTCACCATTTTAGTCATGGTTCAAAATGAATATGGGGCACAAGCATCTTACTATGGAGGCCAGGTATGCACTGTAATCTGTCTGAACTCTTGCCGTTGAAAGAGTTCTATCAGAAATACAACTATCAAGAGAGTCCTACTCCTGTGGGCCCCACAGTATGAAGGAAATAATATGATTTTATGAGAATCATTTGGGCAATAATGCCAACTACTATTGAACTTTTTCTCTGCAATGCCATATTTGAATATGACATACAAAAGTGGGACAGCTCTTCAGACCTAAGGGTTATACACTGCTCCCAATTTATATCCTGTAGGCTGAGAAGTACTTGAGATGTAGCTGGCAGACAATAAATATTTGATAAATAAATGACTAAAATGATCGATCATTTCTGTATTGTCTCAAAGCACAATTTTAGATTAGACCATCTGTAGAAATCTATGTGCCATTAAAATACTAAAGCAAACAAATCGTTATTTCCTTATCTCACTATGCCCTATCTTGCTACAAAAGTGGTGTGAATTTTTGCCTTGCAAAAAGGATTTAACTCAGTATCAATTTAGATTTGCACTTATCAAGTCAACACAAATCAAACACTTTAATGTAAATACGAATTTTATGCAGCAAGTTTTCATCTAATTAAATCAAATTAATCTGTGTTCTTTGGTCTGAAGCAGGTAATCATTTTAACCTAAAAAAATTTCCAACGGTTACTTCTTCCTGTTTAGAATTCTGTTAACTCTGATATACTCATGCCTTATTCTTAGAACTACTACATATCCTTTTTCAGAAAATGAAGCATTAAATTATTTCATACTTTTTGCTGATCCATAAAATTGTTGTTTATGGCTTTTGTGACAAGCACCGGTAAACCATCAGATTAGGACTGATACCTCATAGAATTTAATGATATTGATGACCCAGGCACAGAGACCAGCTGCTGCAAAAGATTTGGTCCGAATCAGGTTTGGATTGAACTCTGGGTCTTTCAAGTACTGTTCATTCACCACTTTTAGACAGTTCTCTGGAATGTGCTCTTTGTCGTAGTTAATTAAAGCTTGCAAAAAATCATCAACCTGTAAAGCAAAAAAGACTTACTGCAATGAACCCATTTTGGCTGCAGAGAAAATTCCAAGATCAAAAGTTAAAATCAGCTTTTAGAACTTGTAATACAAAGGCAAAATTGGCAAGCTGCATTTATCCTACTGTTTGACTTTTTCAGTCTTTGCAGTATGAAGTTAGAATTAGCAATGGACACTTTTAAAACCTCTTCTATCCCAGGGTAAAATATTCAGTCCCAGCACAGGAGGTACTCACATTTTGAAGAAAAGAAAGGAAGGAAAGAAATCGCAAAACACATACCAAAAAGCCCCTTTGCTTCACCTTTTTGTACATTAGTAACATTTTTCAAGCCTAAGAAATCCATGTAATTTTCTCCCTCCTACACTTAACTGCTTTCATAATTTTGCAAATAATTAGCAACCTTCCACCTGCTGTTGGCATTGGCTTAGGTATGCCATAACGCCGAGCTCACCTCCAACTTGGCTAGCAAAAGCTCTCAATCTAAAGAACACAAGCAGGTCACATTCAGCAGCTGGGAAGATGGGTTTTTGGCCTGGAGCATTGTCTGTCATCAAATGTAACACAGTACTGAACACAGGACAGAAAATATTAGGATTTTCAGCTTGCCTACTACCTTTCCCATGAAGACTCTAGCTGCTTTCCAACTTCTGTCTTTCGGCACTCTGCCCCGGGGAGCCAGGAGGACCATCACAGCTGCAGTGACATTGGTGACTGCATTTGGGGGGTTGGGAAAGGCTTTCAGTTCAGTGAGGTTGACCTGAAAATCACACACACACACACACAAACACAGGGTCAGGGAAGGTCTGAAGTGCTAAGGTGCAAAGCTGCTCTTTGGTGGCCTCCTGTCCCTCAACATCACATCAGTCTCACTGTAGCAGCTTTTGCCACTTGGGGACTCTACTTTAGTGTCCCAGGGGGAGGGTCTGTGCTTGCTGGACAGTTTTCGGATATTCCAGAAACATCACTGTCCTTCTTTGCCTCCAAGAAAAATGATCTACCAAGTATCTAAGTCCTGTGGAGGCCAGGAAGTTTTGTGAACATACAGGTTGTAAGGTATTTATAGATACTATTCTACTGTGTAGTACATTTGCACTTTAACCAGGCCTTTCCGTAAATATAATTCCTTAGTTCAGTGCCTCTCAGTTTTGTCTTTGTGCTTTACATGAACAAGTAAGAAACATCATTTTATAGCATCTCCCACTGCACTGCAATAACTCTCAGCTGGGTCTATATAGGCTGAATCTTCTTTCCTACACATAATACAGAAAGCTGGGTTTGGGTTGAATTCAGGTACTGTTAGTCAAACTACTTTTGTAAGACCATGAACTCCATGGTACTGGAAGCATTCACAAGACTGCTGGTCAGATATGGCAGGACTGACTTCCCGATGGGAAAAGAAGTTGAACTATAATGATGTCCTCAAAGATTTGTTTTAATTTTAATGTTTTATGAATCCTTCCTTTAAATGTTTCTGGGGCCAGGGTATAGCTCGGTGGCACCATGCCTGTCTGGCAAGCGCAAGGTCCTGAGTTCGATCCCTAGTACTGCATAAAAAAGACTTTTTCGGCCATATTTGCCAGATTTTCTGCTCAATTATTCAAATCTAATAACCTTTAAGTATCACATTTTGAGGAAACCCACAAGCCAAGAAATCATCTTTACCCTGTTCAGTGTATTGAGTGCAGCGGTAGCAGCCACCAGGGCAGGCTCAGCCTTGAGCAAGTCAGCCTCACATTCTCTCTGCTTCTGAGACACCTCAGTCTGAATGGCTGCCACCTAATTAGAGAGAAAAAGCACACAGACTCACACACCCAAATTACTATCTCAGAGGTCTCTACAGAGAAGCACAGATAGACTCAGATGCACTGTTAAGTAACCATTTGTCTATACTCTGAGCAGGTGATGAATTTGTCATAAAGGCTAATTTCCCATCAAGTACAATTTGTATATAAAGCTTTGTGAATACACAAAATGCACAATGACAATCTCAGACCAAATTGATTCAAATGTCAAAGCTCTGAGGGGCTCTGACTCATTTAATTGCACAGTGTCACTAACAACAAAAACAAGATTAAGCAACCATTTGTCTGTTCTTCAATTTTCTTTCACAGAGAATCCTCAACAAGTGAAAATCCAGTAATCTAGACCACAAAATATGCTTGCTAGAATTTTAACCTAGTTTTGCTAACACTGGCTATTCCTTAAGAACAGATGTGAAGCTCTTTTGTTCAACTGGTTGGAAGATATTTTGTTTGATGGTTTTAGATTGTATGCTTAACCATAGACTGGATTTTTATAAAAATGAACCACTGGCTTCTCTGAGGACCTGGGAAGAAACTAACAGATCCATCTGGGGTAATAGTGACACTGATATGCATTCCTCTCCTGTGGGTCCTGTGGCCTCTCTTTAAAGGACAAACAGGGTGCCGCCTCAGCCTCCTGATAACCCATATGATGAGGACACAGAAAAGCCATGGTGGGAAACACAAATCAAACCAATATGAGAAGCTGGGTTTTTAAAAAAATCCTCCTCCTTTTAGGATGCCTATAGAATTCAAATGGCACAAAAATGTGAATTTTTAGTCCGCAGCAGAAATTTGAGTTTCAAAGCTGTGGCACTGAGTATCAGGATCTAGTCACCCCTGGAAGATGGTTCCCGTGGTGACAGTGATTGTGGAATATAAAGTGTGAACAAAAGTGCATTTCTTCAGATGTGTTTGGAATGAGCAGGTTTAACCATACCATAAAATTAAACACTGCTTACAACAAATTATGTTGTCTGCTACAGCTTTATTAGTAGTAATTACCCTTCTCCTGATTAACCATTATTTTGCTGTATACTGCACCTTTTATGAACATAATTGGTTCAGGGTAGATATGTGATCTCCTGCTAATACACACACAGCTACTGTTAATGTAAATAAGAAAACTCTGCATGCTTACTGAGAACCACTTCAAAACCACAATCCTCAAAACTCTCCAGGAATAGACCATGAAAATTCTTAGGAATGCTCTATTTTCAGTGTGCTAGAGAACATGCTCCCAAGGACAGCTTATGAGTTACTTCTCCAGATTTATCTGTCTTCCATGAGGACACAGTGATTACATAAATGCTGTTACCACTTACAATGGAGCCATTGAAAATTATTTTAAATGACTTATGACCATAGATTTTTAGTGGCAGGAGAAACCTAGAAGGGTCCTTCTCTTAATGCTATTTCATGAACCTGGGCACAGCCACGCTTCACCTTTGGATTCCTTGACTATTAATGGACTATTACTATTTTCTGTAATTTTTATAAGCAATATAATCTTGAACATTAAATAAAAACATGGTTGGTCAACTTATTTCTCATTCCATTGCAATACCTCTTACCCTCAGATACAACAACACTAGCATAGTGGAAATTCTGTGTATTTCAGAGGATTCCTGAGCAGCAGGGAGTAACTTTCTCTGCCTGATGGAAGCAGTGGTCAGCAAGGCTCAACCTGGTGAAGGCAGAGAAGCTGTGGAGATGGTCTTGGATGTGTGCTTTCCTGGACCATGGATTTCAAAGCGGAGATGGAGAGAGCTCCATCTTTGGGTATGCCAGAAACCTTCTGCTTCCTATTAGGCCAGAGCTCCTCGCAGATAGAATTTTGTGGTGATGACAAGGAGAGAATAAAATCTCAAAAACTGGTTGAATCGAACTGTATCTACCCAAAATTTATATGTGGAAGTCTTAACCCTCAAGATCTCAGAATGTGACTGTTTGGTGATAGCGCCTTTGCCGAGGTGACGAGGTTAAAGTGAAACCGTAAAGAAGAGCCCTAGTCGATGTCCTCAGAGGAAGAAGTCTGGAAACAGAAGAGAGACCAGGGATGTGTGAGCGCTCACAGAGGAAAGGCCATGTGAGGACAGAACGAGAGGGCAGCCATCTGCAAGCCAAGGAAAAATGTCTCAGGAGAAACCTGCCCAAACAGTCCTGACATCAGCTTCCAAATCTAGGAGAAGATGAACTTCTGTTAGTTAAGTCTCCTAGCTTATAGTATTCTGCTAGTGACAGCTCTAGCAAACTGATACACTGCTCTTACCTGCTTTCATACCACATGACATTCCTGATGGTCCTCCAAAACCCAGATCCACTCACACTTCGAAAAGAAACACACAGAGAAACGGACAACCACTCAAAATCAAGGCGGAGACTCCGTTTTTGAAGGTCTTGCATTAGCACTCCAACTGAGAAGTTGCTTCCACTCATGAGGGTCCTGCCCCACACAAAGAAAGCAGCTGCAAGGAATCATAGGGTGCCTAGAGCTTTAGAATTTGGAGCCGATAAGTCAAGGATGGAAGAACCACCTCACAAGCCTAGTTGGGCTTGTGCAGCTTGAAGCCCCTGACAGCGGTCCTGGATTACTTCATAAATTTAAAGCAATGATTTCAATCTGCTTCTCTGTGTGGGCTATCAACACACGTAGCACGCTGATTGCTAAACTGCAACATTTGCTTAGTCCTAGTAAATGTGGCAATGTGCTTAGTAAATCACACAGCATTACTTTTTAATTACTACTCATGTATTGAGCGTGGGGGGCCCAACTTCACAGATCACAAAGAGTCCGCATTCACTCTCTTTTGTAACTGTATAGTATCCAGCACGGAATACAAGACCTGTAAGGCCACAGTACGTACCCAGGTGTTAATTAATTTGTAACTCTATGTAGTTTAACTGCAAACACATCTTCTTTCCATGATCAACCTATTTAAAATACTACCTTCTGCTATCTCATCTATTTGATTTCATCAGAACCCTATCATTAATTCAAAATACTTTGTTTCTCAAAGTTTTGCTTGATACCCATTTTTTTCCCCCCCAGTGAAATGAAGGTAGTCAAATATCCCTAAGAGCCAATAGCAGGGCCTGACACCCTCTAACGAAAAGCTGAGTTCATACTTGTTTATTAAGCTCTATGGGTAAAATGAAAGTATGTTTTATTTTTACTTCTTGGCATGGGTTACGTATACAAAAGAGTTTGCATCTTTTTCATGTTTAAACAATCTTATGGAACCACCTATCAGACGAATTCTAACTTGCTAGCATCTTTTTCTTACTTTATGAAGATAATTTTACCTTAGGAATTCACAAGAAAAAAATAAAAAAAATACCTGTAGTATCTTTGTCATATTTTAAGATCTCCAAAATGTATCCTTGGTGATAGGTTATGATACAATAATTACTGAAACATCAGACATTTACACAATGCCTGAAAAACACTCCCTGGGTAGAATTAGCTTAGCATAATCACACCATGTGTGATACCTAATTGTTTAATATAATAATATACTTCTAAAGACATTCTCGCTTATCTGAAATACAGTGGAAACATTCATTACCCAAATTAGGAATTATGTGCCTGTTGCTCAGGCCAAATGTGCTTTGATTGTCACAAACTCAAATATTTCACATTTTATTTTTAAAATGCTTATTTGCTGTTTTAATTTTCAATATAGTTTTAAGTACCTGTGCAAGATGAGTGAAAATACACTCAATACCATTAGAAAAAAAGAGATATTCAATTACAAATGAACGATTGGCAACAAGACCAAAAAAACGCAAATATCTTCTGATATCCTAAAATACAACAATGATGGCATAATGGCTACTGTTTCAAAGATTGGGAGAGTGTAAAGAATTTAAAATTTTTAAATAATCTTTTGTCCAAAACAAGAAAATTTTCTCTCTCACATATACATTTAATTTAAAAATATATTTATCAATCATCTGTTTACTGAGCTGCATCTTTTGGGAGATAAGGTACACAAAAATGTCTTTCATTGGGAGCTGAATTTTTGGTAAAATTAAAAAAGATGACAAAAGAAGTTGCATTTATTTTGAGAACTGCTAGGAACCTAAGTACAAAAAACCAGAATCTATATAATCTTAAAAGTAATCATTTCCAACAATAAAACATAATACCGAATGCCAGGGTTCCAACTGAACCAAAAAGAACAAATTTAGCTTAGGACTTAATAATAAACTCCAGTTATATTATTAAAATGCAAAATTTGAAAACCATCTTGCAAAGTGACGGAATGGGCTTTGTTAACAATTGAGTTGTTCCATTTGCCTAAAAACTGAAAACCTTTAGAAACCTCGGAGGTGACTTCCTGACCTTTACTGTATTACAAATAGGCCTGATGTTCAAGATCCACATCCATTATATGCTTGAATGAGCTCAGTATTTATTGTTCTTTCATATCATTAAAAGAGCTAAAAGGTTGGGAAAATGCATAATGTAAAGAAAGGTCAAGTGGTAATCATGGTGTGAAATGCTGTTACATGTGTAACTATAATAATTCTTTAGACTTTATGCTCCCTGGAAAGGAAGTTGTTCAAAATTGTTCACCTATAAAGGTTTATTTTGTGCTAAATATAGCTCACCACTCTAAATGGTGGAATTAGCCTGACCTTTTGCTCCTCAGAGTCCGCGATGGCCTTTTCCTGGCTCACTTTCTCCGTCTGAAGCCCTATCTTTGTGACCAGAGCTTCAGCATCACGATTTCTTAGCTGCAACTCAGCTTCTTGTGAGGCAAGTCTGGCTTTCAGATCTCCCACCTAAAGAAAGGAAAAGTCATTGCTCTGGAGTAACTTGCATGGATAACAACAAAAAGCAGATATAGTTTATTTTTCCCTAACAACAGTTCATTTGTTGATGGCCTCCTCGATTTTACTGTAGTCTCATTTATAAAAATGCAGCCCAATCCTCCCCTCACTGCACTAGAAGAAACAGAATAATGTTTTCAATGTTTTCTTTTTCTTCTTCTTCAAGAAATGCAATGGATTTGTGTTGGCACTAAGCTTACATTTTTCTTTGCTAATTAACCCGTGCACTCAGGGAAACACCAAGTGAGTTCTGTGGCCAAGCAAACACCACACAAACCCCCATGCTTTTCTGGTTCTATGCAGCTTGGACTCAAGGTACAGGGGGCACGGGAAGACAGGCTCGGTGACAAGCTGGAGAACCACGGCTTGTACTCATTCATCAACAGGGGTCCACTGAAGCCTCTAGATAAGCAGAAGACACGAATTCTCCTTCCTTGTCTGCAACTTAACTGGCTGCAAGCAGAAATGCCCACGACAGGGCTTACCTGTTCCCACCTTTCATGAAACGGCTGTTTCACTTTTCTCAGGTTCTGTGCCATTTGATTTAGGACCATGGAGCCAACCCCACATGAACTGACTACCTAGAGGGAAGGGAGAGTTGTGTGCTCTGGGGGGCACCAGCACTAACAGAAGACCGGAGAGTGACAGAGCTGTGGACCGGCCCACTGCTGGGCTATCTCAGGCGAGGCATCAGGAGATGCAGCCTTTCTGCAGCAACAACAAAGGGCACCAGCTCAAAAGAAAGATTCATTTCTGAGTCTGAGGAAAATGTAAAGCAGAGCAGAAACGAAGTGCTACAGAAAAATGTGACTCAGTTCTCAGAAATGTATAAAATCATGATAATTAGCTCTCTACTCATTTTCCAGAAATAAAAATATTATTTTGAATATCCAGAATCATAATTTTTTTGGTGGTAATGAGAATTGAACCCAGGGCCTCTGTACTGAGCTATATCCCTATGGCTTTCTCAATTTGATTTTTAGTTTGAGACAGGATCTCATTAAGTCACTAAATTGCCTGGGCAGGCCTTGAACTTGCATCCCTCTTGCCTCAGCCTCCCCAAACACTTGGATTATAGGTGCATACCATCACACACAGCCATTATCATTTTTGACTTATTTGTGTACTTTCGTGGTTTCATTTGTCAAATATCCAACTACTGCATCCAACTGGGCTAATAAACCTCACCCTAATATAATTATTTACACTGTACCTAAAAAGCGTGACTACTATGACTTCTATTTGCACTATCTGAGTTTAAGCCTGATGTTTTTTCTGATACCAGGGATCAAACTCAGGACCTTGCACTTACCAGGCAGGTACAGCGCCACTGAGTTACATCCCCAGGCACAAGCCTGATTTATTTTAGCCTTTCTGTGTACTCAGGGTAACACAGTGACACAGTAACACTTACTTCTCTGTTCTTTTCCACCATTAAAACTCATCTTATGTCTGGCCATAGTTAAGACTCATCTGAGAGTCTAGGGCAGTGGTGGTGAACCTTTTAGAGCTTTTAGTGATAACAAACAGCCCACTGTGGCACATGTGTTGTGCCACATACCAAACCTAAAAGCCAACATATAGGTTTGCCATCACCGGTCTAGGGAGAATCATGTTATTCCTAGCCCTCATTTCAGTTTTTTTTGTTGTTGTTGTTTGTTTGTTTTTTGAGACAGGGTCTCACTATGTAGTTGAGACTGACCTGGAACTCACTATGTAGCTCAGGCTGGTCTCGAACTCACAGCGATCCTCCTGCCTCAGCCTCCCGAGTTCTGGGATTACAGGAGTGCACCACCACTTCCGGCCTCATTTCAGTTTTTAAGGGAGTGATTAGCTCTGAAATATACGAAGTAACTCCAGCTCTGGAAGGAGCCTTTACCAGTGAAAAACGTCACTGCAGCTATCTGCAATGATGTAAAATGACATCTAGAGGGGGTTGTACGGCTGTAAAGGGTTGTAGCTGTACTGTAATGAATGCACATTGCTAAGGATTGGCTAGGTCTCCAATGGCACATTTGTCCATGGAATTTGTCAAACTGCTTACCACAGACCTCCCGTGGGGGATGCATACTCCAAGATGAAGGTGTTTTGCTTCACACACAGCCTGATCCTACACCCTAAGGCTCTTTAGTTTTCTCCACAGGTAACCATACTTCCTTTTCATAATAAATGATTTTTCTAAAATAGTCAAGTGGCTATTAAATATCTAAACCACTCCTCCGACAATGAAAGCATTCCATATCCAGATACCTCATGAAAAGAAACCACCTGTATTTCATCCACCATGGCTTCCTGTATCCTCACAAACTTTGTACAACCCTGCAACAGCTCCTGCTTCTTCCTCTCCCTGACCCTGTGACTCAATACATCACTGGGATGACTGAGAGACCACAGACTCCTTCTCGCTATGGCTGAGAAGCTACTACCGCAGGATGAGCCAGGATGCTATTTCACTTGTCTTTAGCTCTGCTATACGGGGAGAAAACTCCTTAAGTGTGGCGGAATCACTATTTTTCTTTGCTAGGGCTTTCCTGCTACTACTGACAGCTCGGTTTGGGTGACCACACTATCATTCCCATAGGCAAAGTCACCAGGTTTTGTTTGAGACATAAAACAAGGGGACACGAACGATCTTGACATAGAGCTTCTTCCTTCTTAGCCCAACATATTAGCTCAATTGGACTTTGAGGAAAATCTTCATTAGGGAAAAGGCTATTGTTTAGGTGAAGGAAAAGTTGAGACAAGGAAAGAAAAAGAAAAGGGAAAGAGTGGGGCAATGAGACATTCACTGGAGCGGAAGGAGCAGTACACATACGGATATGATCTTGGAGGGTTTCCCCGCAACTGTTCTTTGTATCACTCGATGTAACTGTCCTCCAAACCTCACTGTGGTTTCTGTTTCCTAATCATGACCTACCTATTCACGGCTCAGTCCACAATTCTTCATCATGGAACTATTCCCCAAGTGTGGAACTCAGTAGGAAAGAGCTGGGTGCGCTTTGGCCTACAAGGTGCTTGAAGAACATGGCCAGAGAGCATCTTTACAAGAAGAAAGGTAACCATATCTTATTTCTAGCTTAGTAACTGATAGCTGCTCAGCCCTCTTGGAGAAAAGCTGAGCTGAGAAAAACTGTCCCTTAAAAAGCCTATGGCAAAATGAGAACCAAGACCTGTCATATAAAGGTATACTGTCCCAATGATGAACGTAACTGTACTGTATACCTAAAAAGTACCAATAAACTCAATGAAAAAAAAAAAGCCTATGGCAGTAGGACCCAATAACAAAACTTGGAAAAGCCCACCATATTGGTGGCCTTGAGATGACCATCAGTGAGAACTTATTTTATTCCAGCTTAGGGTCCAGGTGCTTAGAGAAAGGCTGGGTTACTCTCCAAAGTCCGAACAGCCTCTCGTATCAGGTCACAGAGAGACAGCATGGTAGCATGGGTAACGCATGAGCATTAGAATAACACAGATCTGGGTTTAAGCCCCAACCTCACTGGCCCTTTGGCCTTGAACTCTCTAAGCCTCATGTATGAAACTGCAGGTGTAAGACCTACTTTACAGACTTGATTGGTTTTAACAATGAGATAAGATTAGCATTCTGTGGGAATTCTCTACTGATTACTCCTGCTAGTTACAGACAGTCTTCCCTTGAAGGAAGCAGGGCTTTTACCACCAAGGATGAAGCTCTTACTGGACACCTTTATTCAAGAGAGCTGGTGCTGAAAAGGCCACATCAGACATCAAGAGTGAATAAAACTGCTGTACGTGGGGGCCTCACCAAGGTCATGAGACCCTTGCTGGGGATGGGGTGAGAGCAAAAGGGACCTTATTTCATCCCAGAATGTCCAAATTCCTGACCATAAGCCCATGTCCCCAAAGAAGCTGAGATAGGAGAGGGGAACATGTGTGTCTGCCCCTCCAACATCCCCATATGGCCACACATGGGTTTGGACAAGAAGAAAAGATGTCTCCCCAAACCAGCTGTGAAGAATAACTGGTTAGTCCGTACCAGGTTTAGGAAAGCAAAAGCACTAGGGGTGTGTTGCTTGCATTCTCAAACTGTAACTGTGAGAACAGGCATCTTATATAATGCATATGTATTGCTTCAAAAGGAAGTATACTTTTCTATGAAAGAGCAGAGACTGCACTCAGGAGAAGCACATCTGGTCATACCTGAGAGGCGGTGGTTTTGAGCTTCTGGATTCCATTCAGTAAGTGCTCTTTTTTCTGAGCTACCTCTTTTTGTTTCTTCTTCAACAAATTCTTAAACAGTGATATCTGTTCTAGAAAACTCTTTGGAGTGGTGTAGTTGTGTCTTCTTTCATTCTGGTAATACCTGGCACTCATTTCATTTACACTTGTGTGAACATAGGCCATGAAGAGGCTAATGGAATCTTTGTGCACTGCCTGAAAACATAAACATTGTAATTTTAATAAGATTTTTCTCAAGGTAAAAATATCTAAAAAGTAGAAGAAAAAACCCCCAAAAGATTATATACTATTTTCTTCCTAAAAGCCAGAACAAATTATAGTACAAGTTAGGAAAACTCACTTGATCTTGAAGAGATAGCCACAGGATCAGAGAGATTACAATAGAGCATTCAGCTCTCCTAACCATCTTCTTGCCAAGTAGGACAAAGGATTTTTATGTGCTCCACATACCAAACCTAAAAGCCAACATATAATACAAGTGCAGCTCTTTTGCAACTTGATTTTTCTTTATCAAGTGTGTGAAAGAGAAAGTGGAGAAAGCAGACACAATATTCCAAAGAGCAATGTTTAGTGCTGCTTTCCAACTAAATTTTAGACACAGAGATTAATAACCCACCAAAGTCACAGAAAAAAATGCTGAAGCTCAGAATTAAAAGTTCTATGAAAACTCGTATTAAAACAAAAAAGATGGGTAAATTATAAAAGTCAATACTAGGAGAAAATGTAATGATAACCTCAATTTTCATTTGGAAACACAGATACACATATAACTAAGTAACTCTCCTTTGAAGATTTCCTGGAGGGCCCCTGCTATTCATTCTTTCCACTGTGTCCTCTGTGACTTCTGAAGTAGTTAACTTTTTAATTTGTGGAGTCACATCTCCCTCATTTTAATGATTATTTATTGCATTCTGTACAAGATGAACCAGGTTCAATTAATCAAGGGAAGCCTAAAAATCAATTAATATGAATTAAATGAGCTACACCAACTCTTAGGAAAGTCACACATAATTTACCAAAGTGTTGTCAATAATGCTCAGGTATCTTTGGGAAAATTATGCACAAGTGGCTGGTGATGCAGTTAAACGTTTTGAACTTGCACCATCAATATTCCAGTTAGAGGGTGAGTACAGACAGGCCAATCCATGTTAGTGGAAAAACCACGAACTGCTCCTGGGCAACATCTTTAAACCTATCACTTTCCAACCTTGGGACAAATCACTGAGTGGATGTAAAAGCAGCATGTATCAGATTACTCTGCATATTAAATATCTACCTCACTAGCAACTGAAACGTATTTTTAAAGTAAAAATTACATGTAAAAGCCCGGATGCAAATCCTAGTCTTTGTTTCTAGAAATCCAAGATACATGTGTATTACCAAATACTGGACTCAGAAAAATAGAATTTACAAGGAAGTTTATATAAACCAAACTCAAGTCACATTCACTTGAGGACTTTATTTTTAAGAGCACCTAGATTCACTCACTATAAGCATGGGCAGACATGCCCTCCTGCCCTGTCTTGTTCTAAAGGAAACTAGAAGTGCACACATACCTTTCTACAATACAGATAAATACTTCCTGGCCAAGTATCACGTCTTTACAGGAAAAAAAAAAAATCCCTGGCCTCTGCTGAACCATGATCCTTATGAGGAGGCTTCTTGTAGCCCTGCAAGCTCTCTTTAACAACAATTTCATTTGTAAATCTCCAATGGAGAGTGGTTTCCGGTGGGGCTGGAAGTGGCCCGAGACAACTTGTCTCAATGGGGCAAAATAACTATTGTTATTGGGCTTAACAAAATGGCACAGCATGGGAGACTCACAGAGCCTGGGAGCAGCTGGTTGTAATTCACACTGTTTTTCAGAAAACTCTAATCGTTCCAGAACAGACCTCTTTGATGACTGGTCTTCCCTGCATTCTCAATTTGTCACTTTCTCTTATGATAAGGTCAGTAGTGACAGCACTTCCTGACATTAACAGCTGTGGCTTTTAAAAGGGTCATTGTAGAACTACTAATTGCAGTAATTTCATTAGCATAAATTATTTATTCTGCCATTCATTTATCTCCAGTTTTCTTTTGAGGGGGGAGTAAGGAGGGGTGGCTGCCAGTGCTGCAGTAGCAATGGCAACACAGTGCTGTATTTTGTACTCTGAGAGATGCCAGAGAAGAACATCATTCCTGCTAGATTTGCCCCTTCATGAAAACCAGTCAATGCCACTTGCAGTCACTTTCAGTCAATTGTGGTGAAGGCAAAACTAAAAATCAGAGTGCCAATATCAGATGGTTATCAATCCAATGTTTCCCACTAGGATGCTTTGGAAAAGAATGTTGCATAATGAAATGCAAAAGTGAAACTGCTTTTTCTCACATTAAGAAAATAGTGTTTAATTTTTATTTACTTGGTTGGCTCGCTGTAAACACAAAACCATAAACTCTCTGTTATGTGGTATGATAGTTCCCAGGCAATAGCAGTCACCGCCTGTCACACCAACTACTCTGGCCACCCACCTGGCTTTTCAAGCAATTGCTCAGCGTATCTCCCTTGCTGAAACTGAGAATACAAGTCGCACGCAAACCAATACCAAATGCCAGCACTAATCCAAATATCTTTAATAAGCTGACACTTTGAACAGTACGGTATTAACTGTAGAAAAGTAGGGAAATGGGAAAGAAGGAAAGGCCAAAAGAAAAGGGGGAAGATGAATGAACTTTTTAAAAGTTGAGTTTGGGACAATTTTGTCACATATAATGTCATATGCCCACGATAAATCTTGAAATTTTTTCTGAGAAATTATTTCTGTGTTCATTTAAAAAATGTCAAACTACTGAGCTATAACAATCTATTGTTTCCATTTTCACTCCTTTGAGGCTGGTAAAAGAATACATTAACCAGACACTGATAATAAGACGGTTTATTGCATAAAGAAAAGTTAATAATGCAGAAAATGAGCAGTATTTCATTGCAGCACCTCTCCCAAGCTCCTCACAGCACTTACTCAGAAACAGATTCTGGAAGTGGCCAAAAGATGAAGAGTTTGATCCTAGGACCTACCTTAGATTTCCAAGTCTGAAATACTGAGTGACTCACTATATCCTCTATGCTTCCTCCTGCCCACAAAATTACTTTTTGTTTCTTTTCCTTTTTTCCTTCCTTCAAAATAGTCAAGAATTAATGTAAGAGTCAAGAGGAGGAAGACTGGGTGCTGGTGTCAACAGCAGGTGGATCCTTTACCTCTGGGTTAGCTGTTCTGAGGACCCTACTCCTCACCTGTCAGCAGGTAGCTAGTGTCCCTCCTCAGGAGGGTGACCGTGGCAAACTCAGGACAGGTACTGCTTCTGCTGAGGTGGCAACACCAACAGTGTCCTCAATAAGACTGCCACTGCACAGAGAAGCAGCAAGTGCTTCTTACAGCACAAACACATGTTCTAAACTGCATAGTGGTTGCTGTTTCCAGCTGTTTCTCTGGTTGGTGAATGCAATTTATTAGTTTGATGATTTCTTCAAGTTCAGCTTAAGTCAACAGTCTTCCAGATGAGATAGTTTCCAGTCATGAAAGGTGGCTCCAATGGGCTCTCCAGCAGGACATTAAAATGAAGCAGTAACTGGGGGCTGAGAGGGCAAACAGGCCAAATAAAACCTAGCTATGCCTTTGAGAGCAAGAGCACAGGTAGGACGTGGTTTCTCTGGCTCTGGTGAAGCCTCAAGAAACTCACAAGAACTTCAAGAAGGTTCACAAAACTGCAAATATGAACAGCAGCGATGGCTCCATGGGAGTCAGTATAACATTTAGCTTAGGGGTGTGTCCAGAGTCCTGGGCCACCACACAAAACCACAGACCTTTATGGTAGAGGTATTTTCTAAAGTTTACAAAGCAAAAACCCTGGGACACAACAGTCTACTCCTTTTTGTAACTTCATTCTAAACACAGTTCACATGGACAGAGCAAGACTTTATGACGGACAGATATTCGTGTGCCTGGGTAAGGAGAAAGAGGGCAGAAGGGAGAGAGGATGAAAATGATTGCCTGGGTTATTCTTCACCCATTTAAGGCAGGCTAAAGCCAGTGTGAGACTGAAGTAAGTCCAAGATGAATTTGGTTGCATTTGCTTTTGATGTAAGATTTCGAAATGTGTTCAGCATTTCTTAGAAAGACGCTATTTTCCCAAAATGCACAGATTTCTAGATCACAAACATTTTTTACTTTATTCATACCAAATAATCCAAATTCATATTTCAAAGGAAGAAATATTCTAAAAAGAATTAAAATTATACAGCTATCATACAACAGCAACACTCCTTCTGTGTGGCTTAGTATTTTTAAAAAGAACTTCTAGGCCAACAGAAAAATAAATCTTTCCAGCAGTAAAATACTTTCTTTTTGAGTGGACATGTCTCATGGCTGGTTCGAGAAAATAATGAAATACGCCGCTCATAGGCGAAATTCTGTAACAATTTCCAAAGTGGTGGCAGCCTGGGAAAGAGGGGCTCCTCCATCCAGCTCAGATCTCTACGCCTTCCTACGTCACATTTCACCCACAGTCAGACAGCTCTTATTTTCAGTTCCTATTTAATCATTTCTCCTTTCATCTAGCTTGATAGGGTAAAGTGCTTTCAGAATTCTGGCCCTACTTTCAAGTACGTCTTTTGTTCAACTTGCCTTGAAATGCAAAAGAGCTGCTTTTCTTTTTAATGTCCCAGTGCCTCTTGCTTTTTTTTTTCCTTCTTGCATGGGCTTCACTGGAACCCAACCTCTAAACAGCAACGTCTTCACCCAGTCACCTCCCCAAAGTTCTTCCCATGGCATTTCCGGCTCTGTCCTCAGGGATCAGCAGAAGGCCTTTCCTCCTCTCCCTCCTTGTGCCACCACCTCCCATCTCCATTTCCAAATCTCCTGTGAAAAGTAGCGTGTGCTGACACAAAGTCTTCAGATAGATACCCAGTGACAGTAAGTGTCAAACTGTCATTTTTTCGGGCCAACTGTCATTTAGTTCAATATCAGGTAACAGAAAAATAGCACAAACATTTATTTAGATGCAGTCAGCCTACACCCCTGGGTGCTTAGTGTGTACTAACTGAAAATTATACATCAACAGGTACCAATCTGTTTGCTGTTAATGAATCTTTTCTGGATGGCCAATGAGGGGGCACCTTGTGTGAGTACCATACACTCATCAAATGAGGTCAATAATTAAGAAGTGCCTAAATTGTGTTGATAACTTTCAGTCTCAATGATGGAAATTAAAACTAAGAAAGCAATCAAATTAGCACTCATTCAAAAAATTTAAAAGCTGATTTTGACCTCCACAGAAATGACACTGTGTTTTTCGAAGTACACAGACACACTGCACTCTGAAATATCATTATTGCTCCTGAGCAACAAATTAAGAAGGTGGGAAAGTTAAATAAGCACCTTGTGCTGAAGTGAAATCATCTGGCTAATTTGTTTCTAGGCATAATTCAGCTTGATAGGGTAAAGTGCTTTCAGAATTCCTATTTGGCACTTGGAATCCTATAGGAGGCGTCAGGACACCATCAGACACAGTTTAGCACCTGACAGAAGCCCTCAGAACTTCAAATGATGCAAATCCTGCCGCATCCAGCAGGTGTCAATGGTCACTGCCACAGCGAAGCTGCTCTAGCCTGAACTGTTTTCAAAGGGCAGGAGAAAGCCCGCCTAGAGCCGCAAAGACAGGGAACTTAGGAACCTGCACCCACTGTGAGCTTAAACTGTCCTACTAGCTATGGTTTCCTGCCCTATGAAAAAGTAACATTCATCAACAAGGTGCAGTGATTCTTTAAGGTCCTTACTAAATAAACCTGCCTGGTAAACATGAACTGGATAAAACCAAACTTTGCTATCAAAAGATAAAACATGGATTCCTTCTAATACAGCACATTGTTTCAAATCCCTCTTGTAACTCTTAGGAGATAAAATCATGCCCTACAGGATTTTAACAGTGCAATGATCCTAGCCATTGCCCAAGAAATCTGTTAGTACCTCTGACCAGTATGTGTCATTTTTAATGGCTTTCCAGATTTTGAAGTATCAAATATTTCTGACAAGCTTTAAGCTTGGAGAAGAGGAGAAGGAAGATAATTGGATAACTAGAACCCTCTACCACACCTGCATCTTCCCAGGCAGACACCGTTGGACAGGTCTTCCCTCTGAGTCCGGCGCTACGGAATTAGATTAACAGGCATTTTAGGAAAAGACCAAAGACGAGGTTTCTGTCTACAACATTGGGTCAGTGTAAGTGAGGATCTGCCTGTTTACCTATGTCAATGCTTTGAAAAAATACAAGTAAAAGAAGAATTATGTAACAATAAAGCTAGCTGCATACAAAAAAATAAATATAAAAATATGCCTGGTTTTCTAGGCACACGGGCAGAAACAGATGTAATAATGTTCACGAAGTATTAAATGACTGCTTTGGAAAGGCAGCAGTTATGCTGTTGAAGCAACGAATGTCTGCTTATGGTAAATCTGCATCTAGGAACAGACACCACTCTTACACAGCCCTCATTCTGTTTCTGGCTCTGAGAGTCACTTTCAGCGTCAGAATCATGCTAGGCAGCTTTCACCCTATCGCTCCATGGAATGATAGGACAAAGTTCTCTGGGAAACGTGCACCACTGCTGCCTCTGTGATCAGTCTAATCAGAGAGATACCAGACACAAAATAAAATTTCCTACGAATAGCTTCATACTTATATTCCTCTCTCTTTGAATGCAAACGCCTAAAGCCTTCTTTTTCCTTTCATGCAACCATTTAAAAATATAACGGGGCAGGGGGCAGCGTGAGTTTCATCACGAAGAAATGAGCAAGATAACCCATAAAACAAAAAAGCAGAAAAATGATTTGACCTAGTGATCGTCAAACTGATGGGGGCTGTCAGTCCTGTAGCGAGAGCGATCACAATTAACAGCCTGGCTTTGTTAGCAATCAAATACAGCCTGGTATACTTTTATTTGCAGTTGTGGACTTAAAAGATTTAGTTTAGTGATATCTATTGCTTGAAGGAAGAAATGACCTTGGCCTTCTTGTGAGTTAGTACACGAGTGAGAACCCACTCAAGTGCTGAGTGTTCACGGGGGCTTGCACACCCATCTCCACGTAGTGGGAAAAGGTGAGCGACCCTTTCCACAGAACATTAAAGAAGAGGCGATTCCTTATCTTAAGTAAGGGCACCGTCTTAAATAAAGTTTACTTTGGAGCATGCTTATCTACCGTGGATTTGTAGGTAGTATGCACGTGTGTGCGCTTGTACGGTTGTGGGAGAGAGAATGAGACGCAGGCTGACACAGCATACCTCCATTCCTTCGGTTTCCTCAATGAACCTCCTGCTGACCGAGACCAGAGCCTCCTGCGGCCACGCATGAAACCAGTCAATAGCCGAGCAGCTAACTATGGCTGGGAACTTCCGCACTCTGACTCTCAGCGTGTGACCGACCGGAGAGAAGCACAGAATGATCTGTGGAGACACGGGGGCAGCGCAGAAACAGGAGGGCGATAAGTGAGCAAAGAATGACACTGCAGTCGCAGACAATGAAAGAAAGGGGCACAGCCAACCATGACATTAAACTATCCTAAAGCACCACACGGGAGAGCAACAGTAACTTCCTAGGGAGTCGAAGTACCAACCTGCCCCAAGTGGCTGCTTTGCTGGACATTCAGAAGCACTGTAGCGTGCTTCCCCTTCAAATGTGTTCCTCTTTTGAGCGCGTGTGGTGATCATTATTAACAGTAGACATTTTACTCAGTTCTACCACACAAATAATATTATAACAATAAAAGAAGAAAAATAAATCACCACGATACAATCGTGCCAGTGCCTTCTTGTTTCCATCAGTAATTCATCAGGCTTCACAAAGCTGCATAGTACACTTAAGAAGAAAACCCAGTTTTAAAAATCACAGTGAATGTTTGTTTCCATTAAAAATAAAACATATCTGCTTCAATTCTCACTTCAGATTTTAAAGTATTAAAAAACTCTTTCTTTTAAACATGCTCTTGCTGAGAAACACACAAACCGGAACTTTTCTGTAGTTATTTGTTGATTCAAAAGTTAATTCAAGCGAGGCTAAATCATCCCTTGGTAGCTGGTACCCATAGGGATTGGTCTAGGATCCCCTACAGATACCAAATTCCAACGTTGCGCAAGTCTCTGTTGTAAAACGGAACAATTTACGGGTAAACCGCATATACCTTTCTATACTCGTACATTATCTCTCGATGTCCTTCTCTATGTGATACAGTGTAAATGCTGTGTAAACACTTGTTATATTGTGTTATGTAGGGAATGGAGAAAACTCTGTGCATATTCAGTACAGACACAATTTAAAAAGAAAATATTTCAATCCAGGGTGGGTTGAATCTGCAGATGAGGAAACCACAGATAGGAAAGGACAACTGTACATTTCCTCACTTTCTTTAGAGACTCAAGGGATTCTGTCAGCAGTGCCTGAGCTGGCTATAACAAAGTGTCAGAGAAACTCAGTGGCAGGGTCAATGGCACCCCATTTTCTCCCGAGAGCCGTCTCCAAACTTCCAAGGGTTCTCAGAGGAGACCCTCTGGGAAAAGCTGGGAAACGAAGGTGTTCAGGGGGCCTCCCTCGTCTGCTTCTCTCTCAAGTCCCCGTGAATGTAAGGACCCAGGGAGACACGAGCTGGGACGGTCTGAGGGAAGAGTCTTGGTTTCTTACGCAGCATGATCAAAAATCAACCCTAAAAACCCAACCTGATGAGTAACTAATTCAAATTATAGTAGAGGCCACATTCATTGTATTTTTGATCAGACCGCATATTCTGTAGAAATAGTTCAGACGGTGCAAAACAAGGCCTTGAGGCTTTCTGTAACATCTAAAGATCAAGCAGTTAAAACTTTTTCAAAGGGTTCTATTTTACCTACAGCATTTAAAATATCCATGTTAAAAGAACCTACAAAACATCTCATTTGTCTCTACTGCTGTTTGATAACTTGTAGTCAATAACCCAAGCTAGATAAATCCTAAGATTTAAACTTTATTATAATAAGTACCTAACATGAAATCTACTGTCCTAAATTTTTTACTGTCTAGTACAGCAATTAACTATGAGCACAATTTTTTAAAATCTTGAGTTCATTGGTACTTTTTAAGTATATAGTACAGTTACATTCATCATTGGGATCTTGTACCCTTACCCGACAGATCTTGGTTCTCATTTTTTCCCCATACCTCTGCCCTCCCTTCACCCCTCCTCCCTTCCCTATTTACAAAGACTTATTTCCATTTTTTTCCTTTTCTCGTATTTTTCCTTGTCCCTTATTTCCTTTCCCCTGCCCTTCCCACTTCCTTTACACCTTTAGCCCTTTTGTTCCTGTTTCACATGATCAGTTAATACAACTTGGATCTTATTTACACTTTTAGTTTTTCGTACCAGAAAACCTATTCAGTATCTACACATGTGTATGTATCTTGTTTATTTCACTTAAGAGTATGGCCTCAATATGCATCTATTTTCCTATGAATGACTCTATTTCTCATTCTTTGTGGCTGAGTAGTATTCCATTTTATAGAAAAACCACACTGTCTTTATCCAGTCTCCAACTGATGGGCAGATGGGCTGTATGTTGTGCAGGTTTCCAGAACTTTCTCATCTTGTATGACTGAAACTCTATACCGGTTTAAAGCCACCCTCCATTTTCCCTCTTCCAAGTTGCTGGCAAACACCATTTTATTTTCTATTTCTATGGGTTTAACTGCTGTATACACCACATATCAATGAGATCATGCAGTACTAGTTTTTCTGTGTTGAGCTTAGCATGATGTACTCAAGCTTCATGTATGTTGTGGCAAATGGCAAGAGTCTCTCTTTAAAAACTGAATAACACTCCATTGTGTATGCATACAACATTTTGAAAATCCATTCATCTGTCAATAAACATCAGGTCGCGTGTATGACTTGTCTACTGTGAATGAGCCTATAATAAACGTGGGCGTGCAGATATCTCTCCAAGATCCTGATTTCATTTCCTCTGGGTGTACAGTGAGTAGTGGGAGTGCTGGATCACATGGTATTTATTTGTAATTTTATGAGAAGGTAGCATAATGTTTTCCATAGCAGGTGCACTATTTTACACTTACAAACTGTGTACAAGGGTTCCGGTTCTCCACATACCATTGCCAACACTTATTATTTTCCATCTAAAAAATAATGGTGATTCTAACAGGTGTGAGGCGATGCCTCATTGTGATGCATTTCCATGTACCTGCTGGCCACTTGCACGTCTTCTTTACAGAAACAGTCACGCCAGTCCTTTCTGCTTGCTTCCATCAGGTTGGTTTCCCACTACTAAAACATAGGAATTCCTTATACAGTTGTACCTTGGCTCACAAACTCAATTCTTTCCACAGTTCTGGTTGTGAACTGACCTGGATTAAGAACCAAATCAAATTTTCCCATAAAGTCAACACTGAACCTAACAACGGAATTGATTTGGTTCGTGAGCAATTCTGTTGTGACCTGAATTGTGGAAAGAGTTAAGTTCATCAACTGAAGTACCACTGTATGTGACAGATATTAACTCTGTACTAAATACATGACTTGAAAATGTTTTTTTTTTCCATTTCAGTTTGACTTTTCACTCTATTGAATATTTATTTTTTGGACAGAAGCCTCTTAGCTTAATGTAGTCCCACTTGTCTATTTCTGGTTTTGTTTCCTGTATGTTTGATATTGTATCTAAGAAATCACAGTCAAGACCAATGTTATGAAGATTTCTGTGTTTTCTTCTAGAAGTTTTATAGTTTTAGGTCTAACCTATTTTTAGCTGATTTTTGCATAAGGTGTAAGGTCCATCCTTTTTTCTTTTTTTGAGACAGGGTCTTGCTCTGTAATTCAGGGAGGTCTTGAACTCACTATCTAGCTCAGGCTGGCCTTGAACTCATGGCGGTCTTCCTGCCTCAGCCTCCCCAGTGCTGGGATTACAAGTGTGCACCACTACTTCTGGCTATTGAATTTTTTTTCATGTAGTAAAATGTTTTTAAATGATACATTAGCTGATGATCATTTATTCATTGTATCTGAGATTCTAGTTACAAACTGAATAATTGCTCTAAGACTGTAGGCACTAAGTTAAGGAGCCTGTTATTATACATAATTTTCACTTATATCTAAATTCTTAGGTTTCTTTTCCCAGCTTTTTCACTCTTCACTTGAATATTTCTCCTTTCTTTCCAAGAAGCTCCTTTTCTACACCCAAATCATCTCTCACTGATGGTCAGTTTTAGAAACTTCATTTACACATAACTGCAGCAAAGGCAAAGAAAATAGCATCTTGTATCTGAGATCCCAAGTCTTCCCACAATATCTATAACCTATTTTTACACTTGTGACCGGCATACTGTCCGGCCTTAGGAATATGTCAGAGAACAATGTGTTTGAACTATGTTTGTTTAACCGCAGGGAAAGACAATGTGTTCCCTGTGTGATTTTACGAGTATGCTTTCAGTATTTATGGAGAAATAATACAGAAAGATCATTAAGATAACTTTTTCTTTTCTACCATTGAAGAAATTTTCTCCTGTTATTATTGCTTAAGAATCCACACAACTTACTTAAAATTTCACATGGGGTGGCATTCAGTCAGGTAGACCAGTGGTTCCCAAAAGACAGACTGGAACTTACTTAGAAGCACAACTTCTTGGACCCCCCACAGATCTGAGCACCAAGAAACTGTGGGGCTAGAACTGAGCAGCCTGTCGGGTGATTCAGACATCCACAGAGACAGTAAACCCAGCTGACCGTTTTCCAAAGGAATGATGAAACACTGACTTTCTCCTTCACTCTTCCAACAGCTGGTGAAATACTCATAGGATTTAGGTCTCCACATAAAGAGAAAACTGGAAAATTTAGAGAATTTTAAGTACATAATTATAAATGATTTAGACTATCTAAACTACTATGTGGGAACTAAATTATAGAAATACACTTGTTACTAGCAGTCCCCAAGAAGGAAAGTGACAGCATCACACAAGGCTTCAGATGCACTTATTGACCCAACTCGCACTTCAACAATTTCTAGTTTTGCTAGAAAAACTAGAGCACAGCATTTTTCCAGCCATTCAGCTGTCCTCAAAAGTAGTCTTATGTGAGAATTTTCTGGAAGTCACTGCTAATGTCTGGAACCATTAGTTATTCTGTTCTTTTTGGTTATATGAGATGGGGACCATGTAGCCCAGGCTGGCCTCAAACTCACTGCACTCCTCCTGCCTCAGCCTCCCATGTACTGGGATTACAGGCATGAGCCATCATATCACCAAGGCTTTCTCTTCTAAAACAGCCTACTCAGCTTTACAGGCAATCTAGAATAAATACCACTTGTCACCACAAAGAACATTATTACACAGGAAAATCATTCTGGATGATTTTTTTTTATTAGGTTTTCCTTAATTTTGGGAGAGATTAACCTAGCAAAGGATTTGTAAGAAAAAACCAAATGATTGCAGGATGTTATGTTGTCTATAATTAACTTTAAAATGCTTCAGGATAGTATGGAGGGCATGTGGATACTCATTTGGTTAATACCAGTGTGTGTACATGGGCTGGGGTAAGAGAAGCAGTGTGCAATAGTTAGAGTCTCTCGCTGGTCCGTGCTACAGAGCCAGCTACCTGGAGCTTTTTGCTAACTTCCTCTCTCATCATATCATAAATAGCTGGACATGCAGCATTATGGATGTCACACAGGATTTTTCAATGACAAAACGAATAGCGTTCAAGGTATCTGAAGCAGCCAGGAGGGATAACACACACCTATAATCCTAGTACTGAGGCTGAGGCAGGAGGGACGGGGATACAGGCTCATTGTGAATACCCCAGGTTCAATCTCCTGTACCCCCCAAATTTTTTTTAAATCACAGGCAAAAACAACTATGGTACAGACCCCTACACTGGTAAAAGAACAAATTAGAAGAATTCAGGTATAGAGGTATCTCAGTGTTACTTGAGACTCTTGGATTTTGACCAGTTCTAGTAAACAGTTTATGGAAAAGAATCTGTCTTTTGAGAGCATTCCAATGAAGAGGTTGGCTGAATCCAATCATGGGGATAGTATTATGTCTGCCCAAAAGGAATTCAAGGGAGGGCTAGTCAGGTCCTCACAAGGACAGAGTAGGGCATGAGGCTTGTGTGTGTCCCTCTTGATAATAGATCAGCTCTGCACAGCAGGGTTCAGTCTGAGACTTCCTTTCCTTGAAGCATAAATACATTTGGGGGTTTTGGGGAAAAAGCCTCCCCTACTCGTCTAAGGAGATGTCATCTATCTTTAAGAATCCAGCAGTATACACGCCTCTTCAGAAAAGTGCTGGAAGATCACAAATGACCAAATTCCAACAGCAACAGCAGAGGACAGAAAGTTAGCTGAGAAAGTTAAAAATGCGTCAGGCAGCTGTGCCCTTTTCTAAGAGCAAATTCTCACAAGTAAAAAGCAAACTGTGAATCACCATCTATGTATTTCCTGCAGCTCTAGAATTTGGATGTCAGGCACCTGCTTTTGAAGCACATACCATAGAATTTTCTATTCTTTTTTTTTTCCTTTCTTCACAAAGGTGTTATGACTCATTTGCAATAACCCATATTTCACTGTGCTTTGTAACATGTTTCAATTTATTTCAGATACAATCCCAAAGTAACTACATATTTATTTCTACATCACTAACAGGACTCAGTCCATTTCATCTTGTAATGGAAATTTGAATTGCTACCATCATTCTGTATTTTTTCCCTAGGTGCTTTACCTAAGTCTAAGATAGAAGTTATCCTCCCACATATTAACTTGGGAAGCTTCTATCCATAACTTATGTTTGCATTTATCCTCAAAAGCCTCAGTATTTTTCAAGAATAATAAGATCTGAATCTTACTGAAAGAATCTTCACAAGAAAGGTGGCTTAGCTCAGAAAACAGTCCCCAGTTTGACTGTTTTAGTCTCATTCTATCATCCTCTTCAGATCTTCTTAAATTATCCTGCCACTGATCTTTTAATTTCAATTTTTTCAAAGATCCAGCAGCATCTTCAGCATGTATACACACAAACCATTTTTATATCCACTTCTTTCTTTCTTGAACCGCACACAATGAAATCATCCCCATGACTTCTGACTGGTAAATATGAGACAGTCCAGATTTTTGCCAAAGGTAATATTTTGTACCAGGGAATTTTAATTCATTTATTTTGGAAACTCTTGCTATTTGTAAAGAAAACTGTACATGGAAGCCTGAGATGGAGCAAAGAGGACACCAACTCCTGAGGAGTAAAGACAGTTTGAAGAGCCCTCATTTTAACTGCTCGGCTCTCGTCGTCACATGTGTGAGGACACACACTATTCTCCAGGCCGCTGCAGCCTCATGACTATATCACAGGTTTTCATTGTTTTAGTTTTAGGTTTTTTTTTTTTTTAAAGAAAATGTGGTGCCGGTTTTCTTCCTAAAGTCTGCATTTGAACCATAGCGCACCAAGTTCCTGGCTTGATCTGTGTGGCTCTGTGAGTAGAGCAACCAGCACAGCTGCTCACCCTGTTGGGTGTGTCTCTGCTCCTGTGCTGTTACCAGGACAGGCTGCAGATGCTGCTGGCAAACTGCAGGACAGAAAGTCAACAGAACAACAGTGTGGTCATGCTTTTCAAAGTGCAACCTATTCCGGTATAGAGTGAAGCCCTTTGTTCTCGGATCAAACTCTTCACTTCTAGGGTCAGTACTCTTTGGGACTCTTCCTAATCATTCCCCAGTGAAATTTCTTGTCAGGTCTTCTGTTACTTTATTTAACCCACATCTCTGGCACGCAGAGTCAGAAGTTGACGTGTGTTAGTGTAATGATCGAATGGATGCTTGTCCTCTGAATGGTGAAGAGCTGTGGACGGGCAGGGACTGGGTTCCCTCCCGCGCCCGGTCATTTCCTGTGTCCAGCACATCATAGGCGCTCAATAAATCTTTGCTTGATGATGCACGAGTAAATGAAGAAATAAATAGTTGGCAGTTTGAAAAAAATGTACTATTATTTGTGTCTGAAGGTTCTATCTGTTCGAGGCAGTGCCATTTTATGGAAGAGTGGAGGTGACGAACCTTAGATAGGGAGCATAGGGTCACAGTTTGGGGTTCCCTCTGTATTAGTCACCTTTCTGCTGCTGAAACAAAATGTCCGACCTAAACATCTTCAAAGAGGAAAGGAAGGGTTTATTTTGGCTCACAGTTTCAGAGGTTTCAGTCTGTGGCCAGCTAGCTTCCAAGTGGAAATGTGGTGGTGGAAAGGCATGATGGAGGAAAGGTGCTCAACTCATGGCATCCAGAAAACAGAGGGCAGGGGAGAAACCCACGAAGGAGGGTCTGGGGACCAGATTATAGTCCCCAAAGTCACATCCCCACCCAGACATACCCAGAAGTATGTCTTCATGCATCTCCTCAGTGGCTCCAAAGCCAATCAAGTTGACAATCAAGAGTAGCCACCACAACCTCTAGCATTGTTTTCGTTCTGCTCAAGTCAAACAATACCAGAAATTGGGAGGGCAGGGATACAGCACTGTACAGAAGACAAACACATTGGCTGGGTAAAGGGGTACAGAGCCCCGGCCAAGCCAGCCCTCAGGGATTTCCTGTTCTCCATTAGGACAAGAGTCAGAATGAGAGCAGGCAGAGTGCAGACTGCCTCTCTCCCTGATGCAGCCATCCTAGAAAACCATCCTCATAAGGGAGAGAAGCCAAGGGCTCTGTTGCTCAACCAGATATGGACCTGAAGAGACTGACTTTATAATCAAGCAAGGTAAGGTTCTGCAATAGCTAGTTTTCTATTGGCTAGGTACATATTAGAGCTTTTATGCACAATGAAAAATGTATCATGAAAATTACCTGTGTTAACATTAAGCCATTTGACTTATGCTTTGTGTGACCATATTAGCATGCTGCTTGACTACAGTTTTATTCAGCATTTTTGTTGAGAATACCAGGTTCTTGTGAGTCAACATGAGTCAATAGCAAATTACCCGATCTCTGTGGCCAAACTCCAGATACAAATTGTTCTCTCTTCCCCTCAGGAAGGAAGAAGAGGAGAAAAACTGTGAGGCAAATATAAAGCCAAGAAAAATAAAAAAGTATCCTGCTGATTGAAAAAAGCAACAGTCCTCTAAACTGCATTTAATATAAAAACTGTGAGAAAAGGTTAAAAGCTTCCTGATACTCTCAAGAGTCTGGAAGGAAAGGAGGACAGAAGTGATAAGAGAATAGCCTAAGACAAAAAAAGAAAAATTTAAAAGGACTTAAATAATAACAGATAATAAATTGCAATAATTCTTCCTAAAAATATTTAAAACATCCAAAGCCAACCTTTTCATTCAATTCTCACTGATGGAAAGCTAGTGGCATTCTCAATTAAAATAAAAATAAGAAAACAGTGGTTGCTGTAGTACTTGAAAGTTATAAATGTTATTCAGGAAGTATAGCTACAATGAGATATAGAAAAAGTGATTATCAGAAAGGAGTAGATGTTCAAAGCAACCCCTAAAGAACAAAATGGAAAAACCAATAGAATTAAATAAGTGTTCAAGAAGGGGCTGGTTATACAAACAACACACAAATACCCATTAATCATTCTGTCCCTCCATCCACTGACTTTCTTTTATGTCTATGATGAGCAGTTAGAAATTCAGCAGGAATGACAGACACTGTAAAATACTGAAAAATGAACTTAATGAGAAGTGTGTAAAAGTACTGTTAAAATAACCCGGTGCTTTATCAAAAGTAAAAAAAAGGCACTGTGACTAAGGAAGAGATGGGCCACATTCCTTTCTTTGTTTTTTCATTTTTTTGAGACAGGGTCTCATTATGCAGTTGAGACTGACCTGGAACTCACTACGTAGCCCAGGCTTGTCTCGAACTCTCAGCGATCCTCCTGCCTCAGCCTCCCTAGTGCTGGGATTACATTTCTTGGGCCACATTTCTTAAAGAGTTTAATAATCAGGAAGATGCTCATCCTTTTTATACTCATTGCAAATTTTAGTCTAATAATTCCCAATAGGAGTAACAATTTAGCAAACTGATTTTAAAGTTGGTATGAAATAAAAATTAATTTAAAGCATAAAAAGGATATTTGTAAAAACAATATTCAGAATGAAATCACACGATCAGTGAACAGAACTTAAATTACATTAAATAAAAGTGTATATAAATGATAAAAATATCCAAAACTGTAAATGTATCCATTATTCCAAATTAGTCTATATATTCTCTTTGGATATTTTAAGGTGTCAAGCTGATTTTATACTATATCTGAGAAATTAAAGATATACATCGTAAAGTAAATGTAGAAAAGGGAGGGCTAGGGTTCTACTAGATTCCGGAATAAAATATAAAGGTATAATGAAGCAGTACGGTGTTTTTACAGGTACAGATGAGTAGATCATTGGCACATATAAAAGCCCTAAAAATAATCCCATATATTTTTGGCATTTTGTGAGACAGGTAGCATTTCAAAACAGTCAGTTAAATGAGAGATTTATGTAATAAATGATGTTGGAATGATTTGGAGGTAAAAAAAATAAGAGGTATACCTTATATGCAAATATTCAGGGCTAAACACAAAAATTAAAAATAGAAGAGAAGTGAGGATAATATTTTTCATAACTACATAGAACAGAAATGCTCCCTGAAATTGTTTTAACATACAGAAGCCATGAAGGGGAAATCTGACTTTTTAATATATATATAAAGTTAATGCAGAGGTCATTATAAATAAAGCTAGCAGAATTATGATAATCTTTGAGAAAAACTCAGAACAGAAAATAACATGAACATCTGAACACTATATATAAAGAACTATAAAAAATCATAATAAACAAATGGGAAATTTGATAAAGGGTGTAAATGGCTAGTTTGCTCTATGCATGTGAATACATTAAAGTACATTTAAAGCTGGGTGTGGTGGATATGCCTGTCACCCCAGCTAATTGGGAGGATGAGGCAGGAAGGTAAGTGTGAGGCCAGCCTGGGCAGTTTAGCAAGACCCTGTCCCAAAATAAAAAAATCAAAAGGGGGGCTGGGGATTTAGCTCAGCGGTTCAGTGGCCTCCCTTGCAAGGGCAAAGACCCGAGTTCAATCCCCGGTACCATAAATAAATAAATAAATAAATAAATAAAAAGGGCCTGGGATACACCTCAGCAGTAGAGTGCATCTGGATTCAATATCAAGTATCACCCCCCAAATATGTGTGTGTGTGTGTGTGTGTGTGTGTGTGTGTGTATGAATGAATAAGTACATTTGTGTTAAATCACTCAGGACACACATTTTTATACCATTCAATATTTTTTGTGTATGAGCCTTCTGATCTAAAAAGCCAAGAGAAAGGTAATTCAACTATTAAAGGAAACTGTGTGAGAGGTGACCAAAAGCCTGTCTGAATATATATTTTGAATGTGCACACATAGTACGCTAGGAGGAAATACACCAATATGTTATCTCTAGACAATATAATTAAGGTTAGTTTTTATTTTCTTCATTTGGTTCTGTATTTTACAATTTTCTACCATGAACATGTATTTATTGTATTATCAGAAATAGATCTCTGTATATACATTATATAGATACAGTTGTACCTTGGTTTATGAACTTAAATCAAATTCAATGGTTAGGTTCAATGTTGACCTTATGGGGAAATTTGATTTTTTTCATTCAATTTGGTTTGCAACCAGAATTGTGAAAAAAATCAAGTTTGTGACCCAGGAACTACTGTGGATAGATATCTAAATAGACATCTAAATGAGACAAACAGATACCTACAATGTAGGGGAAAAAAAAAACAGGAACTGCTACATAAATTATATGTCCTTTGCCCTACGGCATCAGGGGCTAGTGAGGAAAACAAGAAAGAAAATGTATGGGGTTAACGAAGGTCCACAGAGAAGATGAAACTGCTATATTCTCACACAAAACAGAGTTATGTAGGAAAAGTTGCGTATATAAACTGTGAGGGAGAGGAAACAGTTGACATTCACTCACTGGCTTATCTGGGGTAATCCAAGGACACGCATCTGATCGTAGTTAATGAGCACAGCTCTGTGGGATTCTGAGGTCATACTCTGCATGCCAACAGGTTCTCTGTGCCCTGCATTCCAAATGAGAACTGACTGTGAGTCATGAGCATGGGTAACGGGATGGCAATGCCCATCACTCAGTGTGCACTGCCTGGTGTGCTCCAAACCCTTACGTCACAGTTAGTATCCTGCGTCACCAGCTTGCAACATAGGCAACAGAGAGCTCATCAAAATCCTGAGTTTTTCATACATGTTGGTGAGGAGTAGGATATCAGAAACCAACACAGGGTGATTTGGGATTCTTTTTATAATGCCAAGGGTTAAACATCATATGCACAGATCGAAAAGAAAGTAGCTGCTATCTTCAGGCTGAAAGGTGCCCTTTTTCTTCTCCATCTTAGTTCTCTCTAGGGGTAGAGGTTATGATTCTGACCATTAAAGTTCCTCAGGATGCCTCAAACTAAGGGGCAAAGTCAAAAGACATCAAATGTGGCATCTCTTTTTCTGAGGAAGATTTGCTATAGCATTGAAAACAAAATTTAAAAACATCAAAAACCAACTTTCTACTCATTTTATAGGGAAGAGATAGATTATCAGTTAGTAGTTTGAGAGTGGGGAGAAATGAGCCATGTTTCAACTAAAAAAATTTCCAGCTTGTACTCAGTTCAACACTAAAACATGGGACTATAGGTAGGATTGAACATCAATAGAGATGAATATCGGACCGATCTCAAGTTTTGGCAAGTCCTGACCACGTTAAGAACAAAGGAAATGCATAAAGGAAAACTGATGAATGTAAAATTATAAGACTTCTGTATATCAATTTGTATTATATGAATATTAATAAGCTTGAGGACAAAAATCGTAATTATCTCAATAGAAGCTGAAAAAGAAGTTAGTAGATATATATTTTCTTAACAAAATATGTACTCTGAATTAAAAGTCAATGCAAGATACAACAGTGAAATTAGAAACACCAACATTAGAATAAAGGCACATTTCTCACTATCACCACTATTACTAAATGCTGTTCTGGAGGTTTCCATGGCAATAAGAAAGGAAAATTAATAAATAGCAGGAAAGACCAAATATCTTTACCTACTGGCTATATGCTATCAACCAACTACTAGAAGCTGTAAGAGAAGAAATAAGGCAGCAAGCTATAAATTAAAAATAGCTTTTCTATATTCAAATAAGATAATATAACAGAACTCTATAAAAGACTTTATATCATAGATTAAATTCACCCTACACTAAAGAAGCATTCAGTGTGGCAATTAAAATCGAATACATTTAGAATTTGAAAAAAATGATTCTAGTGCTTACCTATAAACATATAAAACATCTGAGAATGAGGAAAACCTATCAGAAGTCTAATATTAAAATATGTGAGAAAACTTTATTAAACACACAGGGTAATGTTAGGATCCATGTAGAAAGACACAGCAAAAAAGAGAATAGAGCATTTGAAATAGACCCAATGAGCAGGGACTGTGGCATATAAGCAGTGCACAAAAGTGGTAATGAAGAAATACATGTTGAGATACAGTAATATCTTCTGGGGAAAAACAACCTGAAGTCTCCCAGCTTACACTTCCCTGTCTATAATAAGGAATATACTGGCTTCCAGAAGCAGCACAGCCTTAACCATAGATCATAAAGCACTGCAATAGCTCATGCTGCCACTTGGAAAAAAACAAAACAAAACAAAAAACTATAGGTGTCCTTGTCTTGCAATGGTTAACATAAATTTTCAACGCTAGGATTGTGTGAAAGAAATTATGTAGAATTGTGATTTTTCCCAGGCTAGCAACAAAGCAGTAAGATGCTCTCTCCATGCTAGGCAGAGACAGAGAGCCACAGCTCCAAAGCAGCCATGCAATTATGAGTGGGAACAACGGGATCTCTTCAGGGCCATTTGTTGCTGAGCTGTGATGTCCAGAAGGCTGGATGAATGAAATGTACTTTCCAATTATGATACTTTCTTAACCTCTTAGTGTTTGTCAGGATGTAAACCATGGGAAGTTGAGGAGTATGTGTAGTACAAAATCCATTCTCAGTTTTATGCATAAAGGCAACATACCAAGATGGCCCCTGCCCCCAACTCCCTGAGAGCTGTTGATACCACTGTGGTAGTAAGAAGTCAGCTCAGGGTTTTGAGGAACAGCTCTGGTTTCCTAACACAGGGTATTTCCTGTTCCTATTTCCTTTCCTTCTTTCTTCCTGAAATAACAGTCTGCTGCAGCCTTCTGTGATTTGGAGGCAGAAGGCAACTGACTGAACGCTGCCCTATGGAAAGACAGAAGATTATGGGTCCCTAAGGGTGTCAGCCAGTCCCAAGTCACTGATCTGAAAAGCTTTAAGGGATGATTGTTGGAGTTTTCTCTTATTTGTAACTCAATTGAGTTCCAAGTGCTTTTAATGAAGAAGTAATAATGCTTGGAGAGTGACGCTTTTCTAAATTGTAAGAAACCCTAAATCCTTTAGGGAAAACACTGATTAATACTGAACTTAAAAAAAAAACCCAAAACACCAAGTTATAAACAAGTAAACAAACATGAACCATATGTACATTTAAAAGAAAATTTTAAGAAAGACAGGGAAAAATATGTATGGCTAATTGCTTTCAAGAGAATTGGGCTCTTTGTTACTTAGCCTCAGGGTTTATTTAACATCACATTACCTCTATGCTACTAGTTGAAGCAGTCATAAGACTACCCAGACTCAAGGAAAGGGGATCCATACGTCACTGGTCAGCAAGAATGGCATCAAATAATCTACAAGAATGTTTTAAAACTACCACAAACTGTAACTACTATCAATCCCCTTTCTAGGAATTTATCCCGTAGAAACAAGCAAGCTTGAGTGCAAAAGATATACAAGATGTATGCTCTAGACTTATTTATAACAATGGTTCTCAAATTTCAGCAAGCCTCAGAATTACCTAGAAGACTTGTTAGAACTTAGATTTCTGGGCCCCATGCCCAGAGTTCCTGATTCAGGTAGTCTGGGTAGGGCTAGATAATGTATATTTTTAAGAACTTTCTAGGTAATGTTGATTCTGTGGCTCTGAAAAACAGATCCAGGCATTTCTGATTTATAATTCTATACATCAAATTCTATTGCTGCACTTGTTTTCCTATTCTATAAAGAGAATTTGACTCAAACACGCTATGATGGAATAAAGAGAAATCCCTGGCCTTGTTACTACAGACACACACATTCTGAGTCACATTTTTGATAGGCGGAAAACTCTCCAGGCAACTGAACCTTAGATGTCAACTTTCTAATCACAGAACAGCATGACCTAGATTAATGTGAAATTTGAATTGGAAGGTTTTGGTGATTTTACAGGTAGGGAACTCTTCAGCCTCCTTGCATGGGTATGTTGCTGGCGACTGCCACTTCTAGCCCTCTTTCCTCAATGCTTCAGGGTCTGCAGCCACCACAGTACCTACTAGTGACAGGTATGGTGATACCAGAAATAGAGAAGCAGTCTTTTCAGGTTAGTAAACATTTCTTAACTAGGGAGACTCCAGTTATCTACCTTCAGTTAGGAAATGGGCTGCCTCCTCTGGAATCCCAGGACACCATTTACACTCATTGTGCAGAACAATTATCTGTGGGGCCTCCCTGTGCTGTGTGACAGTACAAGCTCCTCCAGGACAGGGACACATGGGGCTCACTGCATGCTGCACATGCTGCCCAGGGGGTCCAAGTGTCTTGGCAGACATCAGGCAGACATGCTGCAGACATACCTGGAAAAGCCCGTATTTCTTTTCGAAACAAGTCATGAAAATTCAAACCTGTAATGACAGTCTTGATATAGATCCACATTAAAATTCACAGCAGCATTTGACCCAGCCATCCCTCTGCTGGTTATCTTTCCAAAAGAACTAAAAGAATCATATCACAGAGAAGTATGCACACCCAAGTTTATAGCGGCACAATTTGTAATAGCTAAATCTTGGAAACACCCCATTTGCTCATCCGTTGCAAACTGGATAAAGAAGATGTGGTTTTTCTATAAAATGGAATATTACTCAGCCATAAAGAATGAGAAAATAGATTCATTCATAGGAAAATGGATACATATTTTTTTTTTATTGAGTTTATTGGTACATTTAGGGATACAGTACAGTTACATTCATTGTTGGGATCATGTATCTTTACATGGCAAGTCTTGATTCTCATTTTTTTCCCCTT
>NW_022900916.1:23772265-23783124 GCF_012274545.1 Fukomys damarensis | reverse complement strand
ACCTGGTGCCATGTGACTGTTGCCTATAATGGCTTTTGCTATTCTAGGTCTCTTGTGGTTCCAAATGAATTTTTGGATTCTTTTTTCTAGTTCTGTGAAATATAGTGTTGGAATTTCAATTGGCATTGCATTGAATGTATATAGCAGTTTCGGTAGTATGGCCATTTTCACTATGTTGATTCTTCCTACCCAGGAGCAGGGGATATCTTTCCAGAAAATGGATACATATTGAAGATATACTCCTAAGTGAAATAAATAAGTCATACATGTGTAAATACCGAATAGTTTCCCTGGTGTGAATAATATGTAATAATACAGAAGATCCTAATAAGATTACTGACATTCAGAAATGGGAAGAAACGAGCTAAAGGTGTAGGGAAGGTGGGATGGGTAGGGGAAGGGTAATAAGGGAAAAGAAAAAAACGTGAGATAATGAAAAGATGAAAATAAAGTGTTTGTAGATGGGGAGGGGAGGAGGGGGTGAAGGGAGGGCAGGGGTAAGGGGAAAAAATGAGAACCAAGACCTGTCATGTAGAGGTACAAGATCCCAACAATGAATGTAACTGTACTGTATCCCTAAAATGTACCAATAAACTCAATTAAAGCTGAAAAAAAATTCACAGCAGCACTAACATGAAGGAGGTAAATCAAGTGTTTCTTACTTTGAGCTGTAGTCGAACCCTGGCCAAAAAGAATTTCCAGCAGTTTTCCCTGGAGTCCACCACGCCCAGAGCATGAACTTCATTACGAACTCCAGAAACTATCTTGTCCACGTCTTCCTCACTGAACAGATCCGGGATTTCTCCTGCCCGCAAAAGAATGAGCAGAATTACTCAAAGATGACTGCAATTTAAATTTTAGGTATGACTTTCTAATGTTTGAAATGTTTTAGAAGACAAAAGTTCAGCTTAAGTGAGACGAATCTGAAATTAGAAATGTCATTCTCTTCTCTCTCTCGCTCTCTTTTTTTTTTTGCATTCAGAAGATACACAATACAATGAGACTGAGCAATGGTGAACAGACCATGAGCCCGTCTAGGTAGGAATAACATTGACTCCTCTCCGAAGGCCTCGTGGAGGCATTTCTCATCCATAGGCAGACCAAGCAATACACCTCAAATTAGTTAGGTTTATAGGTTTCTCCCCAAGGACTGCCCCAGCATACATCTCAGAGACAAATTATCTCCTTTTAAAGTTCACTGAAACTACAGATAATTTGTCATTGGGGAAGATCTTTCAAGAACTGTGTTGGTTTAATCACCTGACACCAGCAAGTCATTAATCAGCACGAGAAAGCTCTCATCTAGAACGTGGGCATCTGTCAGCAGGAACGCGGTGGGCATGTTCTTGGCTCCTATTCTGATGTACAAATTGGCAAGATCTACCTGTAAGGAAAGGAGGCCATCACTCATGTTTTGTTAAAATGCTGATGCGATGCTGGGAGTATGCACATGGGTGCCGGGAAGAGTCGAGGGAGTAACTGCAACTCGATAGCAGCGCCCTGTGCCTTTTCCTCCCAGTGACCTGCTGCAGGGGAAAGCAGCGTGACATCATCTGCACTTCTGGCATATAATGATGAGTGTCAGCCTGTGGCTTAATGGAGCGGAGGGATGAAAACGAAGTGCTGATGGGTGACAACTCCCTCCTAATAGAATGAAATGAATTCGCCTGTGCCTTTGTCAAGTACCACAGCGGAAGGGAGTTCTCTGCTCATTGCAACTTGGATTGTTTATTTCCCGGAGGAGAGGTTTGGTTAACTTATTTGGTTATGACAAGTAGTTTAAAAAGGTTAAAACAGCACTCAGTGAAACCTGTAAATATTACATTGTAAACAGTATTGTGATTAAAAATAAAAAATTCACAAACACAATAGTTTCTTGAATGCGATAGTCCCACTGTATTTTATTCTCATATTCTTATCCCAAGGGGTTAGAAAACTACTTGTATTTATAAATAAAGTGTGCTTTTTCCCCTTTTTCCCCCATATCATACAGGAACACTCATAGTATTGTTGAACACCCATTTTGATTAATACAAAGTAAAAATTTACATATATAAACAAATATTTAATAAAATATTTTCTGAGTCTGGTTTATATTATTAATCATACAAAGATTTATAAAGCTTATTATGACTAATTTGACCATGTAGGCAGACCAGCTAAAGGTAAACAGCTCGTCTAAGGAACATGCTTCCTTCTCCTGTTAGGGAAGCCTTGGCCAAACGCAGGAGTCACGGGACAAGGAGAGCGGCCAGCTTATGCTCTGTGCACCAGACCAGGGCTTAGAAGTAGAGCTGACCCTCCACACCCACAGACTCAACCAATGGCAAATCGAATAAATTTGGGAAAAAACAACTGCATCTGTATTGAACATACAGCGATTTTTCGGGTCATTTTTTCTGGAACAATACAGTGTAACAACTATGTATACAGCATTTACATGGTACTGGGTATTATAAAGAATGTAGAAATGACAAGGTATACAGGAAGGTATGCACAGATTATATGCAAATACTAGGCCATGTGCTACAAGGGATGTATGCATCTCCAGTGTTGGGGATCCAGGCAGGCCTGGAGCCAATCTCCTAAGGATCAGTAGCTATGACCACTGTCCGGCAAGCTTACTCACCCGAAGGTCTTGGATCCTATAGCCTGTAGTCAGAGTGATCTGAAAGACCTCAAGGCTGCACATGTGAGCTGCCAGTCTAGACAGGCTCTGCTTGCCGCTGCCTCCAACTCCAATCAGGAGAGCGTGGCCTTGAGGGGTTCGGAGGATTCGGCTGATGCGACACCTAGTGAGACAAAGGCATCCACCACGACGTGGTATATAAAACGCTCTGGTACTCTTTTTCTTTTGATTAAAAATTTACAAACGTAACTCCAATTTTTATTGGAAACTTTAGTCCTTGTTCATATGTTTGCCTATCAAAGATGCTGCCAATTTCTCTGCCCTTGAGCTATGTGTCTAACGAACTCTCCCAGGCTTTTAACAATTTGGACTCAATGTTTTATCACTTCCATACTTTGAAATCTATATGAGGCTTTGTTAGTAGGCATCAAAATTTCTGATTAGAAGATCCTTATTCCACATCGGCATCCAAGTGCAAAGACATCAAGGGTAAATACTTATGCACCAGAAATATATGCTCTGCCATTTCTTGGAAAATATGCATCTGTTTTGACCAATAGACATATTCATGAAATTCAGTCATGTGAATGAAACACTTGCCTCTTAGTCACTGCTCACATCCTTCACATTAAAGCCTTCCCCATGCGGACAGTATTGTTTAATAATTTACTGAAAACAGTGATTCAAAAAGTTAAGTTTCCATCAAAGCCAACAAATTCCTCATTATACAGTATCCAAGATATGATGAATGCTTAAACTACTGATATCACTGCTATGTCTTTCATTATGAATAAATCAGCTTTAACATTAGTGAAATATGGGTTACACTGAAGAAATGTATCTCAGTTATATTATAAATATTAAGAAAAATCTGCCAAACAAAACGTAAGCATAGAGATATTTAAGGGTAAAAAATGGGATGACACTGTTTGCCTGAGGTTGCTTTTCTGAAATAAACTTCCATCCCTGAATGATCCATGTAGATACTTGTTTTAAATAATGATTTTGAAAAAAAAAATGAAGTCATGGTCACTTAATCAGGACAAGCTCATGTGAACATTTTCCCAAAACATCCAGTTACTGAAAAGACAGGATATTTTACACACTTGGTTGTCCCATTAAATTTTACTTCACATGGGTCAGGGATTTAGCTCAGTGTAATTGAGCCAGCCTTACAGGCTCCAGGTCCTGAGTTCAATCCCCAGAATAACAACAACAACAACAAAAATACTTTACGTGAGCCCACAATGAAACAGCCTTGGAAAGTGACAGCATGAGAAACTGCACACTCCAAAGCCAAGTTTGCACTTTATTTTAATGTACACTTTGAGGCTTTACCTCATAAGATTTGCTAAGTGGTAATGTTCCTTTCTCCGACACCGTAGGACATGATTACAAATCATCTGTAATGCTGATTAAATCAGATTGGAGTTCATAATCCCTGATCAAAGAAACAGTTTCACCTGTTAGGCCACTGAAATTCCATGTTGAATGATTTTTTTTTTTTTGTACCAGGGATCAAACTCAGGTCCTTGCGCTTGTGGGACAGGTGGCAGAACCACTGAGCTAAATCCCCAGCCCTGATGAATGATTTTTTGAGAAAGCCCTTTCCATTACTGTCAGGAGTTTCATGTAAGCCATGGCACATTCAGGGACTCAGTACATACGAACCAACCAGGACAGTGTTAGCAATAACTTGCTGAGCACCATACTCATGGATTCTAATTTAAACTCTCTTTGTTTGTGTAATCAGGGGATCACTGAAGTGGGATCAGTAAAACCCTCAGTGCTCAGCATGCTCATCAGAAATGATCTTGAGGAAGGTGCCAACATTTTACTTAAACACTGAAGCTAAACATTTTACAGAGAATTTCTAAAAACTGAATTATTCACATCTGTTTTTCTGTCTGGATTCCCTTCCTTCATTCTTCCTTCTTTTTAACGATTCCTTCATTTCCTTTTCCTCTCTTCTTTCCTTCCCTTCCTCCCCTTCGCCCTTCCTCCCTTTCCTTTCCTTTTCATCTTTTCCCACTGGCATTTATCACAAAGTTCTTGGGAGAGATGAGGGTGACTTGGACTGGGAGAACAGTACTGGATATAACGACATGATCCATTTTTCACCCTACAACAGCAATGGTGCACCATGTAAACTGTGCGACAGATTGTGTAATCCTCATAATCAAGTTCACCCAGCAGTTTATTGGTACACTCAGAATATTATCACGACGCCTTAACCTGGTTACAAAGAAATGGCCTACACGAGGAAGGGCAATCCCTGCTTCCCTACCCTCATCATAAATTTCTTGCCCTATTATTTTTCCTATGGTGCAGCCTCCCTTGATCCTTTTTACTGTTTCTCAATCATTTCCTCCTCAGAGCCACATGAAATCTGCTGCCTGCAATTTTCTATTTCAGATATTTTTGTAACTCTTGCTTTTATCATTTAGACGTCAGCTTAAATGCCAAGCTTCCCCATAGACACCCAGACCCTTGTCAGGACTCCAGATCCAGATTAAGCATCTCTTATTCAATAATCTGAAATTATAAATGCTCTAAAACCTAACACTTTTTGTGGAAAATTCCACATCTGAGCTCTCATGACAGGTTATAGTCGAAACACTAAAAATGTTGTATAAAGTTACCTTTGGGCAATGTGCATAAGAAAATAATATACATGTGGTGAATTTTTCTGATTAGACTTGGGCTCCATCCCCAAGAAGCCTTGCTTCACATATGCAAATACTGCAAAATCTGAAAAAAAAAAATCCCCAATCCTGAACACTTCTGGTCCCCAAAATCTTGGATAAGGAATACTCAATGTGTAGCTTGTTTCATAGAATCAGCCTATTTCATTTCGCAGAACAATTTATTACTTTCTGATATGTTCCTTGCTTATTCCCTTGCTGGTTTGTTCACGTCCTTATCAATGTCAGTCTGAAGCACTAACACACAAGCCTGTGTAGGGAAGGAACGGGGCTGCGGTGCTCGCAGCTGTATCCCCAGGACGGAGAACAGTGTGGATGGAAGGGTTGTAGCAGGCTGTAGATCCAGTATCATCTGTGCACAATGTGAGGTCCTGAGTCAAACAGGTGAGAGAGACAGTCTTGTCAGTGAAGTCTTGTCTCCCAGGATGACATCTTTCTTTTATTTTCTGCCAAGAAAACATGCCTTATTGTTTTTTTCCCCCTACTTTGCCCAAAGGCATTGAAACAGCTGGCCATGTTCCTGTTTGGCGCTCAACAAAATCTACTCAATACATGAATCAGTTTGAGTGCTATCTCAGCCACTTACCAACTATGTGATTCTGAACAGGTCATTTGTGTTTCTCTTTCTTAGTATTATGTAACAGGGCTGAAATTCTGACTGGATGTTATGACATCATAGGAAATAGCATGCGTATGTATGGTATGAAGATTGGATATAATTAACAGCAACATGTATATTTTAGTGATGCATGACAAGTAATAAGAACTGCTAGAACCTCAGAACAATCTAGTAAAGAACAACAACTGCATTGTGAGTCATTCTGGGGAAAAAAACAAATGGACCGGTGAACTCACACGTGTTGCATGGCATCTTCAAACAACACCAGATGCATGGCAGCATTGAGCTCATTGTAGGTACTGAGGGACTCAGTAAGAATCATCTTCAGTGCTTCCCAGTCCCTCACTGGCATGTAACATGGCTCCTCCCCGCCTTTAGCAAAGTGGCAGTAAACAAGGGGTTGCTGAAGCAGCACGTGACTGTTGAGACCCTACGGAGGTAGAAGAGAAACATGTGTGTCCCCGCCCAGAAAGATTCATCTTGAAAGAGGCAGGATGTCTGTCATGGCTTATATCTAGATGTCCTCTCAAAGCCTCATGTACTCACAGATGGGGCTTTTAAGAGTGGCTGGATCAAGGATGTGTGAATATGACTGTGTACTAACTAAATTAGTCCACTGATTGGTTTAGCATAGTTCTGGGTGGGGATAACAGGAAAGCCCACCCTACACATGGGTGGCACCAACCAACAGGCTTGCAACCTGAATAGAATAAAAGGGAAAGGGAGGCTTGCTGCTGGCTGCCTTCTGCCTGGTCTGCCAAGGACTGTTTCTCCTCTGTCATACCCCTGGTACCCTGCACTGGAGCCAGCTCACTATGGACTGAAACCTCTGCAAACTGTGAGCTAAAATAAACTTTTCCTCGCTGGGCATGGTGGCACACGCCTGTAATCCCAGCACCTGGGAAGCTGAGGCAGGAGGATTGCTGTGAATTTGAGACCAGCCTGGGCTACATAGTGAGTTCCAGGTCATTCTCAACTACATAGTGAGTCTCAAAAAAAAAACAAAAAAAAAAAACCCAAAACAAACTTTTCCTCCTTTAACTTGTGGGTATTGGGTATTTTGTATGAGCAATGAGAAAGTAACTAAGACAGTGTCTTTCAAGGGAAGAGCCTGAAGATCCTCTGTGAGCAGGCAGGCAAATGTTCTACGTTCAGACCTCATACACTCTGCAAACCAGATGCTGCAGGGAGCTTAGCTCCCTGTGATTCACTCACATCCTTTTCTAACTTTGGTCCCAAGACTAACTGGTGGAAGCTCAAGCAGTGACTTCTGACAGTCACATACTTACTTCAAAATATTTGTAAGCAGTTTCCAGTATTTTTTTCTGAAACAAGCCGCAGTCTTTTGTGTCTATCAGTTTGTCTCCATAAACACGGGAGGATTCATGAAGCCACAGGTGTATTAAATCATCTGGGCCTTTTAAACACTCAGGAGAAGCAAACAAAATTCCCTATGAAGCAAACGTGGTGAACATACTTTTAACTCAGAAGATTAGGACATTCCAAATAAGTAGCTCTTTAATATTTAACTCTGTGCTGAATTTAGCAATTTAAAAGCAATATAAACAAGAATATACGTATGTGTATACATATACAAGTAGAAGCATTTACCTTTTGACAAGTAACACTAAAACATTTATGATTATACTCACTCATTTTTGGGAATGCAACTAGGATTGCCTTTCAGGAGTCAGTTCAAGAACTAAATGCCACTGAGCCCTTGCAGCTATTATGTCCTCCAATGGATTAAAAGGACAAACAGCTAACATCAAAGTCACAGAATACAATGTTTTTTAAACTTTAAAACCCTGACATCAGTCAGATTAATCCATTCATGTGACAAATGAAAGACATAAAATCAAATGGAAATGTTCAAACCCACACTTTGTGGGTCGATGTCGAACTAGCACTGAAACACTTGAACTCCCATCCCCGCTCCACAACCCCCTTCAGTATCTTGGGTTCACACAGACCCACTGCTTATGAGCAGTCAGCTTGTTGTGCTCTCTTGGAACACAAAGAGAAGTGGAGAATTAGGCTGCAAAGGCTAAGACACAATTTGGAGATGGTAGGCGCAGCTGACAGGATGGAGGGAGCAAGCAGAAGCACATCCCATTTCATTCACAGCCTCTCTTCCCCTTTCTCCTAAAATTAAAACTCTGGCTTTAAACAATGCAATATTGAGCACAGTCTTTCTGGAAGGTTCTAGAAATATTCACATGAAAGATATGGTCCATGTGATTAATAAGCTATGGTCTAATTCTGTGCTATGCTTTGGTGGCATTTATGGAGTGGAAGAGAGTTGTAAGAATCCAAGGAAGTCCTGTGGCATTTCCTCATTCACCTCACAGAAGAACCTGAGCCCATAAATAACTTTCTAACTACCTTTTCTGCACAGGGAAGACCGCATTCGTTGGATCTGTTTTAATCTCTACCTTTCAGCTCCCTCTTTGGAACTGTCTATACATCCCAGATTAAACACTCTCCTTTTACCAGATAATACAATTTAGCTCAAGTGTTCTCCAAAAAATTGATGAGATAGAGCCTTGGTGACCAATGCAGTGGTGTAGGGAGTTACTGGACCTGTAAGAGAAGGCACCCAGTGGCAAGTCCTTAAGTCAATCCCTGAAAGGGACAGTAGGACCCTGGCCTCTTCCCTCTCTTTTACTTCCCAGCCATGAGGTAAGCAGTTTTGCTCCTTTGTGCTCCTGCTTTGACATGTTGCCAAGCAACGGGGACAAGTGACCATTTGCTGAAGTTTCTAAAACTGTGAGCTAAAATAAACCTTTTCTCTCTACAGATTGTTTATCTCAGGCATGTATTATAGTAACAGGAAGCTCACACATGGGTAAACAAGGTAATTTTTTCTGAGGGAGAATGTGATTTATAGCATATGTATTTATTTTTTTAGTACATGTATGCAGTATATAATGTTTACTTTCCTTGTGTGGGTTGGTGCATGTATAAAACACATCTTAATTTCTTTTTTTAACCTATTTTCCTCCCTCCCCTGGGTCTACCTTCCCATTTGAGAATGACCTATCTCCCTATTTCCTGTTATGTCTTTTATTTTGCTCTTTAACTCTGCATTTCTTATAAAAGAGAATCCATTGTGATTGATACTTAAGCTTGTATGTCATATTTATTTCATTTTACATTATAGTATCAAGATAGATCAATTTCTCTACAAGTGACTCAAGTTTATCTTTTTTGTGGCACAGTAGTACTCCATTGTGTCTAAATACATTTTCTTTATCCGTACATCTGTTGATGGACATACAGGCTGCTTCTAAGATTTAGCTATTATGAACTGTGCTGATAGAAACACGATCATGCATGTATCACTGTGATATGATGCTTTTAACTCTTTTGGGATGATCTCTAGAAGGTAAGATTCCCCCAGAAGGATGACAGGGTCAAATGGAATTTCTAGCTTTAGTTTTTTGAGGAATCTCAATTTTTAACATCAATACAAAAGGATCCAGCAATTTAAGAAATAATACTTTTCCCTTTAAATATTTGAAAATCATATACAAATGGTTACGGCAGAAACATGACCAATTATTCTTATCTGGCACTTTGAGCAAAGAAGGCTCTCAATTGAAGGAGTTCAAATTTCTGCCTTTGTTTCTATTGCCAAGTCATTCTTTGCCATCATCTGACTATCCCCCAAATTCATGTACTGAAATTTAATTGCCAGTGTGATAGTATTAAGTTGTGAGGCCTTTAGGAGATAGTTAAATTGTAAAGTGAACTCAAATAAAAGTTGACCCTTTTTGACCTGCCATCTCTTCTGTCCTGGCCCAAGGTACCATCACAGAATCACAAACCAGGCTCTCACCAAACATCAAACCACTGGGTGCCTTGATTGGCCTTGAAAATTTCAGCCTCAAAAATCTGTGAGAAATAAATGTTATAGCTTATGAATTACCTAGTCCCAGGTATTTTGGTACAGTAGCACAAAGAGTCTAAGATAGTAGCTAACCTGAGTGGCACAACTCTTCTCATTGACAAAAAGGGAATGATAAAACCCACTGTATTTACTTCAAGGAGTGTTTACGGTTATAAAATGAAAGAACACATCCAGAATTACAAAGCATGGCTTTAAACTTAAGTTCTACCAATCAATGGCATTAATATGGCTATAATTACTCCTCTACGCAAAAGCATAACACAGAGTAGTGGAGGTACCTGGAAGACATTGGATAGATCTCTCAGGTTAAAAACATAGTGGAATTTGACAGCTGTGGGTAAAAAGGTCCGTGTCATCATTTGATGGAAGGCTACTGTTGCCTGGATCAAAGAGGGGCCGCTGCTGAGAACTGACGGACCGAAGGCTCGGTGCTGGGAATGGAAGCTGAAGATCTGGCCATAGATGGTGTTTAGTGCATCCAAAGATGGAAAGTTGAATGCAAACACTGTGAAATGTCTCTGAAAAGAAAAACAAAAATTAGTATAAAATAAGGGCTTTAATCATACCAGAAAACTACAATCAAGGGTCTGATTTCTCATTCCTCCTATAACTAGGTCCATTTCCACAGAACTTCATGCCTGCTTTTCTGACATCAGGCTTGGCCAGGTAACCTGCTTGAGCTCACAGAATGAGATGAAAGTGACAGGAGCCGGCAGAGGCTAGCACATTTTCACTTGTTCACCTAAGCCTCGGACTTTCCAGGACCTTGAAATCCTTCGAAGGATGAAAGGTACAAAGAGCAGGGCCACAACGGCCCAGATGCTCCATCCAAAACCACGTCAGAGTAGCTGACACAGCCAACCCCCAGGCATTCTCAAGTGAGTCCCTCCAAGACCAACGGAGCACCTTGCTCACCTCCAGAAAACTCAAGCCAGGAACAACCATGGTGTGCTCCTGTTGCATTTATGCTGGTGATGGCTGTCATATATATAT
>NW_022900916.1:23766272-23771980 GCF_012274545.1 Fukomys damarensis | reverse complement strand
TGTATATATATATATATACACACACACACACATATATGTATATATGTATATGTATATATATATATTTTTGGTACCAGGAATCGAACTTGAGTCCTTGCACTTGCAAGGCAGGCAGCAGAACCACCGAGCTAAATCCCCAGCCTGGCTGTTGTCATATTAAGAGGCTTATTTGAACACACAACACCCCACACACAAATGTTTATAGAAGCTTTATGCCTACTATCCAAACTTGAAAGCAACCAACTTCTGCTTCAACAGGTGAGTAAATAAACTAGATACATCTGTGCAATGAATATTATTCAGTAATAAGAAGAAAGGATGTATCAAGCCATGAAAAGACATAGAGGAACCATGAATAAGCATTGCTCGGTGAAAGAAGACATCTAAAAGGCTGCATACTATATGATTCTAACTGTAAGATATTCCGGAAAAGGCACAGTTGTGGACACCGGACAAGTAACGATACCAGTGTGTAATATTAATAAAATCAATAAATATAAATTTGAAATAAATATTAATAAAATAGCTCAAATATACAGAAAATCTAAAAACCTAACAAAGGATTTAAAAATGGGCAAAAGATTTTATAGACATTTCCCCAAAGAAGATATCAAATGGCCAATAAGCATATAAAAAGATATTTAGTGTCACTAATTATTAGGGAAATGCACATCAAAAGTATAATTAGATAATATTTCAACCACTAGATGGCCACTGAGAAAAAAAATAAAACAAACGTTGGCAAGGATGTGGGGAAATTGAAACCCCTGTGCAGTGTTGGTGGGAATAAAACAATGATACGGAAAAAAGAACAGCGGCTCCTTAAAAAGTTTAAAGAACAATTATGATAAGATCTAGTAATTCCTCTTCTTGGCGTGTGTTCAAAACAAGTGCAAGTGGGGTCTTCAAGAGAAATTTGTCCTCCTATGTTCACAGCAACATCATGTGCATCGGCTGAGTCGTGTTATCCATGGCTGATTGGATAATCCACATGCTGTCTATCGTACATAAAATGGTACATTATCCAGCATTAAGATGGGAATTCTGCAGTATGTCACAACATGTGTGAACCTTGGGCACATTATGCTAAGTGAGATAAGCCAGTCACAGAAAGACACTGTGTAATTCCATGTATAGGAGGCAGTTCTAGCCAACACCAGAGACAGAAAACAGAATGGTGGCTCTCAGAGACTGGAAGAGGAAGTGATGTGGAGTTCCTGCTTAGTGGTTACAGAGGTTCAGCTTCACAAGATAAAAAGATGAAGATAAATGGTGGTAATGGTTGCACAACATTATGAAAACATTTACTATCACTGAATTGTACACTTCCAATGGTTAAGGCAATACATTGTATGTGACATGTAGTTACCACCACAACAAAATTAAATTGAAAATATTTTTAAAAGATCAGTTGCCCCAGGTTCAGAGGGGAGGGATAGAGAGGTAGAACATAGGGATTTTAGGGCTGTGAACTATTCTCTGATATGATAATGGTGGATTCTGCTCTTTATGTTTATCAAAGCCCTCAGAACATGCAACACAAGAATGTTAAACTCTGGGCTTTGGTTAGTAATAATGTGTCATCACTGCCTGGTCAACTGTAACTAATGCAAGAGGTTAACACAGTAGGGGGTCAAATAAAAACGGGCCGGGAGGAAGGAGATGGGAACTCTGTGTTCTGCTCATTTAGTTGTACACCTTAAATCTGCTCTAAAACATTAGGAGTCTTGCTCTGTACTCAAAAGCACCAAGAAGCCAGATGCACAATTTCGGAGCCCTAGGCCTTGCGGGTGTTTGGGAGGGGCAGGACTGAGAGCTGACCTGCAGCCGGGGACTGACCGAGAAGCTGCGCACTGTGGGAGTCATGCAGGCCACATACTGGCAGTTGTGGATTTCTTTAAGCATCACTTTCTGTCTATCATACCTGAAAGGCAAAAGGTGGCACCTTAAAACCAAATACCGGAGATCAAAAAGCATCAGAATCCATCAGTTCGTAAAAGGTTTCATCACAAGGGGTCTCCTTCTCTCCTCCATGCCTTATGTGGGGAGATCAAAACTGCAGCTCAGAAACTGACACAGCTCCTTGGGTGCCAAAATCAGTATCCGAAGATGAATCATTATAAATTGTTCCTGCTTGCTGACTCTAATGTGACTCTCTTTCTGGTTAGAAACTACGCTGTAACCACACCAAGGCTCTGTGAATGGGACGGGGCTCACCCCAGGTCTACTTCGGTTTTTTATGAGCACGTGTGCTGTACATGATGTTTACGTTCAACTTGAGTAGTAGGTACGTGGCGTACTTAACGCGTCGTGACTCTTTTTATTTCCCTTCCCTTCCCTCCTCTCTCCATCTCTGGATTTCCTTCCCACATCTTCCTCCTTTTCTCTCCCCTCCCTTTCCCCTTCCCTTCTTCATCATCATCATTACAGTTCATGTGTTGACATACAATGTTCTTAGTAATTGTGAGGCTGGTACATGCACATGACACATCTTCCTCTCCCCTCACCCTTGGCCTCTACACCCGCTTCCCATCTGCATAAGATCTATTCCCCTGTTTCTTTTTCTCCATCTTTTTTTTTTTGCTCTTTACTGTGTATGTACTTTGGATTACTCATGAGAGAAATCTATGGTATTTAAGCTGGTGTATCTGATTTATTTCACTTAACATTATATATATATATATGTATGTATGTATGTGTGTGTATGTATATGTATATGTATGTATGTGTGTGTGTATGTATATATATATATATATGTATGTATGTACCTGGGATTGAACTCAGAAGCTTGTGCTTGCAAAGCAGGCATGGGGTGACACTAAGCTACATCCACAGCCCACTTAACATTATATTTTCAAGGTGCATCCATTTTCCTACAAATGTCTCATTTATCCTTCTTTATGGCAGAGTAGTATTCCATTGTGTATAGACACCACCTTTTCTTTATCCATACGTTTATTGATGGATGTACAGGCTGCTTCCAAGATTCAGTTATTAAGAATTGCGCTGCTATAAATATAGTATGTGTGTATCACCATAATATGATGTTTTAAACTCTTCTAGGAAGATATTTAGAAAGAGAATAGCTGAGTCAAATGAAGTTTCTAGTTTTACGTTTCTAAAGAATTCTCATAATGGTTATACTAGTTTACACTCCCATCAACTACGTAGAAGGGTTCCTTTTCCCCCTACACCTTTGCCAGCATTTATTATTATTTGATTTCTTGATGACGGCAATTCTTTTGGGCTAAGGTGGACTCTCAGTGTTATTTTAATTCCCTCATATTTAATGTTATGCATTGCAGACAGCAGTTCTTAGGTAGTGCTAAATACGGCTGTCCTAAAAGTAAGGACAAGCTTCCTTTCAAAAATTTAGTCTGAGTGAAATCTTAAAGAGGATATGATTTCTGGACAGCTAGGTTGCTAAGCTTCTTATCAATCGAAACTTCAAAGACGCAAAGGGAAATTATTCCATTTCATATGATGACAAGAAGTACAATGTAAATCCAAAATCTATTTCAGAAAACATTGTCCTGGAAGAGTAAGAAGTTGGGGATAATTTCATCTTAAAATGTTCATCGATTGCATCAGATTAAGATAGAAAATAAAAACAGAGAATGGCTTACCAGTGTCCATAATCAATGTGCTGCCGCATCAGTGTGTGTGGCTGAACAGTGCCATACAAATCCACTTCGGGCCTGTTCATGTCATCAATGAAATAAACCAATTTTTTATTTCCTCCTGGGCCATAGTTACGGCCAGCTTTTTTCTCCAGACGTTTCTCAAGAACTCCTAAAATAAATATATAATTTAGTCTGAGAAATGACTGGCAGGATGCACACATTCTGTCCTTGGTTACTTGTTCATGTTCTTTCCATCTTCTGATGATTCATTCATCCCACGGTTTCAGGTGTCTCCTGCCTATAGTTTAATACCAGAAATGTGTCTCGGGTCATCTTCTATGTCGGGCTCTCCTGATGATCTCCATCTTGTGGCCAAAGGTTACTCCACCTCTGCTTTTCTGGAGACCTCAGTCTATACACCGTGACCTCACACTGTCCACTGCCTCCGACATGACCTCACCATGACCCGAGTGCTGTCCTTCCCTGTGCCTAATGCAACCAGTGGCCTGCGCTGGTCCAGCCACAGCCTGGTCTTCCAATCCTTCTCCACCACCATGCAGGAGACTCTAGAATAGCTCAAGAAATCTCCCACCCCTTTCACCTTGGGCCAATGGAGCACAAAGCACAAGAGGACAGTGCGTGTTGACTCTGCCTATCTGATTCAGGACTGGATCCCCAGGTAGATAACAGGAGACGCACTTACTCTGCAGGGCTGCCGATGTTGTGTAGTAGTTGAGAGGCACACGCGACACTATGTAATCCTCAGGCAGACTTGCCAGTATATCATCCACAAAGATCGTCTTCCCCACTCCTGCATTTCCGACTAGCATGAGTGGCTTTCCTTTTTCAAGCAACAATTCAATGAAATATCTAAGACGAGTTGTCTCTGATGTGTGAACCAGAACTGTCTGAGAAAAAAAATAAGAAAAGAAAGCTCAGAGGGGGACACACACACACACATTCCAAACTTTTATACCTGACTCAACACAGTCACTTCAGAACCGCAATCCAAGGGGTTGGGGACTGTACTCAGTGGTGCCACCACTGCCTTACAAGCACAAGGTCCTGAGTTTGATTCCTAGTGCAAAACAAAACAAAACAAAACAAAAAAACCCCCAAACAAACAAAAAACCAAATTGGAATCCAAAGAATACTCAGGTCAAGTTAATGTCCAGTAGGAGAGGTTCTCAGGTTAACATCCAGTAGGAGAGATTTTATATAAGTTTTGGTTTTGAGTTGTCACAGCATAAGGAAAACAACTGGTTAATATCATCAAAGTACCATAGTATAGCCAACCAATTCACATTTTCCAAACCAAGTACCGGCCCAAGTCTCCCTATCCCATGGCCTACCCCCTACCTTGTCTTGAGCATGTAAGAGCATACAGTGAATATACAAACAACTGTGAGCCACTCTTCAGCAGCTGATAAGATACTTGAAAAGTCAAGCCACACACAGATGACAACTGGGAGCTATGCCTTCACCTGGTGAGGGTAAGTGGCAGTGTCTATGCTAAATGTGTTCAGCATGGGGTCAGGTCAGTTTAGGGAGAAACAGTGGCTTTTCAGTGGAATACCCATAATCCAAAACTGAAACTTCCTGTGCATTGCCTTGTCAAAAATAAAAGTTCATTTTTTATGTTTTGAAACTATTTATTCACATACCATGTTGTTTCACTTGAAATTTGAAGTGGCTTTAGGAATATGGTAAAATAAAGAACACAGAAGTAAAAATTAGACTCATGGAACACAGATTAAAATATAAGATCAGAATGAGGGCTAGATGTAGACACTCAGAAAATAAAATTCTGCACAAAGTTTAATAGACAGTTGATAGGCTGGGGCATTTCTTGTGGACAAACTTTAAAAGCGGGAACATTTACTACTTGTCGGGATTGTTCAGAAGAAATATACATAAACATAATGGATGTGGTTCTTCTCCACTTGGACAGTACTTACTGAACATAGCAAACACTTTCAGGATTATTCCAGATTCAACCCATGATATGCACATTTATCCTAGATGTCCTTTTACTTCTGTGTTACTCTTAGGCCTACTGACAGTTTTGTGCCACGTTAAACTGTC
>NW_022900916.1:23758660-23765936 GCF_012274545.1 Fukomys damarensis | reverse complement strand
CCTTTTTTTTTTTTTTTTTAAACTAGAGCTTCAGTTTCTATTTTTTTCTTCTCCTTTCTTGCTCTTAGTTGCCATCATTTGCTTGCTTTGGCTATCAGCTCTTTTTTTCACACATTAACATCAACAGTTGACACTTAACTAGGGTAGATTATGTCGCATTCTGCTAAACACTGACACATACTCCGTCTTATCACATAGGTAGGTACTCAGCGTAAATATATAAGGAGATTTTTGTGATTATTTCTACTTCAGAGATAATGAAACTGGAGCTTACAGAGCATAAGTATGTTTGCCAAAGTCCTAGCTGGCTAGTAAGTGGTGGCGTGAATCCAAACCAAATCTGTCTGGAGCTTGAGCTCAAGTGTTCTTCAGTGCACGGAATGCTCTTCTGAGTATGAACTCCCGAGCCAGCCTGCCAGGGTTTAAAGCCTGCTCTCCTTGTTCCAGTGTGAGCAACTCTTCTCAGATTGCTCAAGATGTCTTGGTTTAAAAATTCAAAGCCTCCTCTTCTGGAATCTCCCTCATTCTCGGGCAAACTAGCACCACTGGTCATTCTGTACTTACTATCAGTGTAACTGTGGACACATTTACTACTCTCTCTGTCTCTGTTTCTCCATAAGTTAAAAAGGGTTAGTCCATGTCTTATCAGACTGTTTTAAAAACTAATTCACATAAGGCACTTAGAAAAGGGCCTGATGTACAATAATGAAGTATTACTATTTGCTATTATGTTTACGGACTCCCTGTGGTTCCTAATATGTTAAGACACTGCTAATCAAATAACTATACAGTACAACTGCGGTAAAGTAAAATTACAAAGCCTTTGTAGGCTCTCTATTAAATAAAAGACATTACTGATAAAGCACATCAACCATGTTGATGATACCATGTCACGATACCAGTTTTGAGGTCATCAGTGTTTCTTGGCTGACTACCAGTTCTCAGCTATCAGTTACTAAGACAATATTGCCAGGGAGCTAAATTCTAGAGAGGGTGAACAAGAAGAGAGATTTCAGAAGGTATCAAGCAGTTGTAGCGGACTTCACTGGCCGCCTCCTGCCACCCATTTCTCCATTTCTTCCTTCCTGGCAGTTTCCCCACCTGGTTGGAGTCACCAGACACCATGGTGTGGTTGAGTGACCCTTAAAGCTGCATGTGTTGAAGGTCCCCAGTGTGCAGCCTTGGAAGGTGGAGGAACCTTTGAGAGGTGGGACATATGTCACTGAGGAGCAGGCCTCCAAGGAGATTGTGGGACCCCAGTCTCTCAGCTTGGATCACAGAGGATAGAGTCAAGGACAAGGGCGAAAAAGACTGAAGCATTGCTTGGATTGTATAGGACAGGACAATTAAGCCATCTATCTGGCAGCAAACGCGTTATCTTTTAAGAAAAGGGTAAAAGAGTCCCAAAGGAAATTCACTGCCACCATGGGCCCAAAGGCACAGGCCTGGGGAGCAGGCGGCCCCCCCAGCATTAGGAGGTGGGGCCCCTTTGATTTTAGTGGGCTAGAATGCCACCACTCAGTGCCAGGGGACAGAAATTTCTGCCCAGAGCAGGGGGTGGGGCTGCCACCTCAGACTGAGGGGGTAAAACTGCCACCCCAGTGGGCCAGAAGGCCAGGGCTCTGAGCCAAAGATTGTTTTCAGGCATAAAAACTAAATTAAATTTGTTTTGCTAGGTTTTGAACTTTTGGACCTAGAAGCTCTCTCTTTCCTCTGATTTCTCCCTTTTGGAATAGAAATGCCTTTCCTACATCTCCGTCTCCATTGTTATTGAAAGCAGGTGACTTCTCTGGTCTTACAGATTTGCAGCTGGGGAGAATTGTGTCTCAGGAGGGTCAAGTCCTACTCATACCTAAGTGAGACAATGCTGGGGGAGGTTGGGGCTTTAAGTGGATGCTGGGATGAGTCCTTATGAGAAGGAAAACTCAGGCATATGGTGGGAGAGTCCAAGGACCATCTACATCCAAGGACCATCCATAGGCTAGGAAGTGGCCTCCGCAAATGGAACCTGCCAGCCGGTCAGTACCGGACTTCTAGCATCCAGACTGCTGGGAGATAAGAACTGTCCAGTGCACAATGCTCTGTTATGGCAAGGGGAGGAGGTTCCTAACCCGATACAACCCAATATCCCCGGAGTCCTTATAAACTGGCGTTTTTGCACACACACACACACACACACACACATGTATGTGTGTGTGTGTGTGTGTGTGTGTGCGCGCGTGCGCACGCAGGGCAGGATGGGGAGGAGAAAGGAAGGAGGGAGTAAAGTGTCTGAAACTGCCAGGTGAAGAGTTTGGATAAGCTGTCAAAAGCCAGGGAACACAAGGATTCCTGGCAAAGCAACAGAAGCTGGGAGAGAGAGACTCACAGCCTCCAGAAGAGACTGACCCTGCCAAAGCAGTTTGGACCTTGAAAGTTCCTGTTATTTCATTCACCTAGTTTGTGTTACTTTGTTATGGCAACTCCAGGAAACTAGTGCCTTGGGTTTTCTGTTACTTGATGTTAGCTGTCTCCTGAGAAGTGGAAATCACCAATATTCTCTTCATACAGCGCTACTTTAAATAGTAAGCTCTGGACAGGGTAGGGCATAGTGGCACACGCCTGTAATTCCAGCTCTCAGGAGGCTGAGGCAGGAGGATTGCTGTGAGCTCCAGACCAGCAGGGCTCCATAGTGAGTTCAAGGTCAGCCTGAACTACATAGTGAAATATTTTTTTTTAAAAATACTAAGCTCCAAAATGAGTCAGAATGGCATGATGTGAAGAAGGAAACAATGAAAAAGAAGGAAGATTAAAGCAAAATAAGATGGTCAAAGAATAACTCAGTCTAAGACAAATGTAGCTGGGTAATCTATGAAAAGAAACAATAAAGAAAAAGACAACAACTCATTTGAATTTGTCAGTTAGTTGCCCTGGGAATTTGGAACACACAAGTGCAGGAGATTAAACACATCCATTTCATGGCTGAGGATACAAGAAGGAAGTGAAAAATGTTGCTTAGGGAATTAACATAAGGTCAGAAATAATCACTGAATTGACAGAATTATGCTTCCAATTTTCGCAAAACTTGTGAAGTTTCTAGGAAAATGCAAAGAAAGCTGTTACCACAGAAGTTGAAATAAAGTTAAAAAAAAAGAAGTTGCAAAAATATAAGCCATTTCACTAAGTATTCCTGTAGTTTAAATTATTTTCTCTTAGGGGAAAAGTGCTACATGCCGAGCTACATGCCAACACAGTAATTTCTTTATGTGCTGAAGGGCTCAGACCAGCACGCTGTGGATAGAAGGCTGCTGTCCCCACGCCTACCTGTAGAGGAGCATCAGGATCCACAGTAAGCTGGGGGATCTTGTCTGCCCAAGGCAAGAATTTCTTAGTTCTGTGGTCCAGATAATAATCAAATATTGTCCCCTGGGATGGAAACTTCACTGCTTTCATCTCTTTATGCCACCACCGACTAAAGTCGGCTTGATCATCAGAAAGCTGAGGAGAACAAGACAAATCCTTACCACAGACTTAAAGGTGATTTTGGAAAAGCACAAAGCCCCTCTAAATCTTGCTTCACCAAGGAAACTCCAGATACAGAATCCAGTATCACATCAAGAAAAAGAGCTAGACATTGTTGTACCGAGTGACACCACTATAGGGGTACAAAGCATTGACTGCCGTAGAGCCACGAGGTACAGATTTAGGGGAATCATCATCCTAGAAAGCAAGGTAAAGTCAGGCGTACCTTAGGGTACCCTGGGTCATTCAATTGAATGGTGAATTATCGTGCAAACTATTACTCTGGGTTCCACAACACAATGGTAATCAAAAATAGGTATGGATTTTTACCCATTTTTGACCCAATTCATGGCAAGATAAGAAAAATAAGGACCATGGAGCACTTAAAAAAATTGGTAACATTATTTGATTGAAATACTGTGTCTGAGTATATATCTTCTTTGACATTTTGTTGCTAAAATATCTTTTCTCCTACGAAATTGTGGTGACAGTAAATAGTACTTTGGATAAATTTCTTTACTTAAAAAGTAAATGGCTGACAACTCTGTATCATTGGCACAGAAACTTTGCTAGGCTTTAACAGTCTAAATCTTGGGGATCCCTGGTGGAGTCAGGAAGAAAGCACCCACTTGCTTTCCACCAGGAAACACTGAGCAGTGTAGCTGAAAATGTACAGAGACCAACTCCTGTCCTACAGGAGGACTAGGTGGCAATGACCAGGCTCTCCAGACCAGGAGGTGCTTGTTTTTATATAAAGATGTGTATATGTCCTTGCTCCTAGATTAGGGATTAGAAAATAAGAGGGAATGGCAATTGTGTACCAATAACAATCAAAACCCACATACATCCAGAAGAGGACCTGACTCTGGGGTCTCATATCCAAAGGATAGCCTGGCCTCGTGAATTTTGGTAAAATCTAAATGTGTCCACTGCCTTTAGCAATTGTGCCCTTTATTTCAACCACAACTTTTATTTCCCTGAAAACCTTTTCTTTTCCCTTGATCTCGGTGTCCACACATTATGGCCCCCCCTTAGTCCTGGGCTGGTCACGCATGAGTGGAGACAGGCAGGATGGCCTCAGGCCCGGAATGCGAGCAGTGCCGAGAGCAGAGGGCCTCTGCTCCGTCCTCTAATCCCCCCACTCATGCAGTAATGAATTTAGGTGCATTTGTTTTCAGATTGGCAGCATGTAATATTTTATCACCCTGCAAAATCCAGTCTTCAGCCAAATCAAGCTGGTGTAAAATAATTCACAGACTGTTACTGACCTGGCACCATTCTCTGTAGCAGCGTACGGATGAGTCCTATTTTCCCTCAAAATGTACTCCTAACAATTACATCAGTAAAATTATTTTGGTGACAAATCCTTGATAGTTCAATTCAAATACAATGCATTTTCTCTACAGTAGGGCAGAAAATGAATAGGATCTCAGCCCTCACAGGGAGGGCTGGGGAAGGCAGGGGGATGTGAGGTAGAAGGAGAGGCAAAGCTGATGAGCACAGAAGTAGGTAGGTTCTCTGCATATAAAGTCAGCTGTGTGTGAGTGCAACAGGGGTGGCTGACTGTAACTGAGTGTTTGGGAAAGCCATCTTCGAGGACAGGCCGACAGAAAGGGCTACACCAGCTGTGGCAAACCTATGGTATGCGCGTTACTATGTTTTACTTTTGAGACAAAAAGTGTTCATGTATGAGCTGTTTGGTTTTTTCCTAAACTAAAACCTTGATGGTCAGGCTTAATTGTAGTGTTGGCACTTCGCGATAAAGAAGTGGGTTTTGGGTTGCAGTTTGGCGCTCGATTTCTACAAGGTTTGCCATGGCTGGGCTAGAAGATCCTGTGGTTTCAAAGTATTTGGTTTGCTCTAAAACTGGCCGGTCCTGCTGGGATGGGTGGGGGAACAAGGAGTGACAGAGGAAGAGGTGGGAGAGAAGAAGAGACAGGGCAGAGCCAGAGCCTTACAGACAATATTAAAATGCTTCGTTTCTATCTAAATGGCAGTGGGAATCTACTGAAGTCATCTGATCACTGACATATATCATATGATTCAAATTAAATTTCAAGAAATGACTGACTGCTAAGTGCACAATGAATCATGGGGACAAATGTAGAAGCAGGAAGGCCAGCAGGGCTACTTCAGAGGCCGAGTGAAAAGTGCTGGCTGCTTGTGGGAGTCAGAGGGATCAGGTGAGACTCGCCGTAAGGGTTGTTTGCAGTGGGCTGGGTGAGGAACACAGGTCCTGAGTCATCGGGGTAGGTCTGAGCCTGGCTCAGGCTCTGGTTAGCCTTTGCCTGGTAAGCAGGTTTCCTTGCTTCTCTAAACTTTTATTCATTGTAAAAGAAGACTAGAGGTACCTGTGCATGTAGGTTTTTGTTGCCTTTGAGGGCCTATGAAAAGGCCACCCTGTCTGACAGGCAGCAGCACTCAAGCTGCTTAGTTCGCCAGTGGTGGGTTACCCTGAGGTCCTCCTCCTTTGCATCAGTAACACCCTAACCCACAGCCTCTCTTGGGAATGCCTATCTTTAGTTCTTTTGGAGACGTAAGGATGGTAAATATACTGCTGAGTGATTATTGTGGAACAAGTACATGGGTGCCAAAGACAAGCAAGACCCAGCTTGTGGTGAAAACACCCGAGCAAAGGAAGTTGGAAAGACTGAGGGAGAATGTTCTGGCAGCGAGGGAAGAACACACCAGGAGGGGTGAGGTCTCAGCCGTCCACAGCTCTCCTGACTTCCAGTCCCGGAAAAGGAGAAGAATGTGATGGGCAATGAGAGAAACGCCACAGGGAAATGGGTCTAGCCGATCTCTGTGAAGGGGAAACCCACTCATGAAGTAAGCCTTGCCTTCGAGAAAACCACAGGACGCGCCCAGCGTGTGGCTCTCTGTCACAGTGGCGCTGGCTGCTCTTCTGAAAAACCCTTGGAGACCAAAGAAGAAAATGTGGCTTCTGACAGGGCAGAAATGAGATCTTTGAGGCCAAATGAATTCCAAATATATTTACAGATGTGAATTATGGTAACCAGAACCAGAACCAACCCACAGGGTAGATGAGCCATTTATTTTGGAAGTAACACTGGTAAGAATTTTGACAAAAATCACATGAGAAAAATCTATATTAGAGGTGGATGATGGAGATGAGACCCACACATTCCCTGCAGCCTGGTGAGTCTAAGCAGTGTGTGTGTGTGTGTGTGTGTGTGCGCGCGCGCGCGCGTGTGTATTCCGTACAGGAAATGAGAAGCCACAATATGGCTATATTGCTATGAAGCAATGCTGGACACACGACAGTTTCATTTTAAGTTAAAGACCAACAAAAAGAAATGGGTACAGGTTTGACTCTGGCTTATAAATGCTGATCCTGGGAATAGAGTGTGGGACAGATGCCAGGGGAGAATGAGGGTCATTTGAAGGTCACCATATGCTACGGTCTGAATTATACTGCCCCATTTTACACATGGAAACCCTAAGGGCCCCTGTGACAGTATCTGGAGATGAAGCCTTAGGTTCTCATGAAGTCATGGCAGTGGGACCCTCATGACGGACAAGTGCCCTTGTAGGAAGAGACACAACACTTTATCACAGGAGGACACAGTGAGGCCCCAAAGACAAGAAGAGAGTCCCCACCAGAACCCAACCATGGTGGCACCCTGAGCTTGGACTTTCAGCTTTCAGCACCAAAAAGAATAAACTGTTGTATAAATAGGATGTGCTGTGGCAGCTGACTATGGTATCATGAGAGTTCAGAGCAATCTAGAAATGATCTATGCCTGAATTAAGG
>NW_022900916.1:23738874-23758474 GCF_012274545.1 Fukomys damarensis | reverse complement strand
GGAGGAGGAGGAGGAGGAGGCGGCGGCGGCTGTCTTAACAGCAACTCTGTAAGTGAAACTGAGTGACTGAGATTATGGGGTATAGAAAAAGGAAGAGAAAGGGTCCCAGGTTAACTGGAGCATCTGAGCGGAATATATCACTGAGGAGAAAAAAATAAAAAGAGGAGCAAAGGTGGGGGTGAGGCAGGGCTGTGTCTCAGGCACACACAGGCGATGCCCTGGCAGCAGGTGGAGACAGAGCCTGAGCTCAGGACAAGCTGGGCTGAAGGCTACTGATTGGCATTGTTAGCTGACTGCATAATGCAAGGCACAGGAGAAACAGGGCAAGTAGTAGAGATTTGCACTCACTAAGAAAATTGATATGATGGATGTTTAAATTAGAAAAAAATGTCATTATAGTAAAAGACACATTGCTAACAATAAAGAGATCAATGTGTTAAAAGTGAAGGATATTTTGAGGCAGATTAACGGCAATATGTCTTACTGTAATACATTTAATTTAAACATTCACTGTAGTTTTTGTTCACACCTTGAATAACAATGCCACCTCCACAAATAAAACTGGTTTTCTAAACCGTCAGCATACCTGATCTTGCAGCAGGGTGCCTCCGAATGCCCAGATACAGGCAAAAACAAAATAGACTTCATAAACTTCTTTTGGGCTATCAGAAGGCACATTTTCAGGAGTCAACAAACAGTCCAAAAGGGCACAAACAGTCTGAAGAGAAATAAACAGCAATTCATCTAGTGCAGTGGTAGTGTAGTAGTCAAACAGTTTCAAAGGACTTTACAATGCCATTTTATCCTTAAGGGATTTTATGATTTTCAAAATTCTAATTGCTATGTTGGGAAACACAAAAATTACTGCATCATGTGTCTAAGTCAAAAGTGGAGTATTTTTTGTCACTTTTCACTCACTTGATTTTCTAAGTAATAAACTATTAAAAAACAAAATTGAAACGATTCGATTAACAACTAGTGGATAAACCAGAAATGTAAGCAATAAATATGTAAAAATAAAAGAATATATATTTATGTTCACTCTTGTAAAGCTGGTAATCATACTAACACGGCATTCTATAATCTACTTTCCCACTTAATATACTGAAGGTGTCTTTCCTTATCCTTACCATCGGGAATGCCTTCCTAAGATTGTGCGGGATGGACAGGCATCCACTGAACTACTTCCCTCCCTGTGGACACCAGGTAACCTACTTTGCTTAGCTCCTTGGCAGTCACTTTTTCCACCTGTTGTCATAAATGTAGAAAGTTGGACTTAACAGGGAGCACTTTTTGGGCACAAGATTAAATTTAACCTTGGAAGAAATACTAATCAGGAATTTGCTCTTCATACCCTCCAGGTGAAGCAGGAACATTTTCTGCTGGTCCTAAGCATTCCCAAATTTAGGGCAAGCGAGTCAGTTCTGAGGGGAACATGGCTGCAGGAGGGGCCCTTACCGTATGGAATAATAACAATCATGAACACCTTTTGGGGTTAGTTCCCTAATGCACAAAGATAGCTGTCATTAATTAGCGCTGTCACAGACCCTAGACTCAAGACACTCTTGCTCCAGTTTTTGGAGGCAGCAACAGAATTTTATTATGATCAAATGGACAGTAATGCAAACACGCTATAGTGTGTGTGCCTTTCTTTTCCAGCCAAAGAAGATGGGACAAATTTTCCATGTAAATAGCTGAGCACTTGTATTTTAAAATCTCTTTTGGCTTCTCTCTTGCACTGTGCCATGTTTGCCAATTAGGAGTAATGTTTTAACAAAACCTAGCAATTTTTCATCAAAAAAAAAATACAGCAAAACCTGAAAGCTTTGCTATTTCTAAGTAGAAACATGCTGGTTACAATCAAAACAAAAAAGACTAAAGGGTCTCAATGTGATTTTATCAGGTGAACACTCCCTCTACTACGTCTTAAGATTCTTTCATTTTTTTCACAAACACAGTGCTGGAAAACATTTCGAGCTCTGTGTCGGCAATTAATATAAATTTTATTTATATTTTAATGCATACTCCAAAAGAGTAGTTATACTTTACTGAATGTAAAGAAGTTTTATATACTTGGAAATATATGCATTCATTTTTTCAAGCTAGCCATTTTAAATTAGCCTCCTTTCCATTCATTTTTATGTCAAATTCCTATAAGCAATCACAGAAAACAGACTATAAAACAACAGCCTACAAGAAACTAAGGATTAAATGCCATTTCTGAAAACTACAAAAGGAAGAAGCAAGAGCAAAAGTCATATTAATTCTTACTGACCTATTTTCACACCACTCTTGAATGAAAAAGTTCACACCACAGAGAATCACACAAATACACAAGTCAACTTGAGAAAGAACACGATTATGCTTTTTGCAAGTATTACACCAGAGGAAGTCTAATTAGGCTAACCACATAATTAATTCATTATGAATAAATTCAGACCTGCTTTCAGAAATAAATTATACCTCAGATAATTACTGTTGAATACTATCGTTTACTTAATTGGTGTGTGAATTATCCAAAAACCTGAACTTTCCCTTCTTATTATGCTTGCCACTATTCCTAATTTAGCTTCAAACAAATTTGGTAACATAGTAACTTAATGGTAACAAAGTACTTAGAAACCAATTTTGCTCCTACAGGAATTAAAAAAAGGCCTGAAATTGTAAACCTGTTGTGAATTTGATACATGTACAGGCTGGGGACAGTTTTTCTTCATGCTGAGATTAGGAACACAACCTTCATTTCTGGGTATCGTGAATTATTTTCATTTGCTTCCATGACAACAAATCATATAGTCCCTTTACTCTTACCAGCTGTCTCACAATAAGGATCAGGAAAAAAAAAAATCTCTGGAATACTATGAGCTCTTTATGCCCACTGACACACTTTCAGGAATAATTCTGGGAGGGGAAGTCTGTGGGTGGTGACATCTGTGGGGAAGAATTCAGACACTTCCTCTTACCACCTGGTTGGCATCTTTAACTGCACAAATTCATTTTATTCAAAAACATACCAGTACCTCCTCTGGGCAACCTAGATAGGCTCTAGGAAAACGTGTAAGGCTGTTCCAACTTTGTTCTTCTAATTCTGTTCTAATACACTTGGGAGGAACTTGATTCGATAAATATGTATTTGGCACCTGCTATAGGCTCAGAACTGTGTAAATTTCTGGGAATAGAAAAGGAATAAATCATGGCTTTGGCTCTACAGTTCAGAGCCTCAGAGAAAGAGACTGTGAGTTGAAGTGACAACACAGAGTGACAGTGCTTGTCAGGAGCTTGCAAAAAGCTCCAGGGAAGCCCCGGGGGCTGGGACAGGACGGGTGGAGCATCCCAGCAATTCCAGGATGCTTTCTGTCTTCTTGAGCAAGCAGAGACTTTTGTTTTGGTGAAACTCCAACAGGCTCCAATTAGAATGTCGCATGGCTTATCTGAAGACAAACCTGTACCAGGCTGTTTTCTGGAATAGGGGTGATGGTTTTAAAGCTGGTTCTCAGCTTATCCAAACATGCAGGAATGTATTTATCAAAAAGAACAGTCAAATTGGCCTTTTCGGATTGATGCTGCCTTCTGTCTATCCAACTGGCCACATACCTGAAGAAGAACACAGAAAAGCTTTTACTGAACATGAAGCTTGAAAAGTAGAATTTCACCATGTCCAAAGCTCTCTCTTAAACACAGCTTGGTGCAATTCTTCCTGGACATATTTAGTTCATTCACTCCATTTCTCAAACCGCAAGTTTCTTTAAATGGCTCTTTAAAAAACTTGTTTTAATGGCCATTTTCACCTTAATAAAAAGAATGTAAAAGAAACTCCTAATAGCACTTAGAAGCCAAACATAATAGAGTATAAGTAGGCTATTACTGAGCATTTAGAAGGAAGTACAGTATGTCATTTCCTAAGGGACAGAAACTATTTTTATGGTGGAAGGCTTATTTATGAAAACAGCTTGTTATCTTTCTTGATTAATCTTGGCATCAACTATTTAATAATGAGAAATCAATTAAACATAAAGAGGAGAAAATTCCATAGGAGCTACTTTACATTCCCTCCTTTTCCCCTGGACTCAGTGTATTGCCAACTTGATAGCTGATAATGTGTTTCTCCTAAGGGGCTCTGAAATGGTTATCTCGTACACATACATATGTAGACACAGACATATAAATATCTCAGCTGTTTCATGAGGATCAGAATATCATACATATGAAGCTTATATATAATGCCATATATATTATGCATATCTGAAACATAAAATATTAATTTTGATACATTAAATTTCTCTAACATCTTAACAAACTATTTATCAATAATACAAAACAAAGCATGACTTTGTGGCATCCACAACGGTTTCTGGCATGAAACTAAGAGATGCTCAATGAAAAGAAAAAAACTCTCACCAAGGTCTGACTGAGCAGGAAGTACTGGCAATAAATACATTTGGCAGCCAGCGCAGAAGCAGTGTGGTCGTAGACCAATCACAGCTATACTTTTCTTTACAACAAGTTAGGGTTTGCATTTTAATTATCAGAAGAAATTGAAGCAAAATGATTATGTCACTAAAAGTGCCCTTTGCTTTTCACAAGATGTCGCTATGGGGTTTTATAAAACAGTCAACACTTCACTCTGTTCGATCTGTCAGAAGTTTTTCAGGGCTGGGAGGGACAGTTTTGAGTGCGAGCCCACTCGCAGGGGAGTAATTTGGTGGAGCGTCTCGGCATCAGCGAAGGTGGGCGCCAATGCAAAGCAGGTGCTAATGATGGGAAGAAAGACCCTTCCCCTCCACCAGAAGAGCTCCAGGTTTACCACACGAGGTCTCAATACCAGTGGTTCGGAAACTGTCTAGGTAGCCAAAATCTTCTGGTGTCCGAAACCTTGTTAAATTAACAGTCTTGTGCTGGATCCTATCAGGACAGTGGGAAATCTTTGGACTTACAGTCTGCCCTGCATGTGAGCTTCAGGTCTGTCATTCACCTGGAACAACGGATGAAGTTAGCGGTACAGGCTGAGCCCCAGAGCATGCCTGTATTTCTGGATCTCTATTTTTATAAGTTATTCAATCTCTAAAGATGAGAGAATGGGACTGCAGGGGTGGAAGACAGAAAGCTCATCCAACACAAAGGAGAAAATTACACGAAGCCAAAAGAATATTTTAGACTAACACAATGGGGGAAAGAGGACAATCTAAAGTTGTGCCTCTCAAAGTTATCTCCTAGTAGTAACCTCTTTTGGAATCAGATTAAATTCCAGATGTAACTTCAGTTTCTTGTACAAACCAACTAATTCATTGTTAGGCAGATCCCATTTTCAATGTTACACTCATCTTCAAATAATTTATATAATTACAAATGAATTTTAAAATTTTATTACCTATAGTTTTCCCCTTTTATATATTCTCATCCCTTTCTACTACAAAAAAAAAAAAGACAATGACCATCATCTTCAGAAATTTTCTTCTAATTCTGCTTCTTTTTTCAAGTGACATATAGGAATTGTTGAGGATTCTTTTAGTAAACTTACTTATAACCGAAGATTAAAATAGTATTTGATTTCTGCAGCTAGGCACATGATGCTACGGTTTAGGAATATTGTTTAATCTTAAATGGTTCATATCTGTAAAATGTGGACACAGAATTAATTTTAGAGAATTTTAATACAAATGTTAGAAAAAGTTTAAATGACAATGGAACTATCTTCATTCTTTAAAAGGAACTGCATGAAGATACTGTGAACATACTGTTTCATGATCTCTCCTACACACAGTTTTTTTTTTATATGTTTGTAATACATAATGATTCCATTCATCTTGGAGAACTGGTACATGTTCACATTGCATCTTGGTCATTTTAACTCCCCTGTACTCCCGCTGCCCTCTCCTCCTCCTCCTTCTTCCCAGATTCCTTTCCCATCTCCACAGTTCCAGTTTTCTGATGTGAATAGAAATATAATTCCTAGTTCCTCTGGCTGAAAGGGCTTACAAACAATGGCCATACCAGTAGTGATGCGCACATTTTCATCAGCAGTGAATACTAAATATCATTGCTTATAGTAAAGTCCTTCCTTCTGGTTCTTTGGAGAAATGCTGACTTAGGCATCAAGCAAGGGAAATGAGAGACGAATCAGAAGCATGTCGTTTAGCCAGAAAGCAAAGTGCCAAAGACTTAAAGGACAGCTAAAAAAGAACGCAGAAGAGACTGGCTTGAAGAGGCGCCTACTGGTAACATTTTGTGACAATATGAGAACCCAAAAGAACCTTGCCAATGAAATAAACCATAAATTAAAAATTATAGGAAGGAAGGAAAGAAAGGAAAAGGGGAGGAAAAAAATGATTTGCAGAACAATGTCACCTACTGCATGTAAACAGAATGACTGAATTAGCAAATTACCACTTCACCAGCACCCATGGGACATCCTTTGAGACGTTTGCCTTGCTCTCTCCAAAACTGCAAATGTTATGACGTTAAAGGTGACAACGGAGACAAGTAAATGCAGAGCATAATATTTGTTTTGATGCTGAGTTCTATTAAAAAGGTAAAGAGGAAATTACTGGGGAAACTAGCACAATTTGAAAAAATGGTAGTTTATTTTATAATATTAAAAATAAATATTTCTGTATGTTATAATGTATTTATATAGGAGAATATCTTTTTTCCTAGGAGCTAAGTGCTAAAGTACATAGGGATGAAGTATCTTATTATCTCCAACTTACTTTAAGATATTTCTACAAAAATAAAAAATCTCTGTATGTGAGAGAGAGAGAGAGAGAAAGAGAGAAAGAGAGAAAGAGAGAAAGAGAGAGAGAGAGAGAGAGAGAGAGATTGAGATTATATGATTGTATCACCAGAGAGAAACCAATGTTGTAAAATGGTAACAAGTGGCGACTGAGGAAGAAGTCTGTGGCTGTACCTTTTCAACTTTTCTATGGTTTTAAATACTTTGAAGCAAAAAGAAGTTTGGAAGAATTTAAACTTAAAATAGTGGCTTGGAAAATTAGGTTAAAATTTTATTGATCTTAAAAGAGAATTGAATATTGAATCAATACATGTAGCCATCACACTATAACTCAAAAGAAAGGTACCACACTATCCAATAATTATGTAGTGAAAACAATACCCTACATCTGAAATAGCCATTTTGTGGTGGCTTCCTGAAACTTTCTGGCAACAGCAGGTAAAAGTATTAAAATACCCTTTAAAAAAGTTTTTCATTTTTTTGGAAGATGACTTGTCTGGGTCCTTTTGACACACAAATGAAAACTAAAACCTATGCAACAATCTTAGATAAAACAAAAATCAATATAAAAATAAAAGTTAATAGTGAAGAGGAAGTTATTTAATTCAGCTAAGAATATAAACTGGGTGTCTCTTCAAGCAACCTGGGGCTTTGGATGTACTGGGTAGAAGCCCTTCAGTGAGTGAGTGTGAGCTTTTATAGCACAAATCTCCACATGATGCGACTGAGTCTGAATTCCATGGGAATTGGGAGCAGTGAGGTCACTACTGAAATCATACCTCCCCAGTAGGGGTGAGAGATCCCCAAAGGAGGTGAACCCTGCCCCCTGCACAGGAGCCTGTGCTTTCAGTGTAGGGGAGGTGAGGGACACTGGGGAGACCGTAGTCAACCCCTTCACCAGAAGAATTCAGGAGACAGCATTCTACTGGGGAAAGGAGCAATCAGCTCAAGAGCAACTGTCCATTCGGGCATTTGAGAAACACTCCTCCCCTGGCCACATCGGATAAAGTTCTGTTAGACAACAGAAGCCTGGAGATGGCTTCACTTTGCTATAGTGGTGAGGATATGACTGCAGTGAGCAAACCCGTGTGCAGAGGAAAAGCACCCAGGAGAAGGGTAACACCTAGCATCTGGCAGGAAACAGGTGTCATCCTTAGGATATGAAATGATTGACGAAGGGCTGGTTCCAAAGGAGTGGAGAGGAGTAGAGAAACTGGATGGAGAGCAACAGGGGTTTGCTGAACTGTGGGTCTGGACTGTCTCCTGATGACCCATGCTTGGTCAAAGGCTTGGCTTCCATGCTGTAGAATGATTGGGAAGTGGTGGAGACCTTCTGAGGGGTCCACTGGGGGCTTAGGCCCTTGCTGGGAGTATCATCTGTCCCTCTTTTCTCTTTTGGCCAAAAGGTGAACATTTCTGTACCACCACAAGCTCCCGCCATGAGGGGCTGCTTTGCTACCAGCCCAAAAGCACAGGAGGCAGCCTCCTGCCTCAGATTCCATGGATGCGAATCTCTGCGATTATGGGTCGAAATAAATTTTCTGTTTAGAAGTTGCTTATTCAGAGATTTGTAACAGTAAGGGAAAGCTGAGACATTCAGGGTGATAATAAGGAATAGTTACCACACCTGTACCTGCAAGGACAGCGGAACAGAAGGACCTGGAGGGGGAGGATCTCAAAGGGAAAAATCCAAGGGGGATGGACCCCTGTAACTAAGGGATACAGCCATCCTGTGTGACCCTGCAGGGGTAGAGCCTGCAAGATACAAAGCATAGCCCATCCTCACTCTTCTCTCCTCTTGTTTCCTGCCAGAGCTCCTCACTAGCCAAGCTAACCAGATGCCAGGGGCAAGCAGCCCATTAATGGGCTTCATGTGGGTCAGTCTCCTGAGGCACAGAGCAAGGTGAGCACAAGGGAGTGTGTCTGCAGGGCTCAGCAAGACATCTGACACAGTGGCACGTCAGCCCCAGCACTGGCACTTCAGAGCTGCCCACGACAAATGGCCACGAGGATGCACTTTGGCAAGTGTAAGATTGAGAGAATGTGCTCTAATGAAAGCATTTCCGCTGTTTCCTTATGCATATCATATGCACAGACATACATCTTATTAAATGGTTTCTATATCGAGGTGCTTCATTCCAGGTTTTAGTCACTTATTCAAGAAATATTTACCGGGTTCTTAACATTTTCTAGATGTTTGATCAAAGTATTATTCAAATTAAAAATGAGAAAAGCACCCATCCAGGTGCTAATTTAATAAATTAGCCTAATTAATTAGGCTTAAATTTAGTTATATCTTCATTAATCATTTGAACCTAAGAATGAAAAACACATACAATGACAAAAACCCCAATCTGATCACAAAATTAACAAAGGACTTACATATTTTTCCTAAAGAGATAACTGAATAACCAATTAGAAATTGAAAACATGCTCCATATCACTCACTAATCATTACAGAAAAGTGTATCATGACTATAATGATAGCGCCCCACATCAATTAGCACAGTTACTATCAAAAGACAAGCAAACAATTCACAAACAATAGAAAATTATAAGGGTTGGTGAGGATGTCGAGAAAGTGTGTGCACTTTCCTTGTGCTCTGCTGGTAGAAATGTAAAATGGCAAGCTACTAAGGAAAATAGTATGGCTGGTCCTTAAAAATTAAAAAAAGGACTCTGCATACGATCAAGCCATTCTACTTCAGGGTACATAACCAAACGGACTGAAAACCAGAACATGAAGAAATCTCTGTACAGTGACATTTACAGCAGCAGTGGCTAAAAGGTACACAGGCCCAAATGTCCATCAAGAGGTGAATGGATAGGCAAAATGTGGTAATGTTCTTCAGGCTTAAAGGAAGGAAATTCTAACACACACTGTAGCATGGGTAAACTCTGAAGACAGAACTCCTAGTGAAATAAAAGGACAGGTACTGTATGGTGCTTCTATGAGAGGTACTCAGAGTTGTCAAATTCTGACAGAAAGTACAATAAAACCTGCCAAGGAGCCAAGAAGGAGTTATGAAGAGTCATCATTAACAGGGGCAGAGTTTCAGTTTGGGAAGATGAAAAAAGCCCTATGGATGGATGGTGGTGATGGTTGCAAGACAATGCGGATGTACTCAATGCCACTGAACTGCATGCTTAAAAATGGTTTAAATGGTAAATTTTATATTATGCATATTTTTTACCACAATACACAGAAAGAAACTAAGGAAGAAAGAAATACTCACGGATTCCAGCCCAAATCCTGTGGGTTCACATACAGAATACCAGCTCTGGAGACAGTGGCTGGGGTGGCCGTCCGCAAGTGGTGTATCTCAAACAGAAGCCTCATGGAGGGAGTGAGGGCCACCCGCTCATTGCTGGCCAGAGTCAGCACCTGGAAACAGCAGCACAGCAGTCACCCAGGGCAAACTGGCAAAGGAGCACCGACAGCTTGCCGTAGTAAGCAGAGCACTGTCCCTAGTAGATGGGCCAAAGGCTGCGAATCAGGATCTAAATTTATCCCTGAGGTGGCCTGACTGGCCCCTTAGAAATAAAATTACCAAAATGGACTCATGACAGCCAATCTTTAAATGACTGCAGGAATTACTGCTAAGCTGAATATAAGTGGATTACACGACAAAGCCTAAATAGCAAGGAAAATTCTCTCCAGAATCTCAAACACCACACTTATCAACTGTCCTATAGGAATTCTTACAAGGGTGAAGACCCCAGTCCCGTATTTGATGATGAACATTGTTTTAGCTCAGAAAGCAGTAATTACTGTTAATACACAGTGGTTACTTCTAGCTCAGAATAATGATGGTTACTTATTTTTCTCTCCAGACCCACCAAATAGACCTTCTGTTGTTATATCAGTGTCTTACAGACTTGTACCATTACCTTCTGTTTTAGTTGGGGATGCTGAATTAACCAAGGAAAAAATGCTTGGAAGAGCATTTAAACCCAGTCTGCAACAATAGTGACTAGTTAATTTTAATACCTAAATTTTACCAATTATCATACAGCACAAATTCATTGTTTTACTGTCCAATTATTCATATTTAATCAAAGCACATATAAGACATAATAATTCAGACCTAGCTCTTAGAAAATGGTGTATAAACTAAATTCTCAGATATATATCTATGATTAAAGGCTATTAAATTTATGGAGATAAAGGTAATATATTCCCTCAAATTCTTTAACTGTGAAATTAAGAGAATTGTCAGGAAAATGCCATTTATCAAAATAGTGATAGTATAAGAATATCCAGTTAAGGAGCAAAAATTAGCATTAACATTAATAAATAAGTGAGTGAGATGTTATTTTTAAGGGTTAGCACTGCAGTTTATTGACCTTGTTATCATCCATGACTGTATTTAGCGACTCAATCCACATGGGGTCAACATCTCCATCCAACACTATCCATTTTGGCCCAGCATGTGTAAGATTTGCTTGTTCTCTTAGAATGGAAGAGAAGAGACCTACAAAATAAGAGTAAACAATATTAGTATATCATGGATTTGGGTGCAGTTTATTTCTAAAAGAAATTTATAGTATTTCTCCTCAAAGGTCTTTTATTGACTAAAAAACATTTTGCTGTCTCTTTCTTGTAGGCAGTGTATCTCACACTCTACATGACATACAGGCTCCAGATCTGGTTTTACTACTCACCAACAGGCAAGTTTCACCTCCAGGGAAGGATTATTCCCTTCCCTGACTGACTCTCCCCATAGGTCAAACATGGATACTACTACCTTCCTTAAAGAACAGTTGTGGGATTTATAGGCAACATATGTAGAACTCGCAACTCCCACCAAATGAAGACGTTACCCTTTCCCACGTTCTGAAATTAGTGTCTTAGAAGTACTCGTTTATCTCATCTAGTTCCATTTTTGTGTAACAATATTCCAGAGTCATAATTCTAAGGTAAAGTTATTTGGAATTACACATCTCTTTGGTAATTCTGGATGCTGGCATTATATTGTCATTACTTAGCAGATGTACAGATAAAGACATTTTAAACCCATGGCCTTTCTGCCACTGCTACATGTCTAAATACTGGATAATTTAAGAATTGCTGACTTTTCACATTCAATTATATAACACGATGGTGAATGAAACTGCTTTGGTCCCTTTGTATGGAGGTTTCCTCTACGAAATGTTTTGTGTAAAAAATAAATGACAGCATCTAGTCGAACCTGCCACTATGGTTTAATTAATAGGAAAGCCAGCAATCTTTTCTAATAGCTGTGGATTCCAACCTATTTCATAGCTTCTCAGTATGTGCAGATGAACAATTTTGTACTGGTCATTGTCCTTTATAAAAAGAAAGAGATTAGACTGAGCAAAAATGTCCTGCAGATAAAGGAGAGTGTATATAAGGTAAGAGGAGGGAGAATGACAAAGTGTGTCCTGCTTCACATCAGGTCATCAGGGAAGTCTTCTCGGATGTGACCAGACACTTAAATAAGCTAAAGGAGCAAGACATACAGACATGCACAGGAAGAACGACACTTTGGGCAGAGAGTCAGATACCAAGGTCCCATTATGCAAAGGGGCTTGGAACAGTCTCAGGAGGTCAGAATGAGCAAACTGTAAAGAAGGGCAGAGTATGGAAAATGAATTCAGAGCCGGTGAGGTGGCCTCTAATCACTAGGGTCTTCTAGGCCATGGAAAAAGGTTGAGTTCCAAGGGAGACAGGTAGCCAGTGGAAACCAAAAGATGAGAGAGAAAATCCTGAGGAGCCTCTGACTTCTGTGGAAAATGAGCCACAGGAAGAGCAGTGGGCAGTGGCCTGGACTAGTGTACCCTCTATGGAGAAGGCGAAAGTAATGGGATTCGACACATATGGTGTTTTTATGTTCAAGCCATGGGACCTGTTGAGAAACTGAACGCAGGGAATCAGAGGAAGTGGTTCCTCAGGACCAATACAAGGTTCGAGCACTCACTGACATAGGAAGTCATGAGGGCCCCATCTGCAAATACAGGGAGGCTATCCCTTAACAGACATGCTCGGGCCCGAAATGCTTTGGATTTCAGATTTTTCTGGATTCTAAATCATTTACATAGACTTTACCAGTTAAGTAGCCTTAATCCAAAAAAATGTGAAATACTTTGAAATCATAAACTTATATTTTAATGGTCTCAGGTTTTAGAACATCTCAGACTTGGTATTTTTGGAATAGGGACAATCAACTTGTGCTGTCAGGGCAGCAAACATGCCCACCTGACTTCTGTCACTGGTCCTTAGGATAACCTCGTCCAAACCTCAGACAGGATCCTACATCAGGTACTTTATCAATATGAACTGGGGCATCCACGTTAAGGTTTCTTCTGGATTAAAAGAGCCCTGACAGAGCCAATATAGGATAAAATACAGCTCGGAGCACAGGTTGCTGAATGCATACCAAGTACTTATTTGAATCCAGCTTTCATTTTTACATTGTAAATGCTGCTGTGATCTGTTGTATTTGCAATAATGCCAATGAATAAGCAGTAAAATCTGTGACTATGACTAAAATTAGTTTGTACTGAAAAGGGCTTTCTGGATAGAAAAAAGAAATTTTTAGCCACTGAAAGGGGAAATATTACTTGCCATCTTTCCATTCTCGGGTAGCATGATGTATGAAACCAAAGAGTTCATCTGTTGTCACAGCTTTAGGGTTCAAGTCGTTCCAGACGGGCTTCTGTTTCATGTGAACATATGTTCGGTTCAGTGTTCTCAAAATCTGAGGAGGGAAAATAAGCAAGCCAAGAAAACGAATACCAATGTAAGCCAAATGGAAAATAAAAGGTTTTCAGAGGATTTTCCTTACTCAGTATACGTTACTGAATATTCTGTAGAATATCTAGACAAAGAATGGCTCAAAATGGACACACAGTATGTGCCTCTTCCTTATCATCTTGAAAAGTCCAATCTCATAAATTCTTGGGTTCAGTTCACACAACTCTTTAAACCATTTGGACCAGAGACAGTCACTTTATCACTTGTGATTTTAACCATGTGTACAAGGTGGAGGAGAAGCAATCACATTCATGTTCATAAACCCAAATTGCCTGAACTATTTAGATCAGCTATTCTGCAAAGTTGGCCCATACCAGAATTTCCTGGACGGCCACAGCTGGGTCCACCCCCAGGGTTTCCAGGTCCATAGGTCTGGCGGGAGACACACTGTCTGCATTTCCAGCAAGGGCCCAGGTGATGCCCTGATGCAGGTGTAGATATGTTTTGGGGTCCAGTGACCTAGGGCAGTAACTCTCAACAGGAGACTGTCCTGACATAGAAGAAGAGTGGCTACATTCCTGGGCTTTTGGTGAGCAGACACCAAAGATGCTAAGCATCCAACAATGCCCCAGACAGCTTCCTACAACAAAGGATTCTCCAGTCCAGGAAGTCACTAGTGCTGAGGCTCAGAAAGCCTGCACTAGAAAATGATAAAAACAAGCCTTGAGGGGAACTCACAGGATAGCTGCTCAGGATATGTCTAATTAATTGACACCCTAACCTAAATACCTGTCCCATCGTCTCTCTTGCTTTCTATGAAAAGCTATAGTTTTGTTTTAAATATTTATCATCCTGACCCACGCCTGGGAGTGTTGAAATACTGATAAACAATTGCCAAGTCCTCTGTAATGGTAAGGTGCTGAACAACGTAGCCCCAAGCTTCAGAGGTCTGGCTGTATCAGCTTAAGTGCATATTGAACAGAAAACAATAGGTGAAGACTAGATGAAAGAAATTAAATGCCTTAGGAATATTAAGCTCATATTTTTAGAAACCATTAATCTACTGGAAATTACAGAATTTAATTTTATCCTTCCATGAACTATGGCCTACATCTGAAATACATTCTAATAAAATAATTATAGGTCTATCAGATGTCTACTTTAATATTTCAATTGTTACCTTTTTTCACTAAAAAAAATTTCTCTACAGAGCATCCCTCTGCAATGGTTCCACTTTGGATTCGGATCTAAGTACTGGCTAGTTCTATATACACCCATGCTCTAAAACTCATATGCCCATTCTGATTATTTTTAGTTGTTGGCTACCAAATATGTTTACATCGAGGCATCCTGAATTAAAATGCATGTAGTTCTGTGTATTCCATCTGCCAACCAAGAAAATAAGTACTTTGCCAGGACCATCAGTAGAGCCAAACAAAATCAACAGTGAACTAAAAATGGGGGACGATATCACCCATTGCTTATCACTGTTGTGCAGAGCAAGTCATGCATAATGCACCTAGCACAGCACATAATAGGGACTTCAAAAATGTGAGGTTCTGCCCTACAGTGAGGTGTATTTCTGAGAAAGAGCTGAAGGAAAATATTTGGGTTTGTTTTTCTTAATGATACAGGAAAGAGAAACTAGGATCATCTGAAAAAGACCAGAAAGTAATTCTGAAAAATGTAAGTAGACCCACTCAAATCCTGCAAGTCTCCGACAGTTTTTGCCCTTGATACAAGAATCCAGGGCTGAGTATTACCGCCAGGTGCATAGGGTACAGTTGAAAATGCAAGCATAGGATGCTATGAATCTTGTGGGGGAAGCCTGATCTTCTATTCAACTTACTTTTCTTAGGCAAATGCAGTGATCTATTTGTTTTTCTCCCTTCTCTCTCGCAATATAAAGGAAAACTGTGTGAACAGATCGAAGAGCAACATTAGAGTCTAAGATTCTAACCCAGCATTGAGTTGGGTTTTGCTGAAGGGAACCCTTTTAAGCACTGAAAACAGCCCCTGGCTGAGAGCTGTGAGGTGGGTCATCCTACCTTACTCTTCCCTGTGCCTGCGTTTCCAACCACAAAGACAGAGTGTCGTACGGCCAGCAGCTCCTCGAGCTGGACAACCTGCAACCAGACAGCCAACAGTCACTGCTGTCCTCTCAGGAGTTGGCGACAGAAAGGCAACCTACCCACTGTTGCTCATTTCTTTCCTCACAGCCCAGGCAAGCTGCTGACAACAGTGTGTTTGTTCAAGGGAAGTTAAAACAGACCACAGGTCCAGACACAGGAGCACAGTTTCTCCTGGATCTCCCAAGTAGAACATAACAGTGAGAATAAAGTACAAGCACTGCTTTCTGGGTAAATGGTACACGGCAGACATAACTTTAAAAAAATCAATGATGCCTCATAAAGGTTTGTACAAAAATAGTATGTAGTCAATCATCAACTACAACTGAGTAATGATTTTTCCCATAAAATACCTAATGTGGATTTTATATATGTATTGCAATGTCCAGGTAATGAGATATACAAATCTCCCTGTGTTCACTAAATTCAAACTGAACAAGCCCATGCACAGCCTTTGATAAGTCAGTATCTTTCCAAGCTATTTCAAGCATGCTGACATTCCTCTTGTTAAAAGCACACACTGATGCTTTTACTTTCAATTTTCTCCAAAATGAAAGGGAGGGAGAACAAAAGAAAAATTTGGGGCACATCTCCAGGAAGTTTTATAAAGTAATTAAAAGTATGCTTACAGTTAAAACTATTACTTACATCATATTTATGTTTTTACCTTCTGGCTGGCTGGGACTACTAAAATATTTATTTGTAGTTACTTTAGTTGAAACTGTCATATTAAAAGGCTCAAAAGTATTTCTTAATATCACATTAAGGCCAGGGTAACATAAGTCAATGTTTTAGCTAAGTACTATATCACTTAAGCCATCATTTGCACTGCAAACCCCAAGGACTTCCATGAAAAGCAAGGTCCTCTTTTACTTTGAGAATGAAGCTGTCCTCAGGCTGCAGGCGGAGCTCCAGGGTGGACTGCCTGACCATCTGTTCAAAGTGTGTGTCCCTCCTCCGGGGTACGTCCAAGGCTGGAAACAGGTCGCCAACCAGGCCCAGAAACACTGGGACATCATCGGTCACTATTTTCGGCATATTGAAGTCCCTTAGTGCTCGCATGAGCACCTAGAAAGGAGAATAGAAAATATTGCATCAAAAAGCCAAAAGAGGGCTGGGGATTTAGCTCAGTAGTTCCACTGCCTGCCTTGCAAGCACAAGGACCCCAGTTTGAAAAAACCCCAGTACCAAAAAAAGAAAAATCCCTAAGAAAGGATTTGGAGTTTTTACTAGAAAGAAATGATAAGATATATTTAATCTGATTTAAATATTATACAATGTATATGTGTATCAAAGCATTAACTATTACCCTACTAGGACATATTCTTTTTATTTTTATTTATTTATTTTTGGTACCAGGGATTGAACTCAGGTCTATGCACTTTCAAGGCAGGCAGCAGAAAGACTGAGCCAAATACCTGGCCCTCATATTCTTTTTATATTTTATGTACCAATTTCAAATATTATTTATTTATGCAGCACTGTGGATTAAACCAAGGACCTACATACTGAACTGCATCTCTACACACCCAGCCCTTTTTTATTTTTTTCTTTGATTTTTGAGACAGAGTCTTGCTAAGTGGCTAAGCAACCCAGGCTGGGCTTGAACTTGCAATCCTCCTGCCTCAGCTGCCCAGAGTGCTGGGATCATAGCTGTGCACCACCACTGCCAACCTCAAGTGTTTTTGTTTTTTTGGTACCAGGAATCAATTCAGAGCCTCAGGCTTGCTAAGCAGTCACTGCCCTGCTGAGCTATATCCCCGTCCTCCAGCTCTAATTTTTAAAGTCAATATGAGGTCTAACAAACACCTCATGAGCTGAAGACACTATTTTTAATCCTCAGACTAAAGTATGAGATACTGATACTGTCTTCCAGCTGGCATGGCCTTCAATCTATTGGGAAAGGAGATGCTTTCCAATTAACAACAGAATAGAAGGCTCAAAGAATAAAATCAACAATCCTCAGAACTGGGTCAGCAAGGAGGCTGCTCCTTCCTTGCCAATGCTCTGTCCATCTTTAGAAAGAGTCTGGGGGACTTCTCTCCTGAGTCCTCAGACTTCAGTCCGCAAGTTACCATGCCTATCAGATCCCCTGACTCTGAAAGGACAGGATGATGATCTCAAATATTTTTAGCTAGGTTTTTTTTGTTTGATGTTGACTAAAAACCAAAGGGGGCTTTAGATTTTTTGAACATCAGGATAACATTTATAGAAACAGCTAAGCATTCCATCAACAGAAACCGTACAGCAAGAGATCAAAGAAATGCAAGAGCATGTTGACTAACATGAATTGCAGCACAGAGGAGGAGATACATCAGCCAATAAAAGAGACCACATAATACATTATCCCTTAACATAAAAAAAGGAGCTTACAGAAGGGACCTAGGTTTTCTCTCCGCGGCCATACTGCACAGATTCGTAGTGAGGAGCACCTCTTGCTCTGTTTGTCAAACAGAGGAAGACACCCAAGTGCTGTCGCCATTTCTCGCAGGAAGGAAGGCAGGAGTTTCCCTAGCACTACTCCTGACACTGCTGTTAGGCAGCCACCCTTCCGGCTTCATTCTTTGTGCCCATATTACATCCTGAGAAATGGACAGACCTTCTCTGATTCAACTGCATCTTCACTGGTATGCAAAACTAATCACCTGATTTAATCAACCAGATTGCCTGAATGTTCCTCAAAGGAATTCAAACCATGGTTACTGAATTATTTGATTTTAACCGTCAAAAGACTTTTTATGGCTGATATTTCAAAAGCGCTTATGGAATCACATTTCTTTCTCAGATTCATAGTTCTGTATTCAAGAACACTTGTGCCCTCTCATCAGAAATGCCAGTCCTTAAAATATCCTGCATTCAGAAAAGATGCCATAGGGCCGGGGATTTAGCTCAGTGGTGCTGCTGCCTGCCTCGCAAATGCAAGGTCCCAAATTTGATCCCCGGTACCACGAAAAAGAAAAAGAGAAAAAGATGCCAGTGCCCCGTTGGCTCACTGTCCAGGTTTATGGCTCCATTTGTATGAAATTGTTCCGCTACTCACTCAACAAAATCCCATCAGGGTTGTGGTACCTGATCTTCCGGTCGATTTTTATCTCCTCGTTTCAGGGAGCCAGCGACAACCAAGACCGATTTAACAGCACGAAGCCCCCAATCATAGTGATCCTAAAATAAAAACATAGTTTTTTTTTCTCAAAAATTGTATGAGGGGATAAGATTCTCATTTCAGAAATAAGAACTGCAAGTTAGAAAGTTCAGAAAAACACAAACTTTAATAATTCCAAAAAATACGCCCTTTCCTCTCCGAAACTGAAAATCATGTTCCTGAGGCGGCTGTCCTGCTTCTTCCTGCCCTGGTCAGCAAATCTTCCTTTCCCACAGCATGGCAGTGCAGCTTCTGCTCAGGACTCCATCTGCCTCCCTCGCTCCTCTCCACAAACTTCTAACTCACAACCTCTGACCACAAGCACACTTCTAAACGGTGCACGGAGGGTGCTGGCTTCTCACTACCTAGTCATCACTAAGACACCCTTTCCCCGATATCGGCCCCAAATGCACTAAGAACTATATTGTTAAAATGCAACTGTAAACCAAGGCCCCTCTGAGCCTTCCACATTGTCCCCAAGGAAGGTTCTTCCCACAGGCTCGGAGCTCTTGGAGGATAAACAGTAACTTATTCCCTTTGGTTTTCCAGGTCGAAGCAGTGCCTGGCACAGAGTAACTGTTCAGTAAAAGCAGGCTGTGCCAAAGGTGACTGATCCCATGTCCATGGCTTTCTTTCCTTGGCCCATACAATCCACAAAGCAACAAGAAACCCTTCCCTTGAAGGGCTCTCAGCTGGGCCTGTGACCTTTTTACCCAACCTCTGCAACCCTCAGAGTCACTAACCTGTTAGGACAGAGAGGGGGTTGTGGGACTAAAATGAGTTAACTCGGGCACTGAATATGTATTTTATCCAGTAGTGGGTAATAAAAACAATTGAGTGGGATTTCGCCATCATTTTTTTTTTTTTTTTTTTTTTTTTTT
>NW_022900916.1:23709244-23738604 GCF_012274545.1 Fukomys damarensis | reverse complement strand
TTTTTTTTTTTTTTTTTTTTTTTTTTTTTTGTACTGGGGATTGAACTCGGGTCCTTGCAGGCCAGCGAACCGCTGAGCTAAATCCCTGGCCCTCACCATCATTTTTGATGGTGACAAAATAAGGCAGAATGGAATGAAAACATTTCAGAGCAGCTTGCAGGTAATAAGGGTAAGGAGTACTTGGTGAATATGCTTGGTTTGGTTGTACACATGTGTGTGCACACATGCATGAGCTGCGTGCTGAGTCTCAACAGAAAAAGTGTCTTCGGAAAGTCAGTGATACAGAAGTAGACTGGGGCTTTAGGAGGGACGGGAAAGGAAGAACCAGCTTTTGGAGGGGAAGTAGATTGGGGGTGGGGCTAGGTCCTCGCAGTAAAGATACCGAAGAAGAGGAAGTGGGAGAGATTTGGACACAGACCTGAAAGGACTTGGTGGCCCCACTAAGTGTAAAGATTGCAAACAGCTGCTAAATTAATCATCACCGTTTTCACCGCATCATTCCTTTGGTCAAAAAAGTTCACTGATTCTTCTCATAAGTCCGCCCCTGAAGCTCAGAAAGGTATCTCTCAACTGAGTTCCTCACTCAACTCTCCATCCTGGCCACACTTCTTTTCCACCATCTCTCATTCACGTCAATTCACTGAGTTCAAGATCTCTGTCCTTCTCTATTCTACCTTTATTCCCAGCACCTTCCTCTTGTACTAGGCTACAAGTGTCACAGACAGCATAAGCAGGGCCTGAAGCGACAGCAGGGCCGCACCACTTGCTAGGTGTGGACCTTTCACAGGTTATTTAACCTGTAAAACAGGCCTAATGCTATCAAACTCATAGTCTTGTGAAGACTTTTAAACACTATACTTGGTATCTGTTCAATAAATACTGGTTCTTTTAAGAATGCGGGAGTCAGTTTCATTCATTTTGTATCTAACCCCTCTTCACTGCTAGCAGTCAGCACACTCCTCAGACACAACAGATGCTAAGTACTCACACATTACTACTGGGAATGGATTTGGTCGCAATTTCATGTTTCCTCGTTCAATTACTTTTTTTCCCCTCTTCTGAGGTTTTATCATAGAATTTAAATAGTCTCATAAGAAGATGACGATAATATGAATTAAAATGAAAATCCCAATATCCTTACTATCTAGAGGCAACTTAAAAATCACGATATATGTTCCAGTTACCGCATATGTATAGAAAACAATACAGTAATACCTCAGTTCACGAATGCTTGTGTTTGCAAACAGTTTGCTTTGCAAACAAAACATTCAGCAAAATTGGGCTTCCTTTTGCAAACTCTGCATTGGGTAACAAATACAAACACGGCTGTCTTCCCCACACAAACACAGCATCTTCCCCAAAATCATAAAATGAATTAAGTTCATAAACTGAGGCACCACTGTATATAATATACAGAATACACGCAAATCAGGGTTCACATCCACTGTTTGTATGCAGCTTTTACACATAACAATGTTGTAAATATTCTTTTACACGATTATATTTTGTAATTTCTTCTGAAAATAAAAATTTACAGTTATTAAAAGGATAATTTAACTTTCACCTCCCAGATTCCATATCCCTAACAGTGGCAAAGTTGAAATAAATACATTAGGCACTGAGGTAACTGTATTTGCAACTGGTATTTTGTAACAGCATGGGCAATGTCACTGGGAAAAGACCAAAAGCCAGAGCGACCACAATGCTAAATTTAAAAGTACTGATGCCGAAGAGATATAATTTTTGTGTCACATTAACAACGTCAATGAACCTGCAAGAAACTTATGCCTGGAGAGTAGTGAGTAAGATTGACTTACTTCAGAGTCAAAGGAATTGTACAGCAAAAGTTAAAAAAAGAAAGCCAATAAATAAAGGATTGCCAACACATTAGGAAAACCTTAACATTTCTCAAGATATTCATTCTTCAGAAAGTCAACCTCACATTTCTTTTAGGAATACTTCTACTTTTTCTCACTAAAATATAACATTCTCACCAAGAAAGGGAAGGAACATAAAACTCCCTTCCTTTAAAATTATAACATTAATAAAAGAAAATCACAGAGGCTGTTTATTTAAAAAGCTTTTACTAAGTACACATAAGATATTGGGACATTAAAATGCCTCAAATTTAATTTCAGAAAAAAATTAAGGTTCATAAGATGTGAATTTTCAAGATTTATGGAAAATATAATATCACTCCTAATGTCTGAGAATACTGTAAGTGTTAAATTAGCCAGCATCTTTATTTCTAAAGCTGTTTTAATGCGATGTAAAAATCAAGAGAAAGTAATAAAAGCCACCTCACCTGCTTGGACAGGAGCTCCTTGCAGAGTGTGTATAATGAAATGAACTTTCGGGCTAATGAGCGGGCGTCCACAAAACCTTCAGCCACGAGCATGATTTCACAGATCAGCTCAATGTCAGGGGCGACCATGGCACAAGGTCTGAAATGTAAATATGAAATTTAGTTTTAAACTGTGATAAGGTCATAAGTACAAATTGCTTAAATCAAGTGATTAATCTGTACCAACATTCTCACCACTCCTAAGCAAGTCACAATTACCCCAGTCAATCACAGCTAACAAGACCATTTGACTCAACTAAAACACATCCACTAGGGCCTGGACACCAGCAAAAGATGGAAAGTTGGAAATGGCTAAGTCTGGATGGAGGAGTTTAAAACATTCTGTGGATGCATTCTGTAACTCACTGCTTTTTATTTCGCTTGTTTTGATGCTGGGGGTTTGAGAGTCTGCCTTCCACTGAGCTACATCACTGGCCTCAAAAATTCTCATGTTTAAATTGTCACAGCAGGAAGAGGGACAGCAATGCTCTTCTGTGCTAGAGGCCAGCCTGGCCTGTGGCTAGTGGTGTGCTGGTAAAGGGCTGAACCACCAGCTGTCCAGAAAACAGCTTTACTGATTTCCATGGAATAAATCCTCCCCCCACCGCTGGTTTCAAGCTACCAACTAGTTACTCCATATGGAGCCGGAGAGAGATCTGCTCTGTAGTAGTAGGTCACCAGCACACAGAAAACCCCCAGGGCATAAATGTTAGCATGTTATGAACAAATTATGAAGCCACAGGGTTTTAGAACCAACTGTTTTGTGATATAATTGAATAAAAAATGGATATATAATTTAGTGTTTACTAAGCAGTTGTGCTCAACAACAGCAACATGTGCAGAAGCTTTTTAATAAGACATCCCACTTGTTGACTGTGCTAGCTCACGGGCAGCAAGAGAAACGACCAACAGTGTGAAGAGACAACCCACAATGTGGGACAACATTTCCACCCACTGTTTCTCGAAGGTCTTCTATCTAGAATATATAAATAACTTAAAAAAATCAGACCTCCCAAATTTAAAGATCCAATCCAAAAATGGGCATCTGAAATGAACAGACATTTCTCACACAAAGAAATAGAAAATAAACATATGAAAAAACATTCAACATCACTGGTCATTTGAGAAACACAAATGAAAACAATGCTGAGATTCTACTTTGCCCCAGAAAGAATGGCTGCTATCATGAAATCAAGAAAAAACAAAGGTTGGTGAGGCTGTGGGGGAAGAGGAACACTGTTCCACTGCTGGTGGGAGTGCAGACCAGAGCAACCACTGTGGAAAGCAGTATGGAGATACCTCAAAGAACTAGGATTAGAAGTCCCATTTGACCCAGCTGTTTACCTGCTGGGTATCTTCCCTATAGAATTAAAGGAATCATACCACAGTGATATATGTGAAACCCTGTTCATAGCAGCACAATTTGTAATAGCTACAACTTGGAGGCAGCCCAAATGCCCATCACCATGAGACTGGATAAAGAAAATGTGATTTTTTAAATAACATAGAGTACTACTCAGCCACAAAAAATGAGAAATTAGAGACATTTGTAGCTAAATGGATGTAGATTGTGGTGATATTCTTAAGTGATATAAATTGGACACACATATGTAAATACCGAAGTTTCTCTAGTGTGACAAACTGGAAGTGAAAATAAGGACTGAAAGGTAAAATAGATACTGTGAAATAGGAAGGGGAAAGGAAAGAAGGGAATGGAATCAATATGAGAAAATGAAAAATAATGAAAACAGTGTCTTTGTAGATAGGGAGGGAGGGGTGGAAGGGAGGGCAGGGGAATGGGGAAAAATAAGAAACAAGATTGATAATGTAAAGGTACAGATTTCCAACAATGAATGTCATTGTATTTTATACATTAAATGTATCAATAAAATTTTAAAAAGCAACATGTAAAATATTTCACTCAACCAAGTGAAAAATTAGCAAGAGTGAATAAGCCTATTATTTTAGACTTTTAAAACTTCACATCCCAATAATATTTATCCAACTACTTTTGTAAATGTAATTATAGTCTATTTTATGCACATCTAATTTTATTTAATCCCAGATATTCTGCAGTTTCATTGGCATTAGACTGCTGAATGCTTCATCTATCTAAGCTAACCTATTTGTTACTTTTCATCATAATAGAGAAAAGAGTAAATAAGAGAGAAAAGGCTAATATATTTTCTTATTTTACACTTCTATTAACACAAATACTAATTTTTTACGGTGCTCGGGATTGCACCCAGGGCCTTGTACATGTGAAGTACACACTCTACCTCTGAGGTACACCCCTAGCCCATAGATAACAGTATGTACTGACACTTTCTTCATGCCACATACAGTGCTAAACACATCTCATCCACTGTCCCACTTAATTCTCACAACTCTGCGAGACGGCTACCGAGGTGAAGACAGATGTCCCCAGAGACTATAGCACGTGCTCTAGGCAGGAGAATTGGGAAACTCATAGGGCTGAAGAACATTCTCTCCATTCAGGAATAATAGTTTTTTCATCCAAGTTTTCCTTCAAATTTTGCTGAGAATAGTGATGCCCTCACATAAAAGATGCTGTACACAAAGTGTGCTTTGGTTGGACATAAACCAAATGTCCTAAGGCAAATTCAGATTTGTTTTGGCTTTTTGAGACAGAGTCTCAGTTTGGAGTTCAGGCTGGTCTTGAACTCACTATGTAGCCCAGGCTGGCCTCCAACTCATGGCAGTACTTCTGCCTCAGCCTCCTGAGTACTGGGATTATAGGTGTGTGCCTGGAAACAAATTCAGGTTTTAAGATCCAAATAAAAAATGCATAATAAACTGGGTCATAAATGCAAAAAAACCTGGAAAGGTATACAATATGCACATAAAACTCTTCTGTAATCATTCCATTAATTTCCTAGTTATTCTGTATCTAGAGTTTTTTTCAAGAAATTTAGACATAAAATAAGTATGGTAGAGAAAGCTATTATTATGGGAAAAGCAAAACATTCAATACAGGATGTTAGAATACTATTAACTACTAGGGAAAATAATTATTTAAATGCTTATTTCATATTACCTACCCCATGTAAATTCTCATCATATAAATTCCACTTAAAAAGGCATACTATAAAACTAGATGAAAATACCAGTAAAATACGGCCAGATATCTTGAGGGATAAAGTATTTTTAAATTGAAAAATTGAAAAAAATTACACTAAAAACTATAAAGGTTCTTGCCACATATGTAAAGTGGCATATTATTTTGAAGGCATATTAAGTAGTTAAAGACACATATTATTGATCCTAAAGAATGCCTAAAAAATAAAACTAGTAAGTCTCTAGCATCTCCCAGATTAAAAAAAAAAGAGAGAGAAGACACAAATGATCCATATCAAGCATGGATTTCATAACATCACTACAGATAATAAAAGAATATTATGAAGAAATGTATACATTTAATAATCTATATATTTAAATTCCTTAAAAGGTGTACATTATCAAAACTAATTCAAGAAGAGTTTACTACCTCAATAACTTCACATCTACTAAAGAAATTGAATTCATTACTTAAAAGATTCCCATGAAGAAAAATTCAGGTCCAGATGGCTTCACTGATTAATTCTATCAAACGCTTAATACAAATAAATAATAGCAATCCTACAAAGAGTCGTCAGGAAACAGGGAACATTTGCCAATTAATTTCAGGATGTCAGCATGTCAGTGCCAAAGCCAGACAAAGATGACAAGAAAGGAGAGAACAGACCAATATCCCTCATAGCAGATTTTAAAAAATCCATAACAAAGTAATATCATACTGAATCCAGCAATCCATGTAAAAAATAATACTTCCTGACCAACTAGGATTTATCCAAGGAAGGCATTATCAAAGGAGTGTTTAGTATTTGAAAAAAATAGTACAGCACATTAACAGAATAAAGGAAAAATAGGAAAACTGTAAAACAAATCATGTAGAAGAAAACACAGTTGAAAAATTTTCCAAGACTGGGCCAATTTGTTTGGACAGCATCTAAAAACACAAGCAAGAGCTGGAATGTAGCTCAGGGAAGACCACCTGTCTAGCATTCAATAGGCTGTGGGTTCAATCTCCAGCCCTGGGAAAGCTATTCCATCAAATTTAAAACTTTTGTCTTTGATGGCTACCTTTAAAACAATAAAAAGGAAAGCCACAAGAGTAAGAAAAACCCTCCAGAGTGTATTTAATAAAGAAGTTATATACAGAATATAGCGCTTCACTAAAGATAGTGCACACGTGGCCAGGGAGTATATGAAAAAAATGCTCAACAATATTAGCATTTATGAGAATGAAAACTAAACTTATAATGATACATCACAATATAGTTATTAGTTTGGCTAAAATGAAAGACTGACAATACCAGGTTTTGACAAGAATATACAGCAACTGCAATTCTCATGCATTAACAGTGAGGCTGTAAGATGGTACACTTTGGCAACGAGGTTGTAAAATCTTGTAAGTAAAGCATACTCAAACATTTGCCATATGAGCTAGCAATTCCATTCCTAGATATTTACTGAAAGGAAATGAAAACATGTTCATACCAAGATTTACAAGAATGTTCATAGCTTCTTTATTCATAGTAGACCCAAACTAGAAACAATGCAAATGTCCATCAATCGATAAATGAATAAACAAACAGCAAAATGCATATACAATATAATACAAATCAGCAATAAAAGTGACAAAGTACTGATAAACCCAACAACTTGGATAAATCTCAAACCCATAATGTTCAAATAAAGATGCCAGATACACGTGAGTACATAACTGTCTGGGATCATTTACATGAACTCTAAAAAGGGAAGTTTAATCTATAATCACAGAGAATAAATCTGGAGTAAGGGGATCAACCTCAGAAAGGCACATGAGAACCGCTAGAGGTGTTGGAAATACCTTCTGTATCGTGACTGCCATCGCTTCTCACCAACGGCACACTTCCGGGGAGCGTGCCATTGCGTTAAATGACCTCTGAACAGAGGGATGTGAATGAGTTAAGTGTGCCACCTACAGCTGTCCAGCTTCTCTTACAGACTTTGGCGGAGGTTATACACTCACAAGGCGTTTTTGGAAAGCAGGTACCTAGTAATTCTACATTTAGGACTCGATTTTGGAGCAATAATCAGAAACAAGAATAATTTTTCATGTGGACAGATATTTAGAGCCTGCTACTTTACAATCATAAAAAACCAGAAGGAAGGAAACAGACTCTACCTGTAGGACAATAAGGGATAGTCAAGAAAATACTGATGAGCAAAAAGAAGGGCTATTTTGAAGCTATACAAAATAAAATTTCCAAAGAATTTTTGGCAGTATAATAAAATATGTACATCAAAATATTCAAAAGAGAATATTTTGATTTTTGTAATATCGAACACCACAAAATCTAAATTATAACAGACTAGAAAAATACCATAATTTCTGGATGGTGATGCTTTTTCAAAAATTTTTTATTTTGCCCAAATATTTCATAATTAAAAAAATGTCTAAAATAAAACACTGGAACATAACAGCTAATGTTAAACATTTGGATTTATCACACAGCTTTAAAATACTTATTCTGAGTCCTGGTTTCATAATTCACAAGGGTTAATTTATCAAGGGGAAAACGCTCTTTTATGAAAGGATCTTAAAGAAATATTGAGTCTTCCATAGGAATTCTTGAGCAAAACCAATCAGTTTACAGTGCAAACCAACAACGTTAGGTGGCATAAGTGCACCAGATGCTAAGCTGTAGAGCAAAACACTTGCCTGAAAAGTGCTTTGAGATTTTCTGGTAATTCCGTTCGACCAGCATATCCTGGGTTCATAGTAATAAATATTCCAACTGAGGGCTTCAGTGTGATAGCTTCTCCAAGAAATACAAATCTACCATAGAAAGAATGTTGATGGAATTAAATGTGTTCATTGAATATGAATGTACATTGACGAATGCAAACCACTGCAAAATGCAAATGATTATTAGGAAGCTGTTTATTCTGTGTCATTTTCTTTAAAATTCATAAGCATACATATTTGAATATATTTTGAAGCAGGTTTATTAAAAATATCCTCCATCTCCCCAGAGGAATTATAAGTACAAGAAGTATTTCTGCAGAGCCACAGTGTCTTAAAATACACAAATGAGGAGCTGGCTACTTTAACATTTAATGAAATGGGAGGGCATTTTGCTTTCAATGTGGGCAAAATCCTCCTTGAATGGGAGGCCATGAAGGTAGAGAATGCTCATGCTACAAGGAGAAGAGCACACCCTCTCCAGTCTTTGTCTGTTTGCTCACTTATTCTCCCTCCTTTCTCTCTAATCAGTAAATATCTACTGAGTACTGCTTAGAGGTAGAACAGCACAATGGTCAGGACAGTTACCGCTAGAATCAGACTGGGTGAGTGTTCAGAGTCCAGCTATATCATTTCAGGTATGTTAATTATCCTATGTTCTAATTCCCTTGTCTAATTCCCTGTCACCTTATTGGATTGCGTGAGAACTTCAAAGAGATTATAAACATAAAAGGCTAAGGGAGCAAAGACTGTAATACGGTAAACACTTCACAGATGTTAGTGATGACTACTGCTATCACCATCACTTCAGAGTATGGGAGAAGCAACAATTTTTCACAAAACTTTGCGAGGTCCCAACAAGGTTGCTGATGGCCAGCGTGACAGAATGGTGAGAAATTGCAGGAGCCACACTGAGAGACAAATACAAGGAATCTTTTAGATGGGGTAAAGGAGATCTCTGGTCAAGAGAAGACAGGCTGATGTAGTTAGGGAGCTGAACTGGTATCACAGAATAGGGAGGGAAAGATATGGAGAAAAAAAATCCAGGATGTTTAGGACTCAGTGTCTTAGATACTCAGTAACTAAGAGTTGGTAGATTTTGTACATTCAAAGTCAAAATAAGAGAAATCTTCATTTCCCAGATTTCAAAGGCTACTCAGAGAGTGGGTGTCACAGGATAATGGACCATCTTCCCATCACTCACGGCAAGAGCCACTAGTCCAAAGGTGGATCTCCAAAGGGTGCAGCCACCAAGACACCAGAGGCTGCAGGGTCAAGGCACCTCTAGCATAAATGGGATTTAATCAACTTGTGGAATCCTGATGGACCCTAGCCACCTGCACGCAGCAGCCTAAGCATAAAGAGATGTAACTCGGAGAGACAATCAAGATATATGGCTGGGAATTTCAACATGTACTGCATGGATCACTTACATAAATCTCTGTAACAAAGGACGGTTTAAATGACATCCGGGCTGCATTAAGTAGCAAGATTTTGGCTAACACTTAAATAAAATATGGCTTGAGATCAAACAGCAAAGAACTGAATTTCTCTAATGTGTCACTAGAGTAGGGATGTGTAAGACGATAGCTGGATATAAGAAAGTGGCACCTCAGGCCCGTGTGATGACAGGATATGGACCCACGGGATAAACTAGAAGCTTCTAGAACAGGTTCACAGTTCCAAAGGGCTAGATATTCCTTCACCAAAAAGGAGACAAAATGTTCCAACACAAAAGATGGCTAGCTGAGTACAGTACTGTAAAAAACTGAGAGGAAAGGATAGGCCAGATCAATAAAAATGTTACAAAGAGAACCAGCATTGTCCCCTGCACTGTAATATTTATTTCTTAAATGAAGCCATCAAGTCCTAAGAGCCAGCTATGTTTTGCCTTCGGGCAGCATGATGAGATTGGTGAGATTTCAGATGTACTTAAAAGTTTTTACCACAAGGCACTAGAAGAACATGAAGGTATCACCTGCTGGGAAGAGACAACTAATAAGAGGTGCTTGTGGAAAGACTGGGATTGTCATTAAGTAGAAAAGGATTATGGAACATCACATGGAGTCTTGAGGAACAGAGCAGTCTTTTCCTGTAAGCCTAGAGAGCAGGGGACAGGATGTCTGGGCTTCTGGAAGTTCTCAGCATGGAGGTATGTTCTGAAAGTTGTGGCAGTCAGCAAGAGAGAAAATACAGATAGAGAAAAAGTCCAGAGACTGAGGCCCATGACATCTAATATTAGTAGCTCAGAAGATAAAAATAAAAAAGAATAGCTAACTCTAATACCTACTGTATGTCAGGTACTTGTCCAAATGCTTGCCGTTAATCATCACCACCATCTCTAAGTTCATTTTCCCGTTTTATATGAGAAAAAAGTAGCAAAGGAGCAAGGAGGGTGATGTCCTGAGACCCATGTGAAGGAAGTGTGTGACGGTGGGGAATGGCCATTGTTGTCAGAAGTCACGAAGACGAGGACTGAGAATTGATCCCTGGATTTAGCATCACAGAAGTGGTCTATTCTTTCAGTAATGTGGTATTTGACATAAAAAGCCAATTACAAAAAATGAAAATGTCCAAAAGAAATTTTCAAAATTAACTATTCTCTTATCATATCAAGAAAGAGACAGCAATAGACTGTACAAGTGAGCTATGTGCATTATTCAGTTATCCTAATTGCAACGAAAGAGCCACACAGCACTCACCTTTTTCTCCCATTTCTGATGGCGTCATGAATCGTTTTCACTTGCACGGCCACCACAGACAGAACCTCCACAGCAATGCGGTTGAACTCATCAAAGCAGCCCCATGCCCCTGTCTGCACCAGGCCTTTATAGATATTTCCTATGGACTGAAAGAGCGAAGCATTCAAAGGTTCAGAGAAGGCGGTCTTCAGTATTTATAGGTTGAGCACCCCTCACCTGAAAATCCAAAATGCTCCAAAATCTAAAACTGATGTCAGAAGTGGAAAACGTTATACTATGAAACTTTGTTAAATTATTGTAACTATTATATAAAATTAAGCTCCGGCTGTGAGAATAAATAAATTTTGTTTTTAAAACTGGGTGCTTCCGCAAAATATCTCATTAATTATACGCAACTATTTCAAAATAAACAATCTGAATAACACTTTTGCTCTACATATTTCAGATAAGGCATACTCAACCTCACCCCAAATAGAAGCAACATTAACAAACATCATTTTCCATCACACAGTAACTTACTCTGTAGTCCATTTGCTCCGAACAGTTGAACACATAAACCATCATGCCAAGTGCACGTCCAAGATCTTTGGTGGTTTCTGTCTTCCCTGTACCAGCTGGGCCAGCTGGAGCCCCGCTCATGGTTAGATGAAGTGACTGAGTTAAGGTGATATAACACCTTGGCACAACAGAAAAGACAAACATTATGGTCTAATATGAAATTTCTATGAAATATTAGAGGCAACTGATTTTCTAAAGTCAAAATGTAAGAAGCCAAAGTGTATACCGCAGTCACAGAAAAAAAATTTATGTACTTCTGATGTTGTCATAGCAACAAGTCAGATTATTTTATATTAATTTTAATTTTAGGTTATTTTAAATTACTAGAGAAGAATACGTTGCTTTATACGCTCATTGTTCTCATTTCCTAAGAGCTGTGCATTTGAATACAAATACACTTAATTTGCAATGCAATTCAGTTTCTAATATTTCTAGGGAAAAATACTATTAATATCATATACGACATCTCAAACTACTGTTTATAAAAGAAAAATAGAAATCTTGGATGGTGCATTAAATATTGACTGCATTAAATTGCTACCTAATAAGTACATTTAGAGATGAGTAGATAAACATATAAATACATAGCATGCAAATAATATATAACTACTTTAATGTATAAGGCAAATATTAATTGACATAGTTTTTTTTTTTTGGTACTGGGGATTGAACTCTGGACCTTGTACTTGCAAGGCAGGTGGTGGCACCAGTGAGCTAAATCCCTGGCCCAGAAATGACATAATTTATTGTATCAAGATGTTTTAGGAATTCATTTTGAATGTGTCGCTCACATGCATATAGATTATCATAATACTTATTTTTGCAGGAAGAGTCAAAGGATTAAGGACACAGAAAAATACATGCAAGACAAACTATGCAAAGGAAGACAGATTAACAAGTGGCGAGGCCTGCAAGTATCTGCTCTTTATTTGAGGTTCCTTCAGGTTTGTACATTAGTTTTGTCTCAGTACAGAGAGTTGATATACTGGGAAGACACATGCACGATCAGGGCACTAGAAGTGATCTACTTTGCAGATCTTCAGATATTAATCTTAAGCCTTTTGACATCAACATGCCTGTTTTCTTCTCCTTAAAATGAGGGTTACTGGAAGAATATACGAAGGCAGCCAAGGGTAAACCTCTTTAAAAATTCACCTGTGCATAAAACACGCATAATTCCAAAGCTATGGGCATTAAAGTGCATTTTATAATGCGGGTGAGGAGAAAGACTCCTGGATTCAAAATCAGAGTACTTTTTGTACATATGTTATCTATCCCCTTGGTTCCAAGTTTGAGCCAGACACACGGCCACATACATCTGCTTTTCTCACCTGCCTGCTGACAGGGACGGGCAAAGTGGCCAAATGCCAATGCGACTCATAGGTGTAGAAATGGCACTCCTAGGATACCCACTTCAGGACATTTCACCTAGGCCCTGCCTTGCCCCTTTTCCACTGGCCAAAACAAGTGTGAGCTCCCTATCATTCTATTCTGCTGGCTCACTCACCTGTGGATGGTTACAGAAGGGAGGCATCAGCTTCTGTGTATTTAAGCCATTGTATGTTGGGGTCTTTGCATAACAGCTGACCCCACCCACATCCTCCTAACCTGCGTGACTGTGTCCAGCACAAGTCTATCAGGTACAAGCTGACCTAAGGCTCTGCAGCTGTCCATATATGAAATGACACACTCTCTACTCTGCCTAGCTCACGAAGGATGGCCAGCATCAAATGAGACATAATGCAAGTGTGTATCATTACATGAATGTAAACAATTTATAAATAATACAAAGGATGAAATGGAAAGGAAATGCACATAACATAAACACCTTATCCAAAACCATCCACACTATCAGAATGAATACTCACCTTCCTTCCTTTTAACTTCCAAATAAAGCACATGATGATTTTTAAATTAACATTTTGATAAGCAATCCATTTTCACATACTGATCAACTTTAAAACATCTTCCCTTTTCTCTCCTATGCTCTGAGCTCCACTTAACTCTCTTTTCTATTCCCAATGGCATGCGTGCAGTAGACTCCTAACCTTTCCAAGTCTTGGCTGCTCTCAGGTGATCATGTCAAGCTACGCATACCACTCCGACACACTGAAAGATCTACGTAAGTTAGATAAGACAGTGAACATTCTCAGAGGCACATTAAAGAGAACAAATCAGACAGTTATATAAAAGCTGTGCAGTACAGAAATGATGAAGTCATGAGCAGATTAATATGTGCATGAACAATGACAAAGCTTGTTCGAGAATTCTACCAATCTCTCCAGACTACCACAAGCACCAGCGCCCTCTGGCAATAAGACGACTGACAGTATTGCTGTGAGCCTATGGTATGAGTTCTGTCTCATAAATACTGAAGAGGCAATGTGCTTTCTCCCACCAAGTAAGTCAGCAGAGGCTGGAATACCAATACAGAAATTCACCTCCATGAGACCATAACCTGACCTCTCCAATATTGTGACAATGTACCTATTTACTTGGAGTCAAGTGGCAATGAACTTTTTTTGGGTGGGGGGGAGGGTACTGAGAATCAAACTCAGGACACCTTGCACTTGCCAGGCAGGCACCACATTGCTGAGCCACATTCCCAGCCCAGCAAGGTACTTCTAGTAGCACCCTCTTGCTTCCTTGCTATACCTGGGCCCCAAGGGTTTTCTTTTTACTCCTTGATGAGTTAAGTTTCTCCCTACCTTCAAAGCTTTGGTGCTGGCTTTTGCTTGTACCCTCCTACCTCGGGACCTGTGCCTAGCTGGTTCTACATTATCATTTAGCTTCTAGCTCAAAGGTTTTATCACCTAGTTTATACAGGTTGCATATCCCAAATCCAAACTACTCCAAAATTTGAATCTTTTGTTGAGTGATAACATAATGCTCAAACAGTTTCAGGCTTTGAAGCACTTTGGATTTTGAATTTTCAGAAGAAGGATGCTCAACCAATGAATTCTATAAATATCTCTCCTGCCCCCACCCCACAAAAAAAAACATCAAAAGCCTAATCTGGTTCCAAGCCATTTCAGAGAAAGGATACTCAAACTAAAGTAGATCCTCCCTCCTTCAATGCACCTTTAAGACATCACCTTTTGTTTTGCCCATATCATGTTATCACCCAAAATATTTTACTATGTATTGTTCCTCTTAATCCCCAACCACTTGTACACTAAATTCAACTAAAAAGTTATCTCATTGGTAACAGAGGGACCTGTCTGCTTAATATCAAATAGTTTTTAGCACAGTATTTCATAAGCGTTCGTTGAATCATTTAATGAATATTAGGTTCTCCTTCTTCTTTCAGCGTGTGCAATTCTTAAAAAATAAATTTGAACATACAATTTCTAGTGATTTTTATACTTCCAATGAAAGAATTGGGGGAGGATGATGGCGGTAGTCTGGTAACAGGGCTGTCACCATAGATGTTACACAGGTTGGCATCCAAACCGGTTACCCTGAGCCATATTAATCTCCTCATGATTTCACTATCTGCATATTGGAGCTTCTGTAATTTTGTTTCTTTCTTTCCATTTTTAAGTTATTTCTAAATAAATGCTGACTTTCTTAGTTTGTTAACATACAGACTGCTTTCACACAGTGTCCTCATTTGTCCACCGTTTCCTTTCATTCTTTCTTTTTATTCTCACGTATCTCTGCCTGTGCTATGGGACTTGTTCGATTTTCCTCATCCGACTCAAGCTTAAAATTGTTACCTGTCAGTGAGGGGAGTGATCACTAGCCGAGGACTGTTTCCTAAGTATTCATAGAAGTACTGGAACTGAGCGTCACAAATATTAACAAAGCAGTGTTTCTGGGTGTCCTCCCACTGGTGACGAAGTTGAGACAGCCAAGTGAAAGCCTGCGGACTCACAACCTAAAATCATTGCAAAAATCATTACACACAGGACACTGACAGTTATGAGGCCAATTTTTAATTCATTAATCTAATAGTATGAATTAGCTCGCATTTTACTTTTAAAGTCTCACAAATAAGAAATCTTTCATGCTATTCCAAATTGCAATTGCATATAGATGGTCGATTCATCAGAAATCTATGTAATACGTCTTCATTTAAAACTGGCTTTACCTAAAACAGTATCAGTTTGTTCATGTAATGCTTTCCCACACTACATGAATCACCACAGGGGTAAGATACTCTCTGTAACTTTATATTCATATCATTGAAATCTGAAGCGTAACAAGCTTCTGCATCAAAATGACACACAACCCATAATTTCCGCATGTCAGTGGTATAAATAAACTACACTTTCAACCACCTTTATTCCAAGACTGGTCTGCTTTAAGTATAGACATTTTCTACTGAGTTCTCATTTTATCAAAATTGTTTCATTGCCATTCTTTCCCATCTTTCAACCCTATGTCTTTTCATGTGATCTTATCCAAAAGGCTGAGAAACCCCTATTTCTTTTCAAGCTTTTTTTTTTTTTTTCTTTAAAGCCTTGTCTCTTCCAAGGTATAAGGAGCTCCAAGTTTTCTTGGAAATCACTTCAAATTAGTAAAGTCACTATTGTTTGATAACTGCATAAGATTTAACACTGAAGGCCGGGGTTTGGCTCAGTGGTTCTGCTAACTGCCTCAAAAGTACAAGGGCCCGAGTTCGATCCCCAGTACCAGGAAAAAAAAAAAAAAAAAAAAAAAAAAAAGAATGAGACAGAATATCTCTTTAGTACAAAATAAAGGGTATATTTTAAACTCACAATTTATTTTGCTACAACAAACCACCAAACTGATAAAACAGAATGAACAGATAAGAAGGCACAAGGTCATATTCAAGGTGTAGTTACCATAGTTCATTACCAAAATGAGAACACATGGTAAATGGTGTTTTTTCAAGGATCAGTCTTGGATTAAATTAAAAAACATTGTTCGCTACTGGTACTGAAGTGGGGCCAAGATGTTTATTTATATTTATGGCTTATATGAAGAACCACTTGTTTTGTGCTTTAGAGAATTATAACTCATTTTGATTTTAATAAATGGAGAAGTGAGTAGAAAAAAATATGTTTCACCAGACATAAATGCACTCAAACTGAGAAAGATATTTTTTGGCTTTAAACCATGGCCCCAGAAAAGGGATTAGGAGGAAGTGCGCAACGGGCATTATACATCAGAGCTGTTCAACAGACAAGCGTACTTCTGACATTTGCAAGTAGAAATACATCATGAGAAGGGAAAAAGGGTGAGAAAATTTTCCATCACATTAAACAGTGCCAGCATGTGAGACACACATAGGCTTTTTAGAGAGACAGGGAAAAAGTTATTAATGCCTTGAAAAGATTAGGAATATGACTTCTTACAGGAAAGTGAGCCATAAAGACAGGGGATGACCCAAGCAACCTAAAATTACGACCAATATTGATTCCTCAAGGGGAAAGTTACCCAGGAATAGGTGAGAAGGCAGTCTACCTGGTATTGCTATTGGCTGTTTCAGTCACACAGCTGAGACTCACAGACAAATGGCCTGTGATGACTATACACAGAAAAGCCAGAAGAAGGAGAGAAAACAAGATAAGTCCACACAGTCCTACTTCTTGGATTAATTCATAGGTGATTTGAGACTCTTAATGTGGAAAAATCCTTTGGGATGTCACCTGGATAACACCCAATGTTTGGAACAATATACAAGATTAGCTAATCCACATCCAAAGCATCTCAAATGATTACAACTTCTCAGGACTAATTTAAACTATATAGACTTAAAAAATAATGACTTTTTGGAACTACTCTGACAATAAATAACACTTTCAGGAAACGGCCATAAATAAAATTTCTTTGAACAACTTGCCTTCTGCGAAATAAGTTTTGCCACCACATCTCTGGCATGAACATCTATGGTACAAATTGTCATGATCTTCTGCCTGTCACCAAGTGGAAGTTCTCCCAGCAGAAGTGTAATCAATGTATTCAGCTGAGAAATCTAGGAGGAATTTTTTTTAAAAGGAGGGAAAAATTACAAATACAAGAACTAACATCTGAATAGTCTTCACATTTGTGAAGAGTGCTTTAGTTCACAAAACAATTTCAAATTTGTCATCGCAGCAGGTCTTCAAAGAATCCTGGAGAGAGAGACAAATATTATCTTCTCATGCAGAGGAAGGAACCGAGACAGAGAAGACAGAGAACCAGTGAGTAACGACAGAGCCCGGGGCAGAAACAGGCTTCCTGGCTTCACTGAGTAGACTCTCCTCCCTAATGAGGATCTAGTCATCACTAGGAGAAGGAAAAACTACACACTTTAAAGGTAAAATTAGACTAACTTTTAAAAAGGTATAGAGCTAAAGAATAACTTGTTTCCTTCTTTACAAATACCCATCTAAACAATTAGTGTTTGTTTTGTATTTTTAAAAAATACAAGATAGTGATGATTATGGGAAATTTGCACCTTTATGTAACCCATCTTGGTTCTTACCTCTTCCCCATTCCCCTGCCCTCCCTTCAACCCCTCCACCCATCTACAAGGACGTGGCGTCCATATTTTCATTTTCTTACATTAATTCCATTCCCTTCTTTCTTCTCCCCACCCTCCCACTTCCTCTTCCCTTTGCACCTTTTGTTCCTATTTCACATTATCTATTATACCTTTTATTCCTTATTTACACTTTCAGTTTCTCACACTAAAGTAACGTTTTGGTATTTACACATGTGTCCTATTTATTTCACTTAATTAATATCACTTCAATGTGCATCCATTTAGCTATGTCTCTAGTTTCTTCTTTATGGCTCAGTAGTATTCAGTTATATATACTTTTTACCTTTTTTTTTTTTTTTTTTAGACAGGGTCTCATTATGTAGTTGAGACTGACCTGGAATTCAGCTGGTCTCAAACTCACAGCGATCCTCCTGCCTCAGCCTCCTGAGTGCTGGGATTACAGGCATGTGCCACCACACCCGGCGATAGTATTAAATTATATTAAAACACACACACACACACACACACACACGCACATGTACATACACATTTTCTTTATCCAGTAACCTGTTGATGGGCAATTGGGCTACTTCCAAGTTTTAGCTATTACGAACTGTGCTGCTATGAACACGGGTACACATATATCACTGTGGTATGATTCCTTTAATTCTTTTGGGAAGATACCCAGCAAGGGAATAGCTGGGTCAAATGGGACTTCCAATCCTAATTCTTTGAGATATCTCCATATTTATTTCCAATATTTTTCAAATTGCTGGTCTTTTCTTACAGAATGAAAAGGACAGAAATAGAATAATATGGATGACAATTCCTTGAAGAAACAATATTCAATTACAGATTATAGAAGTATATATTCTTTTGTGAAACTATTTCTGAGTGTGTAGATACACATGTGAATAGAATCTGATAAAAGTATTTCTTATGGTGAATTATTGTCGGTAATGTTTGAAATATACTATCTTAGGTGGTTGCTTTGTTAGCATGGTTATGTATACAAAACATCCCTAACTTGCTCAAGGCTTATTTGAACGGAAAAAAATACAAGAAAAACCCCTAAATCCCATGGCTTATTCTATGTACCCTACTGTGAAATACACCTATCCTCTTTCCTCTTTTGCTCTGAAAAGAACAATCAATTAAAAAACTGTTATCATCTGACAGAGATGGCGGTAAGCGAAGGCAGCAGACCACTAGAAACTTTACAGATTGGCACAGCCTACTGACAAAAACAAGTTCCCTGCTGTACTAGTAACAAGTCCAAGAAAATGAGAAGTCCTGCAGAATTCCTGGAGAATGCTGCAAAGCTGGTCTCTAGAGAAAAATCACAAAATTATACAAGAACAGAGGGAAGAGGCAGGAGGATGACAATCATAACATGCACAATTTACATGAATTGAGAATGCACACTTTTCAGGTGCTAAGCATATTGCCTATACCACCTGACAACAATGCACTAAACTTACAGATGAGCAAACTGACTCACAGGTACATTAACCACACTGTCTGTCTAAGGATGGGCGGATTCAAACCCTTGACAATCTGACTTCAGAGCCTGAGTCTTACAGGTTCCACCTCAGACTTCCTGTCTCAGCCTTTACCACCTCATTCAAGTATAAGCGACTGTGGCCATGCAGGAAGCATTCCAGAGAGACTTAAAATCAAGCACAAAGGAAAGCTTGCCCAAGTTTCTTGCGAAGAAATAAAAAATTTCAAAGTATGTATTTTAGACATAAAATATACAACACCTTTATAAACATTTAGTCTATTCTTCTCTAGCTTTACTGATGACTGACAATAAAATTTGCATATATTTTTGATATATATTTTTATATGTACATTGTGAAATGATTACACAATTAAGCTAATTGACATATCCACAATTTTTTTTGATCTAATAAAAATACCTGTGTTGTTCCTTAGTAAATTCTAAATATATAATACTTATGTTACTGTTAACTATAGCTGTCCATAACATACATACATATATATATGTGTGTGTGTGTGTGTGTGTGTATATATATTATATATATGTGTGTGTGTGTATATATATATATTATATATATATATATATATATATGTGTGTGTGTGTGTGTGTGTGTGTCTTCAAAATGTTAATTTTATAAACTCTAACTTCGTACCCTTGGACCAATATCTCTCCTTTTTTATTTCCTATCTTCATTCTATTCTGCTGTGCTTCACATTTTAAGATTCTGCATACAAGTGAGATTAAACAGTATTTTTAATGTGTTTGCCTGATTTCACTGAGCATAATATCCTTCAGATTTAACCATGCTGTTCCAAATGACAGGATTTATTTCTTCAAGGCTGAACTGTATGCCACTGTATGTATGTGCTTTCACACACAATGTCTAGTCTGAGCCTCCCAACAAGCTGTGATTTCTACTTTATTGATTCACTTTGACAGAAATTCAGTCAAATGAAAGATGATTAAAAATATGGCTTGTCAACATTAAGTGCACGACATCATATGCTAGTAATCTTATATTGTCTCTCAAGATTATGATGTCCCTGATGACACTTTTTGAGAAATAAAGTCCTGTAACTGTAAAAATAAACAGTAAATAAAATATCCATTATTTAGCAGTGGCATCAGATAACAATTACTACATGGTCATATAATAACTGCATACAAGTTTATGGTCTGTGACATATAAAACATTTCTTGGTGACTCTTTAAATCAACCAACTAATGAATCATATATATCATATATATCATATACACCCTATCATGTCATCAGTACTTATTCTTGCTGTTGATCACAGCAGCACTGCCTGATTTGCTGCTAGATCAAGCTGACTACCTACAGGCCTGTGAAATGGGAGTGGCTGTTTTCTCAGGACACCCTAGCTTTCACTAGGGTTCAGAAAATAGGAATCCAAAAGAGGCCTAAACGTCAGTAAACATCCACACTCTGGTCTGTGAGGTACACAGCCTCCTGTGACTTCACAAACTCCTCTCCCATCTCCCTTCACTCCGCTGTACCAGCTTCTCTTTGTCCCCATCATGGCTGCCTCAAAGCCACAGCGACAGCCGCAGCACACAATCTTTGTATGGTTAGCTCACTCTCATCATCACCTCCTTGACCGGCCTCCCCTCACCTACTTTTTTTTCTCATACTGCGGATCAAACTTACAACCTTGTGCTCCTGAGGCGGGCATGGTGCCACTGAGCTAAATCCCCAGCCTCCCTCATCTACTATTTTAGGACCTCCCGACCAACTATTCTATTTTATTCCCCTTATAGAACTTGTATCTTATCCTTCACTCATTAATTTTCTTGTCGGCTGCTTGTCTCTCATACTTTAACTATAAACTGTAAAGGATCAAGGCCCACATTTGCCTCATTCTGTACTATATTTTCCTATCTAGCACACAGTGGTCAGCATAAAGCATGTGCTCAGCAACAATGATTATATGTAGGAAGAAAAGACCAATGAATGGTACAGCACAACACTTTGTTCTCATCCACTCATTCACACAACATATGTGGTTACTATTTCCAGACCTTATAGGCAATGCCAAAAGTAGATAAATAATTAGAATTGTTTGGCTAGGGCAAATACAAAACAGGTTTACAGCACACAGAAATAGAGCCTTCCCTAATCTAGGGCTCAGAAAGGTGTTTTACAGGAAAGGTTAATTATGCTAAGATCTAAAGAATAAGTAGAATTTAGATTGTAGAGAACTTAGGGGTGGCTACCTAGGGAGATGGTGGTTATACTCAGGAAGCAGCCTGTGGGAAGGCCAAGAACAGGTGGCCATGTGAGGGAACTGCAAGTCCAGAATAGCAGGAAGGAGAGAGAGAGAGAGAGAGAGAGAGAAACAGGTGCATGAAGATGCTGGAGAGGGAAATAACAATATGAGCAGATGATCCATGACCCAAGCCCCTCACATAAGTCAATGAGATGTAGCTGATGAGTTGGGAGAGGGTGTGATCATTAGATCCAGTTTTAGAAGATTTCTCTGATTGTAGCATGAAGAATGGATCAAAGGGAAATAGGGTTGGAAGGAAAGAGCCCAGAGAGGAGAATGCTACCATTAATAGGTGAAAGGAGAATGGTTTGGACTTGGATTTCAATACAGGGATTTAAGAAAGTAATGAGAATAGACAGATATCTGTAGGGAAAAATGAACAGAGCTGGTAGCTGGTTGATTGCATACTAGGTTACGGAAGAATCAAACTGACTTCTAGTTTGAGCAACTGGTGGAGAATGCGGGTGTTGTTTTCTGAAAGTGAGTGTGTTCTGGATGTTCTAGGCTGGATATGCCTGTGGAAATTCTGACAAAATATCTCAATATGCCTCTGGCTGTGCTTGAGGAGAGTTGAGCCAGAGGTCAAAGTCAACAGTAATATTACAAAGAAAATAGAATATCATAAAAATGAAGGAGATTAGCTAGGGATGGGCGATGTGGTCATAAGACATAAAGGGACCCAGGAAAGAGCCAGGAGCAAAAGAAACATTTAAGGGGCAGGTTCAGAAGGATCACAAGTGCGGAAAGCTGAAGAGAAGCTCATGTTTTAAAGCTGGAATTCAAATAGTCATGAGTATAAAGGAGGAGAGCATTTGAGGAGGAGGAAGTGACTTGCAACACAAGGAAGTGTAAGGACTCACTAGTGAGAGCTTGAAACGGGTTGTAGAGAGACTGGGAAGTGGGAAAAGAGAAAGAGCAAGCACAGCGGGCCCTTTATTTTATATGGATGAGTCTACTTGTATGGATTTAACTGCTATGGATAGAAAATGTTTGGGAAAAATTGTGTTCATATTGTAGATGCACAGATTTTTTTCCTTGTCATTATTTCCTCAACAACCCTATTTAACAGTGTAACAACTACTTGCATAGCATTTACTTTGTGTCAGGTATTGCAAGCCACCTATAGGTGATAGAAAGTGCATGGAGGATGTGCATAGGTTACATGACTTTCTACAAGTGACTTGAGGATTCACGGATTTTGGTATCGATGCAGGTCCTGAAACCAGTCCCGGGAGAATACCAAGGGTCACCGGTGTAAATTCTAGGTCAACAGGCTTCATTACACAGGTTAAAGACCTAGGGTAGAAAATGAAAGATACGGCACCACGAACAATTTTTGGTTGTTTTTAAGTAACATGAGAGACTTGGGCATGGGGCATTTGTAGTTGCTGATGGGACTGAACCAGAGCGAAAATGTGGACACAACAGAAAATGAGGCCAGAGCAGTCCTGAGGGAGACCAGGAATAGAAAGGGCTCAGGGCAGTAGGAGGCCACCCTTCCATCCTCCTAGTGGAGGGTGCCGCACAGCTAGAGGCAGGAGTCCAAGTGCCATTCATCTAATATCTCTCTGATGACATCAGCAGACAGTGAGAGCAGACACGTATCGAGCACTTGCTATCTGACAAGGCACTGTGTGTGCACAAGAGTACTGCGTGTGTATTTTTAAAAAAATTTTTTTTGGTGGGGTACCAGGGATCAAACTCTGGCCCTTGAGCTTGCGGGCCACGAGGGATCGAACTCTGGTCCTTGAGCTTGCGGGGCATGCACCAGAACTACTGAGCTAAATTCCAAGCCCTTGTATTTTAATTCAATTTTCACAACTCTGTCAGAAGCACAATTACTTGAGAATTTTATACTTGAGAACATTTACCCAAGAACACAGTCAGGATTTAGTATGTAATTCTAAGATTTTACTGTGAATTTTCTAAACACTAAACCTTCCCATGTGGGTAATATTAACAGAAGTCTTGGCAGGCAAGACTGGGCCTTCAGTGATGGGGGTGAGAGAAAGGAGGTAACCTGGTAACCCTCTATTATCCATTCTTTTTCTCAGGTCAACAGAGAAATGTTTCTTAAGGAAAGGACACGAATCCTGATCACTGCTGCTGTTTAGATGATACTCATATCTAAGGAACTGTGGGGTCCCTGAAGCGGGCTGGCTGTGACGACAGCGGCCTTACCATGAAGGATGGTGTCAGGGACAAGAGAGTCAAGGTCAGAGAGAACTGGCCGCTCCTGATGCCTGGTGGTGGGTGACCCGCATTTCTGGCCAGACCCAGTTCACATGACAGAGTGGTGTAAAGAAGCCATAAGCTACATCTCCAAACACCACAGGTTTAAATAAAGTAACACAGAAAGAATATTTTCCTTGAAGAAGTACTTTAGCTTTACTAGTATCTTCATAGCAGATTGCTCAATCTAGGGACTCCCTAGATTGAGGAATCTGGAAAAGACTACTCAGGAGAAATGTGAAAATCCAGAGCTTGCAGTCTCTAACTCAGCAAATCAAAGTGCATCTTACAATGTAACTATGACAGCACTTTAGGGATCAGCTACAAGAACTCCTGATCTCTTTCCAACTGAACCTAGCATTGAAGTTCTTGTTTTCTAACTTAGAAGAATCTCTGATCCTGAAACACGTCAGTGTTTCACCTTTAGCAGATCAGAAACAATGGATTTTCATTTCCACCAGACCAAAGGAAATACTAAAACGGACCAAGTACCACATTCTTTGAAATGATCAGAGCATATGCAGTGGAATATCAGTTTTTGCCTTTCTTTTGAAGGTTCACTTCCTACTTTGCCTCTAAGCATGTTGCTAAAACCAACACCACAATATTGAGCAATGAAAGTTGGAGACAGTGTAATTACCTCATTCATGACACTAATGGAAATGATTCTAATGTTTCACCATTACATATGATTTTCTCTGTGGGTTACTGATAGATATTTTTCATCGTTATAAAGGTTCCTTCAAATGCTTGTATTAGAAGAATAAAAAGTATAAGGCAAAAACCTAAGCTCCTATTTTAAACTAGAAAAAGAGGAACAAATTAGACTCAAAGTCAGTACAAAAAGGAAATAATCAAAATAAGAATGAAAAATCACAGACATATAAAACAGAGAAAAATCCTGAGTCAAAATTTAGTTCCCTAAAAACAGAAATAAAATTGATAAACACATAAAGCCCAATTAAGAACAGAAATAATACAATATGTGCACTTATGTTTATAGTGGCACAGTTTGTAATAGCTAAAACTTGGAAATAGCCCATTTGCCCATCAGTTGGAAACTGGATAAAGAAGATGTGGTTTTTCTATAAAATGGAATACTACTCAGCCATAAAGAATGAGAAATTAGATTCATTCATAGGAAAATGGATACATATTGAGGATACACTCCTAAGTGAAATAAATAAGTCACACATGTGTAAATACTAAATAGTTTCTCTGGTGTGAATAAATTGTAATAGTACATAAGATCCTAATGAGATAACTGACATTGTGAAATGGGAAGAAAAGGACTAAAGGTGTAGGGAAGGTGGGATGGGTAGGGGAAGGGTAATAAGGGAAAAGAAAAAAATGTGAGAAAATGAAAAGATGGAAATAAAGTGTTTGTAAATGGGGAGGGGAGGAGGGGGTGAAGGGAGGGCAGGGACAAGGGGAACAAATGAGAACCAAGACCTGTCATGTAAAGGTACAAGATCCCAATAATGAATGTAATTGTACTGTATACCTAAAATGTACCAATAAACTCAGTGAGAGAAAAAAAAAAGAATTCAAAGTTGTTTAAAATTCAAGAATTTCCCACAAAGCCTAGGTGGTAGCTTATTGAGCCCATGGTTAGCACATGTGATGTCCTAGATTCCAGTCCCAGTGTGTGTGTGTGTGTGTGTGTGTGTGTGTGTGTGTGTGTGTGTGTGCGCGCGCACGCACGCGCATCACACTGGGACATACACCCACACACAGCACCACAATGAAAAAAGTAAAGAGATAAATCACCTGATAATCCCAAATTTGAAGAGGTCCAAAGTCTCTTTGAGAGAAAAACTCTCCTACTATAGTAATGGGAAGGATTTTCCTTTATCCAATAAATGGATCCTCAAAACTAGTATCAGACTTAACAATGAAACATTAATCTTCCCTAAGACTGGTAACAAAGCAAGTTTGATACCACTAGTTTCACTGCTTCCATTCAACATGGTACTGGAGGTCCGAGGCCAGTGGTGGTAAGCCCATGGCACGCATGCCATAGCAGCCTGTTTTGTTTTCACTGAAAGGTTATCATCTAAAAGGTTTGCCATCACTATCATAGTAAATTCAACAACTCAAGAAAAGCAAAGAAGAGAAGAGATAAAATTGTCATTAGTTACAAATGATATTTCCATACACTAGAAATCCCTATGGAATTTACAAATTTAAAAAAAAACTAAATGTAGTAAACAGATTTGACAAAGTGCCAAGATACAAGGTACAAATGCAAAAAATCAATATATTCCTTTTGCTACCCAGATACACTGGAAAATAAAATTTAAAAGTCAATATATAAAATAGAATAAATATATCATATATCTAAAATTAAGTCTATTAAGAATACAAGAATGTCTACATTTAAAAATTATAGAAAAATGCTAACATTAAAGATAACCTATGTTATCTACACTGTACACTATGTAGCTACACAGCTACACTGTGTTCTTAGAGTGTAAGAGCCATCATCATTAAGATGTATGTTCTTCCCAAGCTCAGAATTAATGCTGTCCTAGTCAAAATATAATTAGGCTTTTAACGTTAAAACCATGATAGTAACATTTTTACAGAAAAGAACTCACAGAAGTCCAGCAATGGGATGGAGGAGAGCTCACTGAAAGCATGAAATATTCCATGGGTACCATAATGCATAAAGACTGCAGATCTGGCAGAAAGGTGGAACAATCAAGTAACAAACTAGAGACTGGAAAGAGATCCACATATATACAGTTAATTAACTTCCAACCAAGGTGCCAAGTTAGCAGAATGGAAAAAAGGAAAGGCATGATCCATGCTTCTAAAAGAAGATCCAGAGCTATAAGGCACCTTGAGACACATAGGTTATCTTGATGATTTTTAGATAGGCAAAAATTCCTCATACAGAATAGGACACAAAAAGGACCAGCCATGAAAGAAAATTTTGTCACACCCAAATCAAAGCTTCCCACTCATAACATATACTATGAAAAATGAGCAGTCCACTCAGTTTGACAGAAGACTTAAATCCAAAATTAAAAAAGTTTGTGATCAATGAAAACTACCCAGTTTTTAAAAAATGAAGCAAAAGATTTGAACAGGTACTTCACAATAGAAGATAGAATGACAATACATGAGAAACTGTTTAACATCTTCAGACATGAGAGAAATGCAAAGTAAAATAGCAATGAGATACTGTTTTATAGCCACCCGAACAAGTGTAATAAAGAGTAACACCACCAAATAGAAGAAAATATGAACCAACTAAAATTCTGTTACATTACTGATGGGGCTATAAGGATGAAAAATTATGTTTCTTAAATGGTTAAATATATACCTTCTCTATTATCAAGCAATTTCACTTTCAGATATTTAGATAGTTGAAATGAAAATATATGACCACAAAATGACTTTTTCAAGAATGTTTGTAGCAGTTTTAAGCCTCAAAGTGGAAATCCAAATGTCAATTAATAGGATGCCTAAAAAATACTGCGGTACAGTGATATAATGGAATACTACTGAGACCTAAAAAGAATGCACAGCAAATATATGTACCCACATTGATGAATCTCAAAAATTTACAGAGAAATGTGAAATGTCTAAGATCTACTGTGCTTGCAAGCTAACCTGTTAGCCTGCCACAGACCTATGGATGTCAGCAAAAGACAAAGAGACTCCTGGATCAGAGATAAAGGACAGCTTATTATTCTCAGCAATAACAGGAGTACTATTACAGCATCTGCATTTCTGCCAGTTTCTTAAGTGAAGACCTTCAAAGATTATTCAGAATGAGCCAGCTCATGCAGAATGTTGTTACAAGGGGAAAACTTTGAGTTGTGCAAGCACAGATCTTGCAATAAACTTATCTGACCTTTGCCTCAGAGAGATATCAGAGAGTAAGCCCACCTACCTTTTATGATACTCTATCTTCAGAAACGTTCACTATACAAACATCTTTGGAAAACAGTACAGAACTGTATTTCTGCTCAGATTGTGTACACAAATGTGAGACCTAAAAGCATTGTCTACAAACAATGTAAGTGAAGAATCCAGACAGAAATGATGCTACTTCTGAGATTCACCAATAGACTTTTGCTTTCTTGTATGGTTATTGTCTGGTTTTTGTACCAAGTTTATTAGAACTTCATAAAAGGTATAGGAAACCTTTCCATCTTTGTTCATACTCCAGAGATGTTGAGGCAATGTGGTATTTATACGTCCTTTTAAATGCTTGATACAATCATCAGAACAAAACTCTATTTATGGGAAAGAGGTATACATCCCTGCTATAACATGTTGGCTACAATTTAAATTATTTCTGTGGTTTATAATCTATTTGGATTGTCTTTGTCTTGAATTGACTCTAGAAAAAGTATTCAAATAAAATAATCCCTTCAATTTGGATTTGTAAATTAAATATCATGCAGTTATACAGTAAAACATATCACAAACTGAACCAACTTCTGTATTAATGGATCAGGTTGGAATTTCATAACTGTTATGACTTATGTTTAGAAGTCCCCCCAAAGTCTCATGTGGATAAGGTGGGGCTTTTACAGAGGTGGTTGAATCTGAAATGTCTGATTCTGGGATCAAGCGCACTTGATTACCAAACTAGACACCTGAGTGATTGGGTTGGCACCACCCTAATCTCAGTAGTCTGGATGGGATAAAAGGGACAGAAATACGCTGTTAAGGTCCTTTGTTGTTTTTGCTGTTTTCTGCTGCCATGAACTCTTGCCCCCTGCCATGTGCCACCCTGTTTTGGCACCAGATTATGGACTGAAACCTCTATGAACCTTGGGCAAAAGAAACCTTTTCCCATTTGAGTGGTGAGTGCTTTGTCTCAGTGAGAGAAACGTAACTAAGATAATGACACATATGAATGACCAATCCCACCCCCCCTTCCATCATTAAGGGATCCTGAATTACTAAAGGAATTCTTTCTCTAAAGCAAGGATAGCAAAGTACAGGCCATGAACCAAATGTGGCCCATCATCTGTTTTATAAATAAGTTTTATTGGAACCCAGGTAAAACCTATTCACTTACAAGTTTACCTATAGCTTCTTTCCCACTACCACAGCAAAGATATGCAGTTATGAAAGAATAATGTATTTACCATCTCTTTCACAGAAAAAGTTGGTCAACCTTGTTCTACAATCAACATATTTATGTCTGAAGTTCTCTATACATGGATTGCTTTGTATATAAGTAATTTTCAAGCCTTTATCCTGGAGCCAAAGACCCCTGCTGGTTATCTGGTGGGCTGTATAAGGAATGGAAGTCATCCCAACTCATCTACACTTAATCTTCATCACCATGGACCCGCCCCATGCTTTTGAAAACATTTGAACTTGAGTTTGTAATTTTTCTAAAATTTCACTTGATTAAAATAGGAATATAATTAGTTCCTTGGGATGGGTAGGGGAAGGGTAATAAGGGAAAAGAAAAAAATGTGAGATAATGAAAAGATGAAAATAAAGTGTTTGTAGATGGGGAGGGGAGGAGGG
>NW_022900916.1:23675285-23708972 GCF_012274545.1 Fukomys damarensis | reverse complement strand
GGAGGGCAGGGGTAAGGGGAAAAAATGAGAATCAAGACTTGTCATGTAGAGGTACAAGATCCCAACAATGAATGTAACTGTACTGTATCCCTAAAATGTACCAATAAACTCAATTAAAGCTGAAAAAAAAATTAGGAATATCAGGGGCTGGGGATTTAACTCAGCAGTTCTGCTATCTGCCTCATAAGCGCTAGGTCCTGTGTTCAATCTCCGGTATCAAAAAAAAAAGGAGTATCAGCGCCTACAGTAGACCCTTGACTTATAAACAATTCGTGTTGAGGGTTGCTTATAATTTAAATTGGTCAACTGAAGGCTCAGGTTTCTCCACACAGCCTTCAAAGTCTCTCTGTACACTGGCAGATCTCAGTGTCCTTAGAGAGACATTGGCCAAGGATTTCCCAATTAACCCCACACGGGAAAGGATGTTGTAACATTCCATCTAGAACTCTTTAAGGATCAAATCTGAGACCATCTGGAAGCACAAGCAGCCAGCATTTGGGCTGTAATTCAAGACTTTGGTTGTAAGTTAAAACTAAAATTCTGGTCATAATCCAAATTGTTTGTATATCAGGCTGGTTGTTACTCAAGGGTCTACTTACTTGACTTCAGCTTCCTCGTTTTTGTATATTTGCTTGCATTTCTTTGGCCTAAGTTATCCATTGGTTCCAATTCATCTCTTGGCTTATTTCCAGGAATTCCTCAACTTATCTAACCCTGTACAATATTTCCAGAAATAAAATTTTTCTCACATGCTTCATCATTCAAAATATAATCACCCTTTGGTATTCACAGGGGACAGTTTCCAGAAACCTTCCTCCCTTGGATACCAAACTCCACATATGCTCAAGCCCCTGTTATAAAATGGTGCAGGTCTGTGTATAACATACACACATTTTAAAGGATTTCTACATTTTCTATAATACCTAAGACGATGTAAGATTTACATAATTAGCTTTAGATTGCACTGTTTAGGCAATTATGGCATGAAAAAGTTTGTACATGTTCAGTACACCTTTTTTCTTAACATTTTCAACCCACAACTGATTGGATTCACAAATAGGGAACCTGTGAATACCAGGAACCAGTTGTAATTCTGCATGAGCAAAGAAGTAAAAAGTCCTTTCCTCACGATCTCATTGTAGATTTCTATAGATTATAAAGAATGAGGATATCAGATCACATTTATGTATAGGCAGAAACAAACAACAAAAACAACTCTGCCCATACCAAACCCCTAAACTTGTGTCCAATGTATCATGGGTAGCACCAGAACAGACAGGTTCCCCTAGTCAGGTAATAAAGTAAGCACTATGAGTTTCATAACCAATTTTTAAAAGATAATTTCTCAATGACTCAAAGTCAGGTCAAAAGTTGCCTTTAAGCAGCAAAATAAGGATCTCTTTTACATAGTAATTTTGAGTCTTTGTGATGGGAGAGGATGGATGGTTGATGAGAAAAGTTTTATTTATCATGAGCTTTATCAAAAGCTCTCTGGGAAATGTTTCAGCATATGAGAATTCTTGTTTAAAGTACAAAATGCTTTTATCTCTTGTTTGATGATTTTTTTTTACAAACCTCAAAAAGAGAGGAGGAAAAACTTTACCAAGTACTAAGCCTCCAAAACAAAGTATTTTTTTGCCAAGGAACCTTCAGTCGGAGAAATTAAATTTATTTGTCTTATTTTCAAAGACTCTGACAATGCACGGATATGTATCTGAAATGCCACATTTTTGCTGTTAGACCCAATGCCATCAAACATGCAATCATAACAGGGATCAGGGAAAGAAATAAGAGTTTAAAATAATTAGTTTATTTATTGCACCATAATTTGCAAGCAAGAACTAAGGAAAGAAGTTGCTTGTTCAGGTAGGCCATCAATTACAATCACCTCTGATCTCCAGTTTTAAAATTAAGCTATTTTAGAGCATTGAAGTCCATTTAAAAAAATTGCTCACAGTGTTAGTAAGAGTAATTTTAATTAAAAACACACTCCAACAGATGGTCTTACTCATTTTCAAAAGAAAGAACACTAAAGGGATTTCAGCGTTGATGTACACACTTATGTGGCACTGTGGTCATGCAAAGTAGCATGCCAAGGCCAGCTTCTCTAAGAAACTATATTGAAAGAATCGGCTGGTCTGCGAAAACAATCCAATTTTTATGAAAATGTGTTTTCTAATTAGACAAATAAATGCTGTTTTTCACAAGCCAGATCCTTTCTATACAGCTCATCTCATAGGTACACACAGACATACCAAACACACCCACATGCCCACAGACGCCCCCCCAACCATTATACACTCCTGAATAAAACAGAAACCTTTAAAAATATATTGAGAGAAAAGAAGGCTAAATTGTGTGTTAATTAGGTGAATAAGTTAAGGTCCCTGGAATGTAACTTTAGCTATAAGAATATAGTCAACCCACTGCTGTTTATGGGGAGGAATTGGAAACTTCTTATACATTTATATTGGGAAGGTAAATTTAGCAATATCTTTCAAACGTTTGACCTATCAATTTTGTATCTGGAAATTCACTCTGGGGAAATAGCGAGAAATGTGTACAGTAGGGTTATACCAGAATGTTTACTACACCATCATCATCATCATCATTATTATTATTATTATTATTTATTCGGTACTGGGAATCGAGCTCAGGACCTTGCACTCACTTGCAAGGCAGGTGTGGTGCCACTGAGCTAAATCCCTGGCCTACTACAATATCATTAATGAGATAAACATTAAAAAAAAACCCTATCCAGCCAGTACTGTTGATGATGATGATGATGTGGTAATAGTCCAACATACTGGATTAGATTGACATGGACAGTTTCTTTACTAACATAGAGAAATTTTAAGTAAAACTAAGCCAAATGTAGAGTTCACTGTTAAATATAAGAGAGGTAGAAATGGAGGGGAAGAGATGAGGGAAAGGGTAAAAAGAGATTGTTGGGGAGTAGATAGGTCCTCTTCCCTAATGACAAGGCTGTACCTGAAAGCCATAGAAGCAAAATATGGTTAGTGAGCTAATGCCATGGCATCCTGAATGGGACTTAGGTGGAGACTCAAACATCTGCAGGCCGGGGTTTAAATTGCCACATGAGAGTAAGGACCCAAGGACCCTGCAGGAGGTCTCTCCAGCTGCCTGGACTGCATGCCCCCAGATCCAGTAAGGAAGGTAGCCATGTGGGCACCCTTGAAACACCCCCACGACCTGCTTCCCCTCTCCATCCCCCGTTCTCAAACTGCCTGATTGGGCCAGTCCTTGGACCCACTCTGCAGTGGCATGGGTGCTCATGAAGGGTAGTTTTCGGAGCTCCCAACTTTGAACATCTTTAAAGAAAGGGCAGGGGAAACCCGTAAAAGAACTGAGTGGAGTTCAACCCTGCGGGTTGGGAATCTCAAGTTAGGCCTTGTGGACTGAGGTCAGTCTCAGTCTTGGCTAGCTGAGATCAGGGGATTCAGTTCTGCATATGGCTGTACATGTGGTATAATATCACAACAAAGACATAGTCTGAAAGAGGCCCTTCAAATTTTTTTTTTCTTTTCCTCATTACACCTTAAAATTTCTTTCTTTTTTCTGTCCTCTCTCTCCAACTCAGTTTCTTGCTCCACTATATTATCCCTCATCTCGCTTTTTATTCCTGCTCCTGCCCTAACTCAGACTTCTTCTTTTATTATTTTTCCTTTTTTTTGTTTTTTTGTTTTGTTTTTATTTTTTTGGTTTTTTTTTTCTTTATATTCTTTTCTCCAGTCATTTTACCTTACTCATGGCTCCGTAGCTTCAAGGGAAGACAAGTGCCTGTTACTGTTAATGGGATATATTCTTGTCCTTATTCCTGTACTCTGTCTATCCCCTCTGAAGTTAATAGCTTCATAAAGATAGTAAGGTCATTCTACATCCTATGGTTTCACTTCAAACCTGCTCCAGTTCTTTCACTTATCTACTCCTCTTGTCCTAACTCAGTCTAATCCCTCCCCATCCAAAATGGTAAAGATGCTATACTGAAAAGCTTATTCACTCAAAACATATTTTGGGCTGCTTCTTGATATTAATTTAATTCACATGTTTTAAAGGTGATAGATTCATGACTACCACAAGCAGTCAATTTGCAAGCTGTGCCTGATCCTTTTCGGCTGCTGAATGTATCAATTGGGATAAAGGATTGTGATTGATTTAATGAGTTGTTTTCTCTGATATTATGAAAATGAGGATGTCTACGAGTCATTAGAAATTCAAAAGCTAAAATGCAACTATATCAGGAAGACTTAAGTAATACCCAGAAATTAAACCAAGGACAACCCAACAACAAAAATAAAAATGAGAAAACACTTAAGCAAGACACAAAGACAGATTTCCAGTTCACCAATGGCAAACAGTAGGACAAAGGAGGATGAAAAGTCTGAGTGTGAACCAGCAGGACATCCTGGACCCATAGCACAGGAGGTAACAAAACAGATCAATCAGGCTCTAGAAAATTTCAAATCAGAATTAATTTCCCAGTTAACCAGAGAGATGATGAGCAAAATGGAAGTCATGATTCGAGACTCTAGAACAGAAACTGACAAAAAAATAGATGAGGTAAGACCATGATAGAAGCCATGAAGACTCAGCATAAGAAAGAAATGGAAACAATGAATGCCCAACAGAGGAAAGAAATGGAATCCATAAAACAGATTCAAACAGATATCCAGGAGATTAAAAACTCTATTGAAATTGTACGCAACAGAATAAAAGATTGCAAAGATAGAATTTCAGATATAGAAGGTAGGATCGCAGTCAGTGACCATGAAAAGAGAGGTCTCTCAAAAACAGTTAGGGATCATGTGAAATTGATCCAACAACTTCTAGATGATTCAAAGAAAAATAACATAAGACTGATAGGAATTCATGAAATAGCAGGAGAAAACGCAAATGACTTAAAAAAGCTCTTCACAGAATTAATGACAGAAAACTTCCCAAACAGAAGGGAAGAATAAGACATACAGATAAGTGAGGCATATAGAACTCCAACTAGCCATGATCAAAAAAAATCTACACCTAGACATATAATAATCAAGATCCCAGAAATCCAACAGGAAAACAAAATACTACAAGCAGTAAGAGAAAAGAAACAAATCACATACAAAGGAAAGCCCATTAGAATCACAGCAGACATTTCAACACAAACCCTTAGGTCAAGGAGAGCCTGAAGTGAGGTATTCCAAATACTAAAAGAAAATAACCTCCAACCTAGACTGATGTATCCTGCAAAACTCTCTTTCAAAATAGATGGGGAAATAAGATACTTCCACTACAAAGAACACCTGAGAAATTTCATGAACACCAAACCAGCACTACAAGGAATTCTAAACAATATCGTTGAAAAGGACAATGAAGGTCACAATACCATGAGACCCAACAGACCAAATTAAATAGGCAAGGCAAGAAACTAAAAGGAGACGGGAGAAAAATTAAAAAGAGTCAACAAAAGGACAATAACATGGCAATAATAAGTCAGAATATATCAGTTATAACCATCAATGTTAAAGGCCTCAATTCACCAATCAAGAGAAACAGACTGGCAGAATGGATTAAGAAGCAAAATCCAACAATATGCTGTATACAAGAAACACACCTAGTGCAAAAGGAAGCCCATAGACTGAAAGTGAAAGGATGGAAAACAATTCTCCACGCGTCAGGAGCCCAGAAAAAGGCAGGGGTAGCAATGTTATTCTAAGACACAGTAAATTTCAAACCAAAACTCATTAAGAGAGACAAAGAAGGACACTACATCCCTGTAAAGGGAACAATTCAAGAGGAAGAGTTGACAATCATAAACATATATGCACCAAATATAAATGCCCGCAACCATATAAAACAAATATTAAGTAACATGAAAAGCCAAATAAGCACCAATACAATTTTAGTGGGGGATTTAAATACTCCACTATCACAAATTAACAGAACATCTAGGCAGAAAATCAACAATGAAATAATAGAACTGAACCAAGCTTTGGAACACATGGATTTAATAGATATTTACAGAGTATTCCACCCGACAAAATCAGAATATACATTCTTTTCAGCTGCACATGGATCATTTTCCAAGATAGACCACATATTGGCTCACAGAACAGGTCCGAATAAATGCAAAAGAATTGAAGTCATCCCCTGTATATTATCAGATCATAGTGCAATCAAGCTGGAGATCAATAGCACAAGAAACTTTAGGAACTTCACAAGCACATGGAAACTGAACAACACTCTCCTAAACAATCAATGGATTACAGAGGAAATTAAAGAAGAAATTAGACAGTTTTTACAAATAAATGAAAATGCCAATACAACATACAGGAATCTATGGGACACAATGAAAGCAGTTCTACGGGAAAAATTCATAACATTGAATGCCCACACTAGGAAAACAGAGCGGGCCCAAATAAACAACCTAATGATGAAACTTAGACTCCTAGAAAAACAAGAGCAAGAAAAACCCAAAGCTCGAACAAGAGAGGAAATTATGAAGATTCGAGCAGAAATCAATGCAATAGAAACTAAGAAAACAACACAAAAAATAAATGAAACAAAGAGTTGGTTTTTTGAAAGAATAAATAAAATCGACAAATCCTTAGCTAATCCTATCAAAAAAAGGAAAGAAAAGGCTCAGATCCATGCAATCAGGAATGAAAAAGGTGAAGTCACAACAGATCCAAAAGAAATCCAGAAGATCATGAATACCTACTTTGAGAACCTGTACGCCAATAAAATGGAAAACACAAAAGAAATGGATAGATTTTTAGATACTTATGAATTACCAAAGTTGAACAAAGAAGAGAATAATATTTTAAACACCCCAATTACAGTCAGTGAAATTGAAAATATAATTAAAAATTTACCAACAAAGAAAAGCCCAGGCCCTGATGGATTCACTGCTGAATTTTACAAGACATTTAAAGAACTACTACCATCACGCTTCAAACTTTTCAATGAAATTGAAAGGGAAGCTATACTTCCAAGTACATTTCTGGAAGCAAGTATCACTTTGATTCCCAAACCAGGGAAAGATGCAACTAAAAAGGAGAACTACAGACCAATCTCCTTAATGAATATAGATGCAAAAATCCTTAATAAGATACTAGAAAACAGAATACAGAGGATGATCAAGATCATCCATCCTGACCAAGTCAGATTTATTCCAGAGATGCAAGGGTGGTGCAACATATGAAAGTCAATAAATGTAATACATTATATTAACAAAGTCAAGGACAAAAACCATATGATCCTCTCAATAGATGCAGAAAAAGCATTTCATAAAATTCAACACCCATTCATCATAAAAACCCTGCAAAAAATTGGAATAGATGGTCTATACCTCAACTTAATAAAGGCTATCTATGAAAAACCAACAGCCAACATCATATTAAATGGCCAAAACCTGAAAACCTTCATGTTAAAATCAGGAACAAGACAAGGATGCCCACTATCACCACTCCTCTTCCATATAGTTCTGGAAACATTAGCCATAGCAATTAGACAAGAGAAAGAAATTAAAGCAATAAAGATAGGAAAGGAAGAAGTTAAACTGTCATTATTTGCTGATGATATGATACTCTACATCGAAGACACAAAAACCTCCACCAAAAGACTTCTAGACTTAATTGACAGATTCAATAGAGTATCTGGATACAAGCTGAACACCCCAAAATCAATAGCCTTCTTATATACAAATAACAGACTCATGGAGAGAGAAAAAAGGGAAAAAATTCCTTTTACAACAGCATCCAAAAAAATGAAGTATCTAGGAATCAATCTAACAAAAGAAGCAAAAGACCTCTACACTGAAGACTAAAGCACTCTGAAAAAAGAGATCAAAGAGGATATAAGAAAATGGAAAGATATCCTCTGCTCCTGGGTAGGAAGACTCAACATAGTGAAAATGGCCATACTACCAAAACTGCTATACAGATTCAATGCAATGCCAATGGAAATTCCAACACTATATTTCACAGAACTAGAAAGAAGAATCCAAAAATTCATTTGGAACCAGAAGAGACCTAGAATAGCAAAAGCCATCTTAGGCAACAAACACATGGCACCGGGTATAACAACAGCCAATTTGAAACTATACTACAAAGCCACTGTAATAAAAACAGCATGGTACTGGCAAAGAAACAGGCCTGAGGATCAGTGGAACAGATTGGAAGACACAAAAACAAATCCAGATGTACTCAGCTACCTCATCTTTGACAAAGGAGGTGACCATCCTCAGTGGAGGAAAGATAGCCTCTTTAATAAATGGTGTTGGAAAAACTGGATTTCAAACTGCCACAAATTAAAACTGGACCCTTATCTTTCACCATGCACTAAATTAAAATCCAAATGGATTAAAGATCTAAATATTAAAACAGAAACATTAAACTTGCTGGAAGGTAAGTTAGGCAGAACTCTGGAAGACATTGGCATAGGAAAAGACTTTATGAACAAATCCTCAGTAGCATGGGAAGTAGCAGATAGAATCAACAACTGGGATCTCATCTTATTAAAAAGCTCTGTACTTCAAAAGAAACCATCTGTAGAACTAAGAGACAACCTACAAGGTGGGAAAAAAATTTTACCAGCTGTTCCTCAGACAAAGGACTATTATCAAGAATATATAAAGAACTCAAAACAACCATCCCCCCGAATATAAAGACCTGATTCAAAAATGGGCATCCAAAATGAACAGACATTTCTCAGATAAAGAAGTAAAAGCAGCAAGTAAATATATGAAAAAATGTTCCACATCACTCATCATTCGAGAGATGCAGATAAAAACAACACTGAGATTCCACCTCACCCCACAAAGAATGCTGCTATCAAGAAATCACACAATAACAAATGTTGGCGGGGTTGTGGGGAGAAAGGAACCCTTCTCCATTGTTGGTGGGAGTGCAGACTAGTGCAACCACTGTGGAAATCAATATGGAGATACCTCAAAGAGCTGGGACTAGAGGTTCCATTTGATCCAGCCATCCCTCTGCTGGGTATCTTTCCAAAGGAACTAAAAGAATCATATCACAGAGAAGTATATGCACCCATGTTTACAGCGGCACAGTTTGTAATAACTAAAACTTGGAAACAGCCTATTTGCCCATCCGTTGGAAACTGGATAAAGAAGATGTGGTTTTTCTATAAAATGGAATATTACTCAGCCATAAAGAATGAGAAGATAGATTCATTCATAGGAAAATGGATACATATTGAAGGTATACTCCTAAGTGAAATAAATAAGGCACACATGTGTAAATACTGAATAGTTTCTCTGGTGTGAATAATCTGCAATAATACATAAGATCCTAATAAGATTACTGACATTGAGAAATGGGAAGAAAGGAGCTAAAGGTGTAGGGAAGGTGGGACAGGTAGGGGAAGGGTAAAAAGGGAAAAGAAAAAAATGTGAGACAATGAAAAGATGGAAATAAAGTGGTTGTAGATGGGGAGAGGAGGAGGGGGTGAAGGGAGGGCAGGGACAAGGGGAAAATATGAGAACCAAGACTTGTCATGTAGAGGTACAAGATCCCAACAATGAATGTAACTGTACTGTATCCCTAAAATGTACCAATAAACTCAATTAAAGCTGGAAAAAAAAATAAATTGCCATATGAGGATGAAATCGTTTCTACCTTTGCTGTGTCTCTTGCATTCCCTTGCACAAGGCAAGGAGTTGGAACTGAGCCATTGACATAAACCCAAGATCCTCAGAGGGTACAGCCCAATACAGGTTCTTTAAAAACTCTACGCACCAGCTCAGAGAAGCAGCAGGAAGCTTAAATTTCCTTAATGCTTAAGATAGAAAAACATGCTACTTAAATTATCCAGTCTGTCTGTAAAAGGGGTATGAAATCCTACACTGAGTAGCCACAAAAATGAATCCACAACTCTTAAGAGATCTATAATAAACAAGAGGGAAACATACTCTCGGGGCTTGCTCAACTCAGGGTAAAAAGTTCCTACAAAAACACCCAAAACTAGAAAAAAGACAATCTAAAAATCTGAATATACAAAAACAAATTCAATTTAGCAAAGAACTAGGGTAGGAGAACAGTCTAAATAAAACTGAGTAACTCTGAAGTACTTAGTGAGCTAAACGACTAGAAATTACACCAAAAATACTAATTATCATAAAACTGATTTTTAAAGAACCAAAAAAAGAACTCTAGAAAACTGATAAACAACTGTAGGAATTAAACATAAAAAATATGTAAACTGAAGTGTTTAAAAGGGAATCCTTGTACATTGCTGATGGGAACATAAGATTATACAGGCAATATGGAAAACAGTTATAGTGGTTTCTTAAGAAACTAAAACTACAACGAGTGTATGATACAGCAATCCCATTACTGGTCATTTATGCAAAACAACTGAAATTAATGGGTCAAAGACTTCAGCATTTATATATGTGTGACTTATTTATTTCACTTGGGAGTATATCCTCAATATATGATATAAATGACAATGCAAAATAGGGAGAAAAGTGTAGGGGAAAGGAAATAAGGAAACAAAACATGAGAAAATGAAAAAATGGAAATAAAGTATTTGTAAACAGGGAAGGGAGGAGGGGGTGAAGGGAGGCCACGGACAAGGGGAAAAAAATGAGAGCCAAGACCTGTCATATAAAGGTACAAGATCCCAATGATGAATGTAACTGTACTGTATACCTAAAATGTACCAATAAACTCAATGAGGAAAAAAAGACTTCTGCATTGCTGTGTTAATTACAGCACTATTCAAAATAATCAAGATTTGTGATCAAATTATGCATCCACCTATGGGTGAATGAATAAAGAAAATTAAATGTATACAGTAGAATACCACTCAGCCTTTAAAAATCTGGGAGTTCTGTAGTTTGCGACAATAGTGACGGGCCTAGAAGAGAAGACGTCAAGTGAAATAAGCAAGTCATAGAAAGACAACGAGTTTAAGTTTACTTTTATGTAGGGTATAAAAATGTGGAATTTATTTTAAATACAGTAACGCTGAGATGGTGACAACCAGAGGCAGGGAGAAGATTAGGGAGATGTTAGCTAAAGGACCCAAAATATCATTTAGGCAGAAGGAATCAGTTCAGCAGATCTATTGCATATCATGGTGCTATGTTTTGTTTTGTTTTAAAAATTAGTTCACGTTTGTAAAACTCTCACGTACTCGGAGGCAGGGCTTTTGAAAGGTGATTATATTAGGGAGTTATAGCTGCCCTACTGTTAGATGAGTGCCTAGGTGAAGCCAGATCACTGGATGTATGACCTGGAAGGGTGTTATCTCCCTCCCTTGATTCCATGATGCAGTAACTTTTCTCTGCCAGACTCTTCCACCATGCTGTTTTGATATTTGAGCCTGCTGACCACAGACTGAAACTTCTGAAATTGTAAGCCAAAATAAACCTCTCATCCTTCAAGTTGTGGTGACTGGGCATTTTGTTCCAGGGACAAGTGACTGAGGATGACGGGGACTACAGTTTATAACAAAACATTATACCAGTGTATTTAAAAATTGCTAAAAGAAGTTTTAAATGTTCTCACCACAAAAAAATAAGTGAGGTAATAACAAACACCTTGATTTAGCCATTCCACAATTATGCATATATCAAAACATCATGTTTTACATCATAAATATATACAATTACTTACCAATTAATTTTTTACAAAAATTTAAATTTTAAAAGTTGAGTTTAGAGGCAAAAATTATGGGTATCCACAGCCTTGACAGCATCATAAAATATCAAATGGATGATGGCCAAGTAAAGGGTTGGGACAGATGAAGAAAATGATGTGGTAAATATGTGATAAGAATGTATGTGATAAAGAAATAAAACAAAATATGAAGAATAAATTCTAACTGGTAGGCAGAACATCACTATAGGAATCTTTCAAATTTTCTGTAGGATTAAAATTTTTCTTGATAAACTGTTAGGGGAAAAGTTATTACACGAACTTTGTGTCACGTTAGATACTAACGCCATTACGGTCATCAGTTTTATAGCACAACAGCAATGTTATGTCATATGCATTTAAATTTTGCCAGTTTTTAAATGACTTGTCCCTCCCATAAAATTCCTTTCCTTTCTCATTTTTCTCAGTTTTGTTTGTTCCAGTGTATGCTCAAGTCTTCAGTCTGGAATCCTTTTGCAGCAGGAGTAGCCCTAAGAATGGATCTCTTCTTCAATATCTCCAGATTTGAGTTGAACTCCATTCTCTGTATGATGGAGCTGGTTTCAGTAGAATCCATCAGTGCTCACTCTCTTGGATCCCCAACCCGGCTGTGGTGCTTATCCTTTCCTCTCACAGTCCACCAAGCACTTTTAAATGGTATTTTACGCATACCAACTAATTTAATCCTTCTAACTACACTATGATACAGTGACTATCTCTACCCCTGTTTTACAGATGATTAAACTAGGGCCCACAGCAATGAAGTAGTTTGCTCATGGCCTCACAGCTAATACATAAATGATAGAAGCTCAGATTTGAACCCTCAGAATCGTGTCGTAGCTTCCTTTTTCTTAATCATATGCTACAGATACAAAAAGCTAGTGAATTTAAAGGTAGATTTCAGAGGTTATATGAATTATAGCATGAAGTATCAGAGTTGGAAAATATGAAATACAGTAACAGATGAGAAAGGAGGATAAGAAGTTTCAATATACTACCATTAATAAAATTCTAGATGAAGAAAACACAGCAAATGGGGGAAAGGCATTATTTAAATCATAAATAAAATGTTCAGTTCATAAAACTGAACAAAGACATGTAGAGGAAGATAGCTGATGTCCATTCACTCTTCAGCCAAGTAAATTTGAAGAAAACCCTACAACTAGCTGCAGTCGGTATTTGTCAATAATTTTTCTCTGCGAAGTAAAACCATGGATTTAAAAATTAGTCTTCTTTCATTTTCTTCATCTTTAACAATAAACACATAATGCAGAAATCAAACTTGAAAACAGTAAAATTGATATAAATAAATACCCATAAAATGTCACTCACCATTTTAAGCAGTATCTAGTTATCAAAAAATGACAAAACTGGAGGCAAGAGGTAGTTGAGGAAAAAACCCTAGAATTATGTAACTTTAAGTCTCTAAATAAAAATCAATACCCCATGTTCCTAATGATGGAAGAATGGATCCATCCTTCCTAAGAATGGATTTTTCTCCAAAAATAAATGGAAAATGATGGATGAATTATGAAGTTTACCGCCCCCCCCAAATTCTTTCAAGTTTACAAAAATACCTGTTTTTTATGAAAATCCTTCAGGGCCGTTTCATAGCCCTCCTCCAGCCTACTGAAGGCAATTCCTACATCTGTAGTCCACCATATTTGTGAGCTGGTCAGAGCAACCTGAGCTGGGAAATCAAAAATCCACAATTCCCTCGGTTTTTCCTCATAGGCTGCTATGGCTTCCGTGATAGACTGGCGCACTGTTTCTTTCATGGTCCTTTCGAGCCGCAGAAGCCAAGTTTCCACCTTTGGAAGCAAATTGAAATGTTACAGCACAGACTTAACTATGGAAGAAAGACAATTCCATCTTCCCACTGGCTTGAAGGCCATGCAAAAAGGCCTCGTCTGAGTTCAACTTAAACCTAAGTAGAAAACGGGATAGTTCATAGGAGAGTCCAACAACTGGTGAAGTATTTTGCTGTCTCAGCGTGTCTTCTCTGAGAAATACTGCTCAGTGTATTTTACCTAACAGCTGGCTGATAACTTTCTGCAGCCTGAACAGCATGTGTTCTCCATGATTTGTTCCTCAGCTCTGAAGACAGGCATTCTAGACCAAGAGAGAACCCAAACACAGCTACCTAAAGAGGTATGAGGCATATTCTAGGGCAGTGGTGGCAAACCTATAGCATGCATTATTTGTTTTCCTTTTGAGACAAAAGATGTCACTGTGTAAGTACTTTTTCTAACTAAAGCCTCAGTATTCAGGTTTAATCGCAGTGTTGGTACTTTGTGATAAATAAGTGGGTTTGGGAGTTGCAGTTTGGGCAGTCGCCTCTAAAAAGGTTCACTATCACTGTTCTAGCACATTTTTAAAAAATGTATCTTCTGATAATTTTTCAATCTCCTGAAAATTCTCCTCTAAAATCTTCACAGTTCTTAGTCTTAAACCAGTGTTTTCAGCAACTATCTTAATTATATTCCCTACTGGTTCTAATCTTCACACTTGTCAGAAATTAGACAGCAAGAGAGGATAAGAGATAGGACAACTGCTGACTTGTAAAAATTACTCTTTTTTAAAATTTCCATTTCAAGTTTATTTGCTCACACAAATGTATCTTTGACAATTTTCCATCCTTTTCAAATGTGCTTTGTTCTAGCCATTACCTTTTTTCATCACATTACTAAAAGGATACCTGGGTTATTTGTAAATCACTGAGCACAGCAATAAAAAGTGACTACACTAAATAAATTCAAAGGACCACACGAGATGCTAAACGTGCTATAGCTGATTTTTTTTCCTCTCACCTGGGAAGATTTCTAGAACTTCTTGAAAGTAAGAAAGGAGTGACATGTAGTTAACTAGCTGACCATCTTTCTTTTGAAAGTACGGCCTCAGCTATGGTTCAGCATTTTGCACTAGGTGTCCTCTTCTGGCTGTATAGGTGGGCTTTGTTCACATGCATGAATTCAGGTTCCCTGATCTATTCAGTGGGGTCCTGTATCTCTCCTTTAATCACACAACTCTTAAGGTCAATAAATTGGCATTATTTGGGCATCTCTCATGCACTCAGGGATCCCTGTCCTCAATATAATCATATTTCTTCAACAATTAATATATTTGAGAAGATCAAACAGCTTTGTAAGTCAACATCTCAGCTCATGTTCAGGTGACTGTACCAGCAATGGCAACTTAGTATGATTTGGGAGCTAAATTCAGATGAGATGCTTGCTAGATACTTCCTTTGATACTTTATAACCTCTGCCAACCCTCTGTAATAACAATTACTATCTCCCATTATTAATAATTATGTGTACCTCCATTTCTCTCAATGAACTGAAGAGCTTTGAAAGACAAAGGCCGTGTCTTAATCACTTCTGGGTCCCTAAAAGCCTAATGGCATCTAATGCATAGTGGGTATTCAATAAACACTCAAAAAATAAAATATAGAGACTAACGTGTGGGTGGACCTATTATGAAAGTGTAGAAAAGTTTAAAAAAACAAGGTAAAAAGCACCATTGTATAAAACAAACACAATTGGAGAGTGAATGCAATACATGCTCACAAAAGTCTCTGGCATGAGTTGTTTATGTAGAATATATTAGAGCACTACAAACTTTCAATATCAAGGATTCCTGATGATGACAATCATATCCATCAATTGGACTATCCTCCTCTGGGCACCACGCCAGTACACGAGCTGTCTGCTAGGAAGGCAGCAGACAGCAGCACCCTTTTGTCGAGATAGTTTATGATGACTTTTTCTCATCGTTATAATAATATCCTAAAAGCCCAAGAGATCAAAAAATATATTTTAATCAGAGTACTCTGCCATCTGCTTCCCCCTCATTTGGCAGGATTTTTCCTGGTACAATATTAAAATGCAACAGAGGAGCAAAGGGAACCCTTGTAAAATAAGATCACCACCACGTATCTTCAAGCAACACTTTACAGAAGTGCTTGCCCCAACCTAATTGGATCTCTGGTGTAGGCTGCTCCCTCAGTTATTCTGTGGATTAACCCAAACTACACAAGCATCATCAGAAAAAGGATGCAACTTGCCTAAATCATCTGAACACACCAAAAGAGCTGTTCTAACTGTTAAAAATATTCCTAACATATTTGGTCGTGACAGCTGAGACTACGCGAAGTACACAAATTACAGTATGTGACATCAGTTTGGTAGTCAGTGAACCTTACTCAGAAGTAGCCACTTGCAATATTAACACTGGAAAACTGAACCACAGAGCATCTTTTGAAATGTGCCACTTCAGTCCAACCCTTCCTCTATTCTTTGAACCCTACACTTTGTAGAAGGCCCAAGGGCTTGGTTGTATTTGCTGCTACTTCTGGGTCCACTCATTCCATCTGCCTAGTTCCACTCCTAGCATGGCTGACACTCTGCTGATAATGAAGCTAAAGGAGCAAACCTGGGAAGCACAGGAATGCAGCCCTCTGCCACAACAGGAATCTCCCAGCACAAAACCAACCAGACCCTGGTCTGACACGACTTTCATTTTCTCGTTCAATGGAACCTTTTGAAAGTATGCTGATGATACTCCTCTGCGACAGAAAACCTCATAATCAAAACTTTTGTTTTTGCAGGGCTGGGGATTGGCCCCAGAACCTTGTACATACAACACCGCACATGCCAGGCAAGCATCTTTCCACTGAGTCTCATCCCCGAGTCCAAAGCCCCATCTTACATGGCCTCTGCATTCACACTCAGTGCGGAATGAGACATGCTCCTTCTCTTTGCTGTACATTCCTACTGCTCTGTGTGCAGAAACATCCTGATCATCTTCAAACTGCAGATCGGCGATGCTGTCAAAGAGTTTGGCAAGGTGATGGGTTACCTAAGACAAGAATAATAGAAAAGACTGTTTCTTGTTGCCAATGTAGGCTGGAACTCTTGAGAGGATGCCCTGCGCAGTCATGAAACTTTAGAGAGTACTGGAGTTGTCTCAGAATGTTTTTCCTCAAAGTAAAGGACACCTCTAGAAACCTGTAGGTAGATTTACAGCCAAGAAGGGAAGGAGAGCAGACTTTATCTTCAGGCAAGTTATTATCTTTTTTGAGGCAGAGGAAGTAAAGGCCAGGATGCATGCAGAGGAAGTATCAGGAATGTGAAGAAATATTCTTCCCTTAAACGTGAGGCAAGCATACGCTGGTGTGCAAATTAGTTTCATGGTTCTTCAGGAAGTTACACACAGGATTACCCCTGAAGCAGCCATCCCACTCCTGGTCTCTCCCTAAAAGAACTGAAAACCGGTTTTTATATATCCATGTTGACAGAAGCAATATTTACAACGGCCAAAATGCCCCTAAACAGACGAACGGATAAACAAATCGTGGGAAACACAATGAAATATTGTTCAGTCAGAAAAAGGAAAACCTCAAGCCAAAGGAAGGCAGCCAGTCCTAAGTGACCATCTATTGTATAATCCCATTTATAAGAAATACCAAGAGTAGGTAAAGTCATGGATACAGCTGATAGGCAGTTAGAAGGAGACAGGGAGAGGGGGATAAGCAGTGACTACCTAACGGGAACAGTATTTTATTTTGGGGTGATGAAAATATTTTGAAACTTAAGAGGTAGTAGTTGCACAACGTTGGAAACGTACAAAATGGCACAGAATGGTACAACTTCAAAATGGTTAAATTTGTTACATGCATTTTATCTCACTAGAAAATAAAATCTGCTAACCACAAGGTGGTTTGCAGCTATATATTTCCCTGCATACAATTTCCATTTATGTAACAAGTATTTCTTTGAAATGCAGCCTTACCAGACTTGCAAAACTATGTAACAGTAACTTTTAGAAACAAAACCAACTTTCCTGAATTATCTGCATGACCACACCAACATCAACACTGGGGAGGAACTCTTTAAGGGTTAATCTCTGAAGCTCTGAGCCTTTACGTTTTTGCTGCCTTTGCTTTTTCAGTATCAAAGAAAATTGCATCAAGTCTTCCAAGTTTAAAACAGACGAGGTTTTGAGACTTGTCTTATTTTAAACCTACACTGAGTGGTAGTCGACTGATCACGGCTTGGGTTATCATATTCTCCTCCATCCCTGGACCTTACCCAAAGGACATTTATACACAGAAAGTCTCTGCAATAATCAAACAATTCACTCTCACAGCTGAAGTGGCCATGCAGTGCACAGATGCTGAATGGCTTCTACTGGGTAATGGGCCTAGAAAATACCCAGTTGAAAAGCTACAGGATAAATGAGACCTCAACCACCAGACACGTTCACACATTATAGCTTTGGTGAGAAAATCACTTCAAAACAACTTCTGGCCCTGTAGGCACTCAGTCAGTGGCCAGGAAGTACAAACTCCATAGCTTGCAGTTTGCCCATTATTTCTATCTAGCATGACTGAAGTTGGTATTTTAATACTCCGTCAAAGTTTCTACGAGAATTGGACATTTTTTAAGTGCAACAGACTAAATTGCCATCAGATCTACTCCATTTCTAACGATCTCTTTGCATTTCACAGAAAATCAAAATTCCTTCTTTCTAGTTAGCTATTTGGAAAGAAATTTTACCACTAAAAATGTAAATCTAAAAATGAACACTTGATAGGGTCTTCTTAAGGGAGCCAAAAATTCATATTTTGAGGTTTCTAAATGGTTAGCAACAAAAATTGAAATAGCATTCCCTGTGTACATAACTTAAGGTTTGTCTACCCACTAACAATGCTGGCAAGGTCCAGTAGTAAAGGATCATAAAAAGAGGCACACAAGCTGAAGTCCCAAGAAGCCAAGTTAATAATCAATGGGGTGCTATACTAATAATCAAAGGCTTTTAAAAATTTGTTGTCAAAACATTAAAATCTGTCACTGTTGGTTACAAATGTATAAGGAAATAGGAAAAAAATGTAAACTAATGTTTAGAGTACACTCCAATTTAACACATTAAACATGCTGAAACTTGAGTGTTTTATTTGTAGAAATCTCTTCAGAAATGACTGGAACAGAGCTTGCCTCCTCCTTCCAGTTTAAGATACAGAACACTTTATCCCATGCTGTGGCAGCTGCCTTACTCCTTTCAAAATCAGATTAGCCACCAATGTTTTATCCTTTGAGTTTCTTTAAAGTGAAGTTTTGGAAGATTTTTTGGTTCCTTTGGGACACTGTCAATCTTCTTGTCACAACTGCTGGTCTCAGTTATGTCTGGAAACTTGTCACTAAATCCCTGGCCTGGCTGTGTCTCAACTCTCCAACGGTGCAGGGCCACCCCTTCCAGCTAGTTGTTTCTTCTAGAACTCCACTTGCCTTGGACTCCACTTTCACTTCCTGTACTAGCAATTTTCATCTTTACTGCACTTTCAAAGTTGTTACTAATTCTCTCTTTGTATCATTTTATTGTAAAATGTCACACTAGTTTATCCTAGGGACGAGGAGGTCACATACTACAAGCTCGGCTGCCTGTGTGCAAACACAGTGACAGATGTCCAGTAGCTTATCACTGACCAAATTTAAAAGATGGGACATAATTGATCACCGATCATGATGTACAGCTGCTATTTATGCAGAGATTTGTTTCGTTTTGTTGAGACAGGATCTCACTATGTAGTTGAGACTGATCTGGAACTCACTATGTAGCCCAGGCTGGTCTCAAATTTGCAGCAATCCTCCTGTCTCAGTTTAACAAATGCTAGGATTATAGGCATGAACCACCACGCCCGGCTATGTAGAGATTTGTGAGGAATGAAGAGCTGGTGATAAAGTTTGTGCTCTACGCAATCACTTACCTTAATATACTATGGTATCTAAAATGTAGCTCATGTGGTTAGGGCACTGGTGTTTTTAACCAACCCTTGCTCACTGGAATTCATACAGAGCAAAACTGTCCACTAGGAGAAGCTCTTACTGTGTATAAGAATGTACATTTATCTACTTGTAAATAAATCTTGTAACTTTATAATTTAAAACACAAACCAATGCAGGGATTAACTGATCTCTCCCCATGACCTATGGCTGCTATTCACCTAGAAAACAAAGATGAAATTACTGGAGTGTCTAGTTAAATTCTCAAACTATTTGTTTTTTCCCATGTAATCTAATTTCATATTTGCTCAATCTTCCTAAAGATGCTACTTCTCATTAACTAAGACAAAATATACACAAAGCCTGGTGCCACTCTTGGGCTGGCGGGGACCTCAGGATTCAGTCATCCATGCTCCTAACTCATTTATTCATAACATTTGTGAGAATATAAGCAATGAGCAAAATATGGACAGCCCTGTGTTTTGTGGCCATTAGCTTCTAGAAAAAGATAAGCTATGAGTCCATTATTTTTATATGTATAAAAATTTAAGCTGATCTGTCAAAATAGTACATTGTCGTTCTGTCTTATTTTTGATGGTACAGGGAAACAGACGTAATGTTGAGAGTAAATCTGCAAAAACTTTCTAAAAGCTAGTTGAATCAGTTATGGCACATTATTATAATGAAAACTTTTATAGCTGTGTGATATCACATTGTAGAAAAATATTCTAAGTTTGATGAAATATATTACGACATACACAAACACAGACACATTAAAAACTATAGCCACTTAGCTGGGTGTGGTGGTGCATGCCTATGATCCCAGCACTTGGGAGGCTGAGGCAGGAGGATCGCTGTGAGTTCGAGACCAGCCTGAGCTACATAGAGTGTTCCAGTCTCACCTACATAGTGAGACTCTGTCTTAGAAAAACAAAAACAAAAACAAAAAAACACCAAAAACAAAACAAAAAAACTATAGTCACTGAAAAATAGCATTTAACAGTAGTTTATGCACATCTTTGTTCCATGTAATTTTACGCTTTTCAAATCTCAAACATACACTTACTTCAATTATCCAGATCTGCTTTTACCAAAAATAAAATTAGAATACATATAACAGTTTGCAATTTGATATTTCATGTAGTAAGACAGCTCAGACGTATGCACACGTCTGCATATGGACTATCCTATGTTTCTTCCTTAAAATCTCTGGCATGCATATTTTGTATAATTTTATATAAATGTGTTCATAAAACAAAAGCTGATTTTTTCAAATAAACTTTTGGAAACTGAAATTCACATACACAGAAGCGCAAAACAGCTTGTGTGTACAACTTGATGATTATGTGCACATAACTCATAACGACCATCATTAAGAAGTAGAACATCAGCACCCAGAAGACTTTTTATGGTCCATTCCAGTTATCCTTCACGTAAACAAGGACATTATTTTTCAAAAAATAGAGAATTCACACAACATGTGCTCTTTTGTGTCTGCCTTCTAATGTTCAACATTACTGAGATTCATTCATGTTACTAGGTATACCACTAGTGTGTTTTTCTTTGCTATGTGGTGTTCACTGTGTGACTATAATATATTTACTACTATTGTTAAGGGACATTTAAATTGCTTCTAGTTTGAGCTGCTACGAATAGTGCAATTGTGAAAATTCTTGTATCCCTTCCTGCTGAGTATACACTGAAGGGTTGAACTGCTGGTTAAAATGTATGGTTATATTCATAGTTAGAAGATACTACTGAACTGTTTTCCTGAGTGGCTGTTCTACTTTACAGGCAACAGATAACTAGGAACATTCTCATTGCTCCACAGAACTACTGTTATTATTGTGAGCTTTAAAGTTTTAGTCTTTTGTGGGCTAGATCTTGCTATTCCCACTGTGAGAAGAAGTGCATGTGCTTTTTGAATTTCAAATCATGTCAAGGATGGAGAACGTACCTACACAAATTTAAAAGGGAGGGGGAAATGAATACCAGGCAGAGTATTCCAGTCTAGTAATGAGTCAGAAATGCACAAGTATGACATTTTTACCAATCCTTCCATACTGTTGCCCAAACACTTCCATAACTGAAATCAAGGCACAGTATCTTTAGAAAGGAAAAAGCAAGAGAGGAAAGGGAAGAATCACTCCATATATTGGTACTTGATACACTTTTTCTCATTAAGTTTTCTGGTACTTTTTAGGTACACAGCAGAAACATTCATCATTGGGATCGCGCACCTTTACATGATGTATCTTAGTTCTTCCTTTATCCCCATGCCCCTACCCTCCCTTCACCACTCCCTATTTACAAAGACTTTGTTTCCATTTTTTCCTTTTCTCATATTTTTCTTTTCCCTTTTTTCCTTTCTCCTACTCTTTCCACTTCCCCTACTCCTTTAGCCCTTTTTTTCCTACACCACATTATGTGTTTTTTTCTATAAAATGGAGTACTACTCAGCCATAAGATACTATAAACAAGTCATTTATACGTAACTGGATGTATACGGAGGACATACTCAAGTGAAATAAACAGAACACGTGTAAATACTAATTTCTCTGGTGTGAAAAATTAGAAGTGTAAATAAGATTTAAATTATATAATTGATATTTTTGTCTTTAAATTTCAAGTAAAATCTTTTAAATACGTAGCACTGAAAAGTCCTTGAAATTGATGTACAATATCCATGTATTTAAAATACATGTGTGAATACATAACTAAAACGCATCATCAGCTTCTACAATATAATAAACTATTCTCAAGATTTAGTGGCTCACAACAGTAACAATTTCACAGCTTCGCAGTTCTGTGTGGTGGCTTTTTGGGTTGCCTCAGTGAGTCCCACCTGCACCTTCTCACACATGTGTGGTCTACTGGTGACTCGTGGCTTCTCTCACATGTGTGAGGGGCGCCAAGCTGGTAGCTTCTTCACCCAACAGGCTAGTAACTCATTCATGCTGTGGTGGTCACAGGATTCCAAAAAGCAGCAAGAGGCTAAAGCCCAGTGAATAAGAGCCTGAGAAACTTTTGCTAATGACACATTGGCCGAAACAAGCACAAGGCAACCCCAATGCAGAAACCAACTCTAGCCCTTGACAAAAACTGTAGCATCACATTGAAATGGTATGGTTGCAGGGTGAGGAAGAAATGTGGCTATTCTCATTATATGTTAAGTATATTATTGGTTCTTTATATGATTTATTTTACCTTGCTCAGTAACAAGAAAGTTAGCGCCTACTGTTTTCTCATTTTGGATATAAGGAAATCGAGGTTCCAAGACACAGAGCAGTAACATAGTAATCAAGAGAGCCAATATATAAACATATGTCTATATGAGTCAAGATTTCTATTTTATACCATCTGCCTTCTGAGGAATGTGGCTCCTAGTTCCATGCAGTCAACACTTCATTGTTCATAGTGTACGTGTGTGCGTGCGCAGACTGAGATTCCCATCTGTTGTCATCTTCCTTCTGTTTAAAGCACTCCCTTTAATTTTTCTTTTAGGGCCACTTTGCTAGTTATAAAATCTCCCAACCTTTCAATGCCTGACAACAGCTTTACTTGGTCATTTCTAAGGTATTTTTCAGTGGGTAAAGAATTTCAGGTTGGCCGTCTTTCGAGGTATTGCTCCACTGCCTACCCAGCTGCCTTGCTTCCAATGTGAAGTCTGCTGTTATCCTTACACTTGTTTCTTTGTACACGCTGTGGTTGTATGGATGATGCTGAATTCATTTATCACTGGGTTTGACCGATACTGTTTCTTTATTGGGCTTTTTGTTTTGAATCTGAATTTATACTTTCTATCAATTTGTAAGACTTTTGTTTTTTTTTGTAAATACGCTTTTCTGTCGCCCTTCCTGAATCCCCTGAACATTAGGAAGTCCAATTACACATATGCAAGTTTCTTATACAGTGGATATGCTTATTTAAAGACTAGATTTTTAAAGGTTCTTATCACATACTTAAAATACTCTCTTTTTCTGAAGAAATCACTTAAAATATAATGTGTTTGTGAGGTAAGATGAGCACAGTTGCTCTCATCTGGCAGTGTCTGTGACAAACTACGTATCTGGGAGCAGCTTCTGTTCCTTGCTAATCAAATGAACAAAAAATACAGCCAGTGGCCAGACAGTCAGTCCATGACCATCTACTGTGTCTGCTTTTGCTGTCTCTTTCCCATCCCTTTCTCAGCCCCAACTTAAACTTGGGGACAACCCTTTCCTCCCCTTTAGGTATCTAGCATCTCCCCAGTTTTCTATTTCCTCTAGGAATGGGTTTCATTTTAAGACAGAAACTTAAAAGCTGCTTTTGCTAAAAGCAATATCTCTTCACACGGGCTTTCAGATGCCCAATGGGTAACTAAAAGCAAAGTGAAGCTTAGAATCTCTGCCTTGAAATTGTATCTTTTTTTTTTTTTAATCACCTTAAACTGGTGAGATCCCCATTCAGCTCTGCACATAGGCATATTAATTGCTTAAGAAGTATCTGTCTAAACACTAGTAATTAATAATACACAAGGTTTATTAGCCTTAAACTTACCTATTTTATCTTATACTTCTTCAAAGACTGAGGATACCAAGATGCTTAAGTCTTTCTTAAGATTTTCAGGGACATTTAAATGCCAATATTTAACCAGGTGTGGTGACTCACACCTGTAATCCCAGCACTCAGGAGGCTGAGGCAGGAGGATCTCTGTGAGTTTGAGACCAGCCTGGGCTACATAGTAAGTTCCAGGTCAGTCTCAACTACATAGTGAGATACTGTCTCAAAACAAACAAACAAACAAACAAACAAAAAACTAAATGCCAATATTTACAAGGTCCTATTCCAGATTCCCTGAAGGGGCATCTAGAATCTCTAGTCATTGCCCTAAAACTGCAGTCACCTTAGATTCCAGCAAAGCCTGTCCCAGCAGACCACCCTGTGGTGAGATCACCCTGCAAGGAGGAGCAATCACCTCATGAGAACCAGTTAAGACTTCTCTGAAGTCACCTTGAAGGATCAGAACTGATACTATGATCAGCCAATCTCTTGCCCGCCACAGCCCCCAGGAGAAGGTAGACTCCATCAGACCTGTGCCCCATTCAGCTCTGTTCTCAAACTGAAGTCTCCTATTTTCTCTTTCTTCTCAATCAAAATTTTTGCCCAAGTTATACTTTTTGGCCTCATTTTCAATGTCTGTGATCACTGGGTCAGAGGACCCCACCTACAGTGTCAGTATGAATTAAAATTCATTCTTCCAAGCCCTCAACTAACCATCAGTGCTTGAGCCTTTTTCCCCTGTGTTAAGAACATCCTCTTGCCACTGAAGTTTGTGGCGCACTGTAAACAGTGACTGAACTCTATTACCCTGGTTCCCAGAGTTCAGCATAGAGACACTTTTCATCCATCATGAAAAGAACCAAACAGAAGCTGCCTTATAAAAATGTACGATGCTTATGGGAATATGCAGCTTAGTTGTTTGCCTCCTGGAAGATCCAGCCTTGCTTTGTATAACCTAAGAGCAGGCCCACTTCTCACAAGCACCTTTCTGAGTGCCAGTGTTTACGCTCTATTAGCTGTATCAGTTGAGTGCTGTCTGTCTCAGTGCTGCAATTTAGGGGATTTCTTCAAAGACAACTTGGCCGATTTCCTTTTATGTAGATAGATTAGTGCACATACCCTTAAAGGGCATTTCTTGATGTAAAAACTAAACATTCCTAAGTATATGTATTTTCGATCTTGTCCTTTTAGAGAACCTCAATCTCCACCCCTCAAACTTTATAGCACCCACATTAAAACAAGTAAAAAAAAAAGTATTTAAATATATTTAACCTAATACATCCAAAATATTAATCATCTTAAGGTGATTAAAATTAATACAATATTTTACATTCTTTTCTTTGTAGTAAGTCTTTGAAACCAGTGTACATTTTATATGTATAACAAATCTCAATCTGCATTTATCAGAAATTCTTGATATGTATGGAGATTTATTTCATAGAATATACGGGGATACATGACTACTGTACCATGACTATGAATTCTGCAAGAATATCATTAAGTTTTCTTTGACAGTACCAGAGTTTTACCTCTGAAGTTAGGCTCACAGTCCTTTAGATAGAGAACGAATGTTCTTGGGAGGTCAGCCAGAATTCGGGATTGGGGGAGGGATTGAAAACTTGGCCTTAACCTACCTTACCCACAAACAATAGTCACTGGAGGCATTCTAGACACAGAAAATGGCATCACGGTGACAGTCTTCAATTGGAAACTTCTGCTCACAGAATGGAGGCTATAGGGGCTACCCTGGCATCAGACCGGGGGGCTGCTCGGGCTGATCAAATTCCGCAGTTAACTTCAGAACTCTCACCAGGACCAATACTCTTAAATTGAGTGTGGGTGAGTAGAGGAGGGGGCTAAAGAATTCAGGTCACTCACAAGGTGTCAGGATGAGTTATCTGGCCACAAACACTGCCTTTTATGGGGCAATCACACTGTTAGTCCACAAGCTGGAGCTGCCTTGTTATCTCAGTCACACCACAGGAAGCACATTCAGGAATGTCAGCGCAACAGGCAGGCAGCGATGCAAAGGCTCTGCCTGGTGGTCTGGAACTGATTCTGATATCAGGAAGGGAGTGTAGCAAGTCCACACTGTCCTGCCTAAGTGCCAAAAGCATTCCCTTTCCTATAGTCGGTGACCAAGAATTCAGAACGTACACTGACCCTGCAGAACCACTTCTCCTAGGACTGTTTGCTGCCTGTGGCTCTACATGACATAAACTGCTCTTCCCTCTTTCTTAGTCCCCTGCTCCAAGTCCTTCTTGGATGGTTATTTGTACCACAAAGCCTGCAATACTTCACAGTTCTTTGTACCACTTTTTCTAGTAACAGACTATAGATGGTTAGTGTGACAGAATCTTGTGTGAATGTGAATTGTCAAAGTTTAAGTAGTATGGCAAAAAGATATCAGTGAAATCACACTGTGTACAGTTTGAAAGAGTATGAATTTCCTCAAACTTTCAAACTGTATCAGAAATCTAATCATCTCAAAACTGGCACTTTAGAAGAATTATAAACCAGGTGTGTGTGGTTAGCTGGTAAGCAGAAATACCCACCTTGTTGTAGGCAGGGCATAAACAGCCTGTTGCCTGTCTTTATCAGCACAGCCAGGAGTGATTTTGGAGATCACCATGCTGTGCTTTAATGTTCAGTTTCATAGTTTAAAATCTTTTCGACACCTTCCACTATCTAGTCATTCATTAAGGAGCATTGGTACTAGTTCTGAGGAATGTACCTGAAATTCAAGGACAGTGCTATGATGGACACTTGGGATTACTGTAATAGGGCACAGTGATAATAAAGACAGAGTTCTATAAAAAATGGAAGATAGGTCATAAAAGTAAAAAGAAACATACAAAGGGCACATCGCTAGCGGGGTTGGATGGTATACATCTGTAATGGCAGTACTCTGGGAGGATGAGGCAGGAAGATCACAAATTCAAGCCCAGCCTGGATAAATTGATGACTCTGTGATACTCGTCTCCAAATTTAAAAAAATATGGCTCGGTGTGAAGGCCCTGGTTCAGTCCACAGTACCACATACATATGTACCTATGTGTACATATGGGACACGACTGAAGTCTGAAAAAAGTTGCCAGCAGGGACACATACACTGTGAGCCCATGTGTTAACTGGCAAAGCCATGAATCCTTTTTGATGATCTGAAAGGAGGGTGACAAGAATATGTGGTGTGATCTGTTCCCTTGGCAGCTGCCGGGAGCTTCAGCTGAGGACAGTGAGGGATCAGGTGTGCATACAACGTGAGGACAGGGGACATGTGCCAGATCAGGTGGTCCCTGTAGGGTCTGGTGAGACATATCCCAACGCCCTGTCCTCGCCCACCTTCCGTGACAAGTGTGTCAGAGAGGTGGGAAGGGAAGGAGGTGTCCTTAGAACTAAGAGCAGAGGCCGTGGTCCTTGTGGGGAAAGGGAATCTGTGGTTCCCAATCTCCATCCCATTGTCAAGTGAGAGGAGCTGAGCATCATTCAGACACTCGGCGGCCTATGAGAAGTAAGACTTCCACGTGTGCCGAGTCTGGACATCCGTTTAGGGACAGAAGGGAGGAGATGTAACGTCATGCTGGTCACACTGCCAGAGGAAAGAGCTAGGAGAGCTGGGGTGTAAGTGGCTTTGGCACATACACCCCTGGGGAGTATATGCGCTCCCAGAGGACTTCTGAGAGGATCCTCACTGTGCTGTGTGAAGACTGACGGTCACTGCTGGCCAAGAGGCAGGCACAATCATTAACAACAGACAATGAGGGGATGGGGCAAAGCATGTTCTCAGCACGCATTGGTCCCCCAGCATGTCCCCCAAAAAGCAACACTGGACAGATCACATCTCTCCCTTTGATAAATATGGAGGGGGTCGCAAACCCCAACTCCAAATGCTTAAGTGAAACCCTTGCTGGCAAATGCAAATGAGCAGGAATTTCCAACTAGGCCCTGCTCAGTGGGTTTCGGTTTATTCATTCACTTTTTAATGAGAAGAGAGGACCAGGAAATTATGATGATACTGGCCCTAGATGTTATAAAGGGTAGAGAGATCCAGTAGGGAACCTTTGGGATTAATAATTGCATGGAACTAATGGTGTTCAATAAGCCAGTGATACAAGTGTTCATTTTGTTTAAAGAACTAGGACAAAAACAGAATGTTATCCGTGTTACAGACTTATGCACCTCTCTCTATTCTAATTTACACATTTTAGCATTTGGATCTGAAAGGTCTGCAGGAACAGTAACTGGAATCGCCAATGACGCCGTGGACCTTATCAAGTCTCCACTGGGCAGTGTGGAGGACATGCACAAGGGAGTACTGAAGTGTAAGTGTGGTTAGCACTGCAATGTTCACAATGAGCCTGTAAAGAAACACACAACTATGTGCAACATAAGTGTGTCAGGGGTGGATGGGATTTTATCCACAAAGCCATGCGAGAATTGGCATGAATGCAGAAAAATGAAACAAATCACTAAGAGTGAAAGCCCTGAAATAGTTGCCAAAGTTGACCAACAATTGTTATTAATAACACAATTTCATTTGTATTACAAGCAACACAAATAGCCACCCAAAATTTAGATTCAAGCTTAAGTGTGAACAAGAAAGAATGAGATAGATAGTATTCAAGGAACTGCAAAATTCAGGAAACTAGAGTGTGAAGAGACACGTATGCCAAAGAAAATGGCATGAAAGAATTTTTCTGAGAAAAAGGACATGGACAAAAACATGATAAAGCACAAGCTTCAGTTTCAAAATAATCAGCCACATACAGTCTACTCCAGGAATAACCACAAAACTCAGCTTTGACAAGGAAAAAATAAGCTGGGTATGGCAGTACAAGACTCCCAGCACTGTAGAGGCTGAGGCAGGAGGATGGCAAATTTGACCCCAGCACCATTTAGCAATTCAGCAAGACTTTATCTGTAAATTAAAACTAAAGTAAAATAAAAAGGGTTGGGATATAGCTTAGTGCAAAGGTCCTGGGTTCAAGTTTTGTACAGGGAAGGGGAGGGGGAAAAAAGTGAGTGGGAACAATAAAGTAGGTCTAATGGAAAGGCGAGTTCCTCTCCAAGTTTATCTGGAGGAGTATTTTAGAACGTACAGAAGTTTATCTCTGAGCTCTCAGATGACAAGATATTATCTGCTTTTATTTGCTTTAAATACTGGCATGGAAATCAGCAGACAGGTGGTTATTTTTGTATGCACAGGAAAAATGAGAGCTAGAGGTTGAGTCTGAAATGATACAAATCCAGCTTTGCCAACACTGAAAACCAGTCCAACTTCGTAATTATAAAGGTTTCCCTAGAGCTGAGGAAGAAAGTACCAGGCACGAGCTTCTTCCACCAGGTGACCCACTTTCCCCGAGGAAGCTCCTGCCCTGCTCCAGAGCCCTGAGGGATTTGGAGGCTGTATTTCTTCCTTTTGACTTCTTTCCGGACCTGAAATTTACTCATTCAACATCCCACTGCTCTCCTGAACATTAGGCAGCTACTCTGTTGACTTTGGATAGCACCTTCTCTGATGCCCTTGTTTTGCTGCATGGGAATCTTAACTGCAGATTTCCTAATTCCTGGTACACGGGACATGGCAGATGGCATCCGATAATGACAGAGAAACTGGGGCATTCCCTGGCTAACACAGTAGAACATGAGACCTTCAGAAAAACATTACCTGTTTAGGCTGAGCTCCCTTGGAGAGAATGTCAAGCAAGTCAGCCGAGGAGATGAAGTAGAAACGAGGAAAAGCTACCCGCTTGGTTTCCAGGTATTCAGCGAGAGCTTTTTCACAAAGGGAAAGCCTACATGAAAGGAAAATCCTTGTAAGCACACCTTGGCTACTCAGCGAGTGACGCTCCCAACAGAGCAGACTCAGCTCCAGTCATCTGCCCATTCATCACAACACACTCACTGTTGGACAAGGAGCAGCCTTCCTCCTTTTCTTTAATGCTATCGTCCTGTCACAAGTAATGCTTAAGTCAACTCAAGTGGAAGAACACACACACACACAGACACACACACATGAATGCATGCACACATGCACCATGAGTTGAGGCTAAATATAATTCAGACTTGGCTTTATGTCACTCATTGATCTGCTTAATGAAGACTGGGGTTGACATTGCTCAATTTGAGCACAAAATACATTAGGAAAAGTTAACTGGCTTAGTCTTTTCCCCCCCAAAATATCCAAAGAACCCTCTTCTCAGATATTCATCAGCATCATAAGATCCAGAATACTTTTCACTTTATTATCCTTGCCCAAGCAAAAGTGACCCAGAGTTCCAAAGAGTATTTAATGGCTAAATATACATAAGTAAATGCTGTAAACAGTGTTTTACTTTTGTCATTCATCTACCCATTCATTCTAAATCAAAAGTCAGAATATTTTTTGTGGCCACTAACTATTGTAGAGTTATATGTGAAAATTACTTTACAAATGGCCCTTAGGCCAAAGATTTCAAAAGTGCCAAAATGCTAAGGATAATTTATAATGAAAGGAAAATAAACACATTCAAAAGAACCCAAAGTAAGTATGTAACCCCAAATTCTGAGTAGGTGCTCAGTCAGTATTTACAGAATAGGTGATGAAAGAATGGGTCCGTTTTGTTAGTTCTCTTAATAAGAAAATATTTTTATTTTACTATAATAGTTTTTTGGGAAAGGGAAATACACTTGAACTTACATTAGCTCAATACGTATACGACAATATGCAAAGGGCCACCAGACAATTATAAGCAAAATTAGAAAATGATTTAGTAGAGACTGAATCTATAATAACATGATAGTGAATACTATTATGTATGTGAAGGAAATTTCATAACATTATACAGCAAACTGATCACTTTACATAGCTCTATTATTACCTGTATTGTAAATCTTTAAGTTTTTCATAGAGATGAGGTCTACATGTTGCTTCTAAAACATTTTTTGTTTTGGCTGTCTTGAACATTAACTCCTGCATGAAAGCAAAACATGAACATTAGAAATTTCTTTTCTACTTGGAAACAGCCCATTTGCCCATCAGTTGGAAACTGGACAAAGAAGATATGTTTTTTTTCTATAAAATGGAATACTACTCAGCCATAAAGAATGAGAAATTAGATTCATTCATAGGAAAATGGATACAAATTGAGGATATACTCCTAAGTGAAATAAATAAGTCACACATGTGTAAATACCAAATAGTTTCTCTGGTGTGAAAAACTATACTAGTACATAAGATCCTAATGATATAATTGACAATGTGAAATAGGAAGAAAAGGGCTAAAGGTGTAGGGTAAGTGGGAAGGGTAGGGGAAAGGTAATAAGGGAAAAGAAAAAAATATGAGAAAATGAAAAAATGCAAATAAAGTGTAAATGGGGAGGGGAGGAGGGGGTGAAAGGAGGGCAGGGACAAGGGGAAAAAATGAGAACCAAGACCTGTCATGTAAAGGTACAAGATCCCAATGATGAATATAACTGTACTGTCTACCTAGAATGTAACAATAAACTCAGTGAGGAAAAAAAATTTCTTTTCTAAATTTTCCACCCAGTTTGGGGATTAAAAAACAAGAAGAAAGTTACTATGAGAAAGCAAGATTAAGGAAATTTCTAGGAATACCTAACATCAATCTGTCGACTTTAGCTTTCAAAAACAATCTATAATCACATAGTTTTTATCAAAATAAATGTAACAGAGACTACTACAATTCTAGGGCCAGAAAGAATTTCTCTTTTCTAAACCAATCAAACAATAAATAATAATAATAAAATAATAAAGGGAAATGAAGAGGGAAAAGGAAAGGGACAGAGAAGAAAAAGAACACGTGCACAGGATCTTAAAGAGTATGTATCACAATTAAATAATCTATTCTTTCAAGTTAAACAAGTGACAGTTTCTATGGGAATTCTGCTTTAGGCCAAAAAATGTAACCCCTATTTTCCAAAAAAATCCTTATAGTTACTATTCTCTGCTACAAGTCTCTCAAATTATTATGATTATTTGTCTTTCTCCGTATCTCTCATAAAAAAGCAAAAACAGAAACTGGGAAGTAGTTTACCCAGTTTACTGGAAGAGGAATCTATCTGTCCCTCCCTCTTGCTGTGGAAGTTTAAAACTGACGGCCTGGGGAAAAATATGGCGCACTGTGATTTTGTATGAGAATGGCTTTCACATTTTAAAAGGCTGAAAGTATCAATAGAAGCATGGCATTTTATGGAAGTTATGTTACATGTAAGTCACAAGAAATTCAAATTTTAGTGTCTATCAAGTTTACTGGTGTACAACCACCCCAATTTTTATAACCACACCAATTTGTACAACATTAGTATACAATCATACTACAGACACCAATGGTGTCTTTTGTTTTCTTTTATGCTACTATGGTGGTACTGAGTAATTGTTAGACCATATGGTCTGCAAAACCTAAAATATTTGCTTGTTGGCCATTTACAGAAAAAGTTTCCTAACCTATGCTTACTGAAAAGAAAAATAAACTTTTAAAATATAATACTTTGAATAATGCTTCTTTACAAAGTTTCTTTCACATTGTTCTGTAAGCTTTCATATTGCTAGACTAGAATACAGCTTGTCTCTTATGAACCTTAAATTCAGCATCTACTCCATAAAATCTTCTGGTGTCTTCCACAAGCTGGATTTGAATATCTTCTGAACAAGCAAAAATGCTTTCCAGGTGAGACCAAGTTCGCTGGACTTCCATCCAAGTAAAGATGACTGAGTCTGCTATGTTTAATTTATTCTGCCAGCTTAAGACCTGCTCAATGAAATATTCCACATACTTGCTCTGAAGAACCGTTTGCAACTGAACCTAAAAGAGAGGCAAAGAATTTTAAATAGCTGATTGGTACATGAGGAGGCATTGTAACTACTTTGTTAACTGCCAGATTTTTGGATCTAGAATACTCAGAAAAGCTATTCAATATAAGCTTTTTCTAAAAGGTGAACTAATGGCAATAATAGTCTTGTGAAAATTTTTCACAAAAGAGAAAAAGACAAATATAAGTAGCTGCTTTTAATGTGTCTTCTACAGGTAGACCAGGAATCTCTTTGCAGGCAGGAAAAAAAAAAATTATACACTGGAGTGCCGCCTTAGGAATTGAACTGTTCTTTTATCACTCTTCCCCTGGTCCCTGCCTATTAAATCATTCCAAGACTTTGTGTGTATATTTTGATGTCCAAAAATAAAAGGCTCTCTTGCAGCTTGCTAGGCCTTCACTTCCACTCCCTCTCTCTTCAGGAGATCACTCTGCTCTACAGCTCTTCCACACCCATGCGGTCTGAAGAATTCTCATCACTGCCTGCCACTGAAATCCCAGGAAGTCCTTGAGTAGAATGGCTTCTTCCCCGTCCCTAAACGTTGAACACATGGCAACTCTTCTTTGGGTAGATGGACAGCATCGCTTGGTTTCTGTGATATGGTAGTATCTTGTTTCTTTTCTCTCTTTCTCACTGTTCTTTTTTATGTCTTCTCTTGATCACCGAATGCAGCCTTTTTAAAGACTCCATGCACAGTGGCCTTGTCTTCTTCACAACTCTTTATCTAGTTCATTAGTTCTCAAAACACTAACAATGATCTCTCAGTCTTACCCACTGTGCTACTCTCAACCTCTGTGCTGGGCTCTGGTTTAACTTTCCACCTTTACGAAAATATCCTTCATGCTAAATACACCAAAAATGATAGCCTGCCTTGCAAGCG
>NW_022900916.1:23669071-23675225 GCF_012274545.1 Fukomys damarensis | reverse complement strand
ACCCCCGGTAAAAAAAAAAAAAAAAAAAAAAAAAAAAAAAATTATAGTATCACTTCCCTATACTGGTTTCTTTCCTAAGTGATTTATGTATAACAGCTACAGTCATTACTTCCTCCAAGCAGTTGCTTGTACCTTTCTTCTCTCACATCCACAGATGGTGACCTCTACAATCTTAGAATCTAAAACTGTATATAATCTCTCTCTCTCTCTCACTCACACACACACACACACACACACACACACACACACACCCTACAGTCCAAAGAAACTAAACTCTTAAGGTGATCTCTGAATGGCAGGTGCTTTTGATGATTCCAACATGCTAACAATGCCCTCCTTGCCTAAACGGCTTTTCCTCATAACCTTTTTTTTGGTGAATGCCAGCCTATCTCTCAGATCTGAGCATAAGTACCACAACCTTTTAAGGACCTCCTTAGATTTTCACTCTTTGCCAGCAAAAAAATCTCTATTTCTTCTTGGATGCCATGAATTTCTTCTGTTTGTCCCTTTTTTTCAAGGGCAAGTTTCTTCAGAACAAGTGTTCATACCTTTGGATCCCAAATAGTACCACACCTGGGGCCTGTTTTCATTGATACTCAATGAGTGAACAAGTATATGTTGAATAGTCTTAGAACTTGGGAAAAACAAAAAAATTACCAATTAAACTTAAGAATCTATAATAACACTGTCCACCTTACTTGGTTGTGCTCTAGAGTTTCAAGAAGTTGTTCATCAGACTTCAGTAGTGGAATACTTGTTCGATAGTGAACTTCATAAGAAAACTCCATGGTTGCCCAAGTCTGGCTGATTTCAGTAATAACCTAGCAATCAACAACATAGATTAATTTCTGTACACAAAATTTTAACTTAGTTAAATATCTAGGCTATTACCTAGTATTTTTAAAATGTTTTAAAAGTTCAAAAAATAATATGAAGTATTGGCCTCATTTTCTTCTCCAAATAATTCATGGTGATGAAGTTTGTAGAATCAATTCTGTCACACCAAAGAAATAAGCATCACAATTTAGAAATTATTTGTAACTGTGTGTCACAATTTTATTGACTGTTTTACATCATTTCCCTAAATAGTCTGTGAGAGCAAGAAGGGACTAAAAAAAAGTCATCTAAAAATTCAGCAGATGTTATTTACAAGTTATCATTACAAGAGAAGTGACAGGTAGCACCCTCAGTTGCCTGAGTATGTATCTCTCTAACCCTGTTTGTTCATCTATAAAATGGGAATCATAATCTTACCTACCTCAGAGAATAAAATTAGTTAATATAAATAAAATAACTAGAGTGGGGCTACAAAGCAGAGGATGTAAAAGTGTTTTGTGCTATCATCAACTGGGTCAACTCCCTGGTTCTGAACCCTTATTGTGACTTAGAATGATGGTGTTTCTTGCTCAAGTCACTTAACTAGCAGCAAAGAACAGACTGGCATTTGTGTCTGCACATCAAAAGGAGTTCTCCCGGAACTGGGTTCTATGCTTCTGACAAAATTAGCCTAGTAAAAGAGATACTGAAGACACTACCTTCTCAGTGCCTAGTTCTTTCACCGCTTTGTCCACAATGCTTTGGACCTCATCTTCCACTCGGTGTAACTGCAGCGCTAACAAATCTGCCAGAGTTGTAGCTTCATTTATTGAAAATGTGACCTAATTAGGAGGATGAAAAAGGTAAAACTTACATTTCACATACACCAACGGTTCCTTTTACCCAGTAGTCACAGGAATACACTGTAACTAAAATATACTCCAATCAGCTGCTGGGCTATCTCTAGCGCTGCCTGGTGTGGGCAACTGCAGACTCCCTGGTAACTCACTGTTCCAGAGCCACCACCTTCCACAGGCTAGGCCAAGGCTTCGGCCATGCTCACGCTACTTTCTTTGGTTTCATATCCTTCCCTTTTCTGCACATTTATCTCCTTTGTTCATAAACCCATTTTAAAAGGGAATCTCATCATTCATTTATTATAATTTGGTTGAAATCCCAGGAATTATGTGGTAGCTCATTTGTCTTTTCTTGCTGAAGTGCCCTCTTCACTGAATATAATTCCCAGTCACTTCCGTGATTTAACCTAGTTTTATCAATAATTCAATCTTAGCTCCCTGCCCCTCCCAAATACTTACTCCTCACATCATTATTCATATTTGCCATGTGAAAAAATAATTCACATTCATTTCTTCATTGACTTGTTGGTTACCCCCATCTTCTAATCTCTACAATATTTGGTTCTTAAGGAGTGATCAGCTCTTCCTATATATCCAAACTCATCCACGTCCCTGGTAAATGAGAACTGTCCCGGCCACACAGCTGCAAGAAAGCCATTTCCTTTCTCATTCCCACTAAGAATATCCAGTTTCTGCTTCTTGGAAACAGCAGTCTTTGCTACCTCCCCCTACCTTGTTTCCTTAGCATCATCTATCTCTCTTCATAGAGGGAATCAATAATCCATGTTTGTCCAGGACTGAGGAGATTCCAGTTAAGTGAAACTTTCAGTCTTGAAACCTGTACCTGAAAAATGCTGGACTAACCTATCTCTGCATTGCTTCTGATTTCACTCAAGTTCTAATGGGATCCAGGTCTTCCCTAGAGAATAATGAGCAGAGATGTGTACTGAGGCAGGCCTTAATAGTTTTGCCATCTGTGTCCTAGACAAGGACACCAGCCTAGGGGAAATGTGGAGACTGAATCTAGTTTCTGCCGTGCTACCCTAGGGACAGCATGGAGGAAGGTATGTTTTTCTACACTGTCTGCCTGAAGTCTTTTCCTAACTTGCAGAAAGGCATAATATAGGTCAAATGGAGACTTTAGTAAGGTGCAATTTTATTGGGAGAAATGAGGAGGAGGTAGGAATGGGAGTAGATACTCAGCTATATATGAAGGGAGCCAATAAAGATTTTCTGAATAAATTATTTACAAAATCTAAAAATCTAAACAGTGTGGGAAATACACCAATAACAGCAACAGAGACCATTTATTGAGCACTTACCACATATGTATGACCTAAATAAATAAAAATAACGCTTTGCATGCAGACTTGGTGACCAAATTGGAGAAGCATTCTTTGTATTTCATAGAAAGGACAACAAAGACATGACAAACAAAACCCAAGACCTCAAAGTCAGTAGGTATTAAGGTTGGAGCCATCGAGTCCAGGCTGTTTCTGATTTCTACCTCCCAATTCTGCCAAGGCTAAGGGACCTCACTGAGACTGCTTATCCAGTAGGAGATAAAAATGGGCAGGGATGAACACTAGGCTCTTCAGATGTCCTGAGCTGTCTCAAGGAGACCTTTCGCAAGAGACAAGACTTTTTCACATATTCCACTCCATCTTTGATGACGCTAACCAAGGAGATAACACTTCACAGTTACAGAAATACTCAATTAATGAGACCCAGGCACTTACTCCAATGGCCTTCATCAGCTGGTGCCAATGCCTATTCCTGAGCGCAGGACTTTGTAACTCGGAGATGGCTCTGAGGAAGGTTGTCATGTCCTTCACAGTGCCTTCCAGACCTGCATAAGCATCCCAAACACGGACAGCTTTGTCTAGCGACCAAATTTCCTAAAGAAAAAGCAGAAAAATATCAGCTTCCTAGATAAAATATTATATAACTTGTCTCATCTAGAAGAATAAACACACATTTCCCCATCCCTGGATTAAGAAATAGTATAAAAGTATTTAAAATCCATAGGCCAAGGACTAAAATCAGAGACCTAGAAAGAGACCTACTCATTCATGTTTTGAGTCCGGTATGTACAAGCTATCTGCTTACACCGGTTTCTTATTCACAAGATCTAACTGGAAGTCCCATGTAACATCAACTATAGGGAAGTAATAGAATTCACACGACATATTCGTCTGACACAAATAAGTGGAAATTGGCATAACTATCTGGGTTACTTGGATGTCCTTTCTAATAGCTGGCTCACTTAAATGGTTGCTTTAAAATGTTGTATACTGCATTTAAATATTGCATGGTTTTAAGATGTGTTAAATAGGGCCCTTGATTAGGGTGTTTGCTTGGCTGGTTGAACAACATCAGCAATTGTGAATCAGAAAACTCATGCTAAAGCAACTAGATCTTAGCACAGAGAAAAGGACAATGCCAGTTGTCTAAAAAAAATAAAAGACCTGCAGTTGACAGTAAGGGCTGTCACTCTGTGGGGGGATAATCCAGTTGTAGAGGAAATCAGTGGGGCGTATGAAATGAGGCACAGTGACCTCAGGACATGCAGAAAAATGGGAAAATACATTTTAGTTAGCATCTTTGAACTGGGACAACATGAGAGAACAAATCAGGCAAAGGCTGTAGGAGCTGAGTACGGAACTGACTCAGGGACAAGTGTGCTGTGTACTGGGATGGAAGGAAAGAAAAAGCCCTCCACTTCTTTGTTTTTAGACAGGGTCTTGCTGCGTTGTCCAGTCTGGTTTCAAACTGCCAGTCTCAGTAAGATCCTCCCACCTCAGCCTCTCAAGTAGCCTGGACCACAAGCCCATGCTACCATTCCTGACAGGCCCTGTCATTTTCTAACTGACTTTCAGGGTTGGGGTTTTACCCAAAATTCTACTCTCCTCAGAGGGCATATGGTTATGGAGACTATGGTGCCAAATCAGCTAAGTGCTGTATATATTGCTCCCTCTTAGAATGCTGGGATAATCGACAACAACATGGAACATAATATTCCTTATCAATTTAGCTGTGGCCACCGCCATTAATTGTTGTCCCAAATTCTAGAATCAGCTACAAAATACTCATGGTTGCTAAGGAAATAAATCAAAGGCCTCATTTATAAGCCTGAGCCCTTAGCCTTGATACTTTCAATCATCTTCCCCACTCTAGAAAGTCATAGGAAGCAAATGATTACAGTTACTTCTCATAAATTCATTAGCCCTAATATGCTTTTATCAACTCATTCACAGAAAGGCAGGCTTGATTAGAAGTGCAACTGGCTGCGAGTGAAAAAAATACTAACTGATACCATCCTTTTGATGTAAATAAGGACATGTAGTTGAACACACCAGATATTAGGTTAGGGAAGATGGAAGAAGGTGGTGCTGAGAAAGATAAATTGTTGTAATAGACAGTTATGGAACTCGCCTTGGCAAACCTTCGGAGTTCTACATCCATCTGTTCCACATTAATCTGGCTCCACTGGGTTTTAGTCCAATTATCAATGCTTCTCTGAAAACGCGCAAGCAGATAAAAGTGTCAACAACATTTGGTGAAAGCAAGTCTCCACAGCAAAATATATAAACTGGTGACACACAGGGACTCTATCATCCGGTGGAAAGGCAATTTTTAAAATATTAACTCCACTTGTCAAAACTTCCCTATTACTAAAACAAAAAAATTGTCAGAACATGTCAAGCGTAAGGCTAAAACATTATGATATATTAATTTCTCTTGGTAATGATAAATTCCACATATACAATCATTATCACTTAATCCTGTGTAGGTTAAATAAACTGAAAAGTAAATTATTAAATAACAGGTTTCTATAATCCTACATGTAACATAAATGAGCTTTCACAAGATAATCTTCATCCGTTATAAAAGAAACTTTCATTAACTACTTTTTGACTTTATTTTATATCCTAATATATTTGTATATGGCTTTCAGCTAACTTAAGAAAATTATATATAATACGTGTCGCAATATGCTTACTTCCCTAGAGCTCATTCTTATACTTAAATTTTCAACTAAATTAACCACATAAAAATTAACAGCATTTTAAAGAAGGTTCTGTTTATATATGCACACACATAAGAAGAACATGGGTTTATGCATGAGCTTGTATGGGCAGGTGACCATGTGTATGTTCCACATATTTATATATTAATTTTTATTTATATCCTATGTACCTCCTAAAAGCATCTGGGGTAGTTTGTCATACAAAGTTTCATCCTGGAGTAAAGAGAGAAACAACTGATACAAAATACATCATATGCATGAACTCATTATTCTATAAAACTAAGATGCACTAAAAAAGGGAGTAGAACCCACAGCAGGAGACAAAGCTCAGAGAGATAGAGCACTTGCCTAGCATGCACAAGGCCCTACATGTGATCCCCTCACTGCAAAAAAAAAAAAAAAAAAAAAAAAAACAAAACACACTTTTCCACTTTATTAAACCTATTAATTC
>NW_022900916.1:23659308-23669005 GCF_012274545.1 Fukomys damarensis | reverse complement strand
GCCCTACATGTGATCCCCTCACTAAAAAAAAAAAAAAAAAAATAGAACATACAAAACACACTTTTGCACTTTATTAAACTCCTATTCATTCCAGTCATACAGTATCTGTTTATATGCAAAATAAATGCACATACAAAAATGTATTCAAATGACTTAATGTTCATTAATTTCATTTCAAAATACACTACAGTATTTTTAAATCACTGTTCTAATGACTAAACTTACGATAAATATAAATGTTTCTTAAAAAACTGATATTCATTGGATAATTTTCCTGTGATATACAAACCCTAATTCAAAGGGTAGAGGGTGAAATCTAATGTATATGTATTTCACAACATTCAAACAGAATGATACAGACACTAAAATTTGCACATTCATATAACGGAGTTACTAAAAGGAAAAAAAAAGAGAAAGCCATTTCCAAAGAGCATATCTTACTCTAACATAAACAACGACATCCCAGAGTCCCTTGAGCAATCGTATTTCTTTGCGACACTGCTTCATCTGTTTGTACTCTGGAAGAGCCACTTCAAAGAGGCGAGCAGAGTCCTGCATTTGCAACATTTCTTCTTCTAATTCCTTGAGTTCCTTATTTGCCTATGGAGAAAACACACATCTGCACAGAAACCGCCAGACAGGCTGCCTCATCCTGTAGTTCTGCACCTTTCAATATTTCAAATTCTGATTTTTAAAAGAATAAAAGAAAAACTACAGTATAATTATTGGTAGCCTGTAAAAGGCTCTGACCAGCAAACCCACGCTACTCAGAAAGTGAGAGTAAAGATAATACCTTTAGGAATGTTACCAATATTCTTCCTGTGCACATATATCAGCAAAAAATTTGCTCTGTCAGGGCCAGTGATTTAGCTCAGTGGTGCTGCCTCACAAACACAAGGTTCTGAGTTCAATTCCTGATACCCCCCACAAAAAAACCCCAAAAAACAAACAAACAAAAAATTGCTCTGGCATTGGGTTGGAAGCTTCACTGGGGAGCAAAATATCAGGCATTAGACATTTCCCATTTTACAATAAATTACCTTAAAAAGAACGATTTAAAAAATTACCTCACAGTTTATCAACAGTATAAAAGACATGTGAGAATTCATAAAGTAAAACACCAGAGCTAAAAAACACAACCCAATTATGGAAATTTCACATTATGATTGTCTCTTTCAAGGTTCATCTACCCTCTCGTCTATGTAGAAAAGTTTACGTTTTACATCACACATACACAGGCTTATTTCTTTTCTTGATGAGCTGACTCTCACGTCTAGCTTTCTGTTGACAAAGTAGTATGCAAAGGGTGATGGAGGAAATATGGTGAGTGCTTAAACTGAAAAACCAAGGAACTTCCACAATGAAGACTACAGTGCCAAAAACAGTGAGGTAAATGTGTTCACAGTGAGGGAGAGTCACACAAGAATTTTGAGGGGGACCAATGGCAATATGCCTTTGACTGTGTGACAGTTTTTAATCTCAACCGTCACTGTATGCACGGTGAAAGTTTGAAAAGTACAGAACCTGCAAGGCAGGAAAGTCATCCCTGGGTTTTACAGGACTGGTGCCCTTTCTGAAATTCTCATTTTTAACCTCAAGCTATTCTTTTTCTTTTTTTTTGTTTTTTTGTTTTTTGATCAAGTTTAGAAACTACAGTAGATTTTGCAAAAAAAAAGAGGGGGGGGATTGGACTTTATTTTTCCACTTTATATTTTCTCTTACCCTCTTCCCAATAACCTACAACTTTAATATTACTTTGTTTTTAATCTTCTTTTTTAATTTAAAAAACTAATAATTATTTTGTCAACTCTAGTTGACAACATTATTTACTTATATACAATATAAATTTTTAAATTTACTTATAATACAACATAAAACTTCAAAAGGCATGACTCAAGCTAATTAATATATGCATTACTTTTTTATTTTGCAATGAGAATAGATAAAAACCTCTCTTAAGGATTTTCAAAATAAAATATATTGTTATTAAACTACAGTCACCATGTTGTACAACATATTCATGCCTTGATTATGCAGGGGATTGTTTCCAGGAACCCCAAGAAATGCTCAAGTCCCTTACATAAAATGATGGGTAGACTAAAAGCATACCTTTCATCCTTTTCATTTATTTTTAATCATTTTCTGATTTGTTACTTATACTAATTCCATTATTCCTATGAACATATACCATTTTCTGATTAAACATATTAATTCTATCATCCCTAGAAATTCATTCCCAGTTATGTTAATTCAATTGGTTACTGTGTCTTTGGCTATGAAGAAACAACAACACTTTACCAAGGGTGTCACTATTAAATTTCTTTTTAAAAGGAAGAAATTCAGCATACCACACCCCTTCCCTTATTCCTAGAAGGCTGATGGTTTCTGATTTGTGGAGTGTGTACTATAGTCTACCACACCAGGCCAGTACAAGAATACACATGCCTATTATATTTAAAAGGTCCCACCATGCATTCTTTAGGCACGGGGTAAGCATATCCTCTTTTAAATAAATGTAACTATATATAAATATATAACTATATGCTATTAGCATAGAAATGGTAAGATTCAGTATCTTACCATTGCTAAGTCATAAACGCTTACATACTACACTTTTGTCAGTCAAGTAAAAAGCAATTCCCTATGCACAATCTATTCAGGTCACTGGTTATTTGCATATAATCCTTGAAAAAAAATAGAAGAAAACTCAACTTTATTAGCATATTCTAACCTATTCCCTTTTGATGAATATTTTAATGAATCTTCTTTAGCCAAATGAAAGAAAAAAGAAGACCTTATGCTGTAGAATGTTGTTGCCTAAACAGGGTTAAGAGCAATTAAATTAAAATTCAACCTGAAGTTTGGAAAGAGAAGTAGTAGCTTTGTCAAACTGGACACGAGTCATAGGGAAAGACCATCTCCATCAGGAAAAAGGATCAGGATGGCATCCCAGATGAAAAACTCAAAAACTGACCCTACTCCTAATTTAATTTTCACAGTCATTTCCTCAAATAACTATTTTTCTAATAAAAGTTTAAAGCATCTTTTTAACCTCTTGTGACTTACGATTCTATATCTTAGTTGTCTATAATAGTGGCTCATTATAAGCTAGAAATGAATGACAGTCCAAATATTCATGTCCAAATTTAAGAGTAAATTATTTCCTGGGTAAATATTGCTAACAAAATATCACATGGGAACAAACATACAGCAAAATATGTGTAACTTTGCTGAGAACAAGGATGAGAATTTCCTTTTTTTTTAATTTAGGAAGCCAGAATTTTTTTCATTTTATGAAAAATAAGACAAAATGTCATAACTAAATGAGAAGAACAGTAGTTATTACATTGTGTATCAGTGACTTTCAAAGTAGTCATTCAAACTACAAGAATAAAGCAAAAAGACTCTTACAAATAACACAAATCATTCTTTTCAATGAACCAAGATAAACTAGTAGAATAAATGGAATCAATTAAAATACATATTGAAATATTTTTAAAACAATGAAAAGTATAATTTGGGGAAGTTTTGGAGTCTCATCATATTTCCTATTTATCTCCTCTATTTTGCTCTTTATGTATATATTCATATATATGTATGCAGTACATGTACAGGTATATATGTGTATATATCTATGTTTCTATATAAGGAAAACCATACAATATTTGAGCTTTATCTGATTTATTTCACTCAACATGTTCTCAAGTTTCATCCGTTTATCTAAAAATGTCTCAAATTGATCTTTTTTATGGCAGTGTAATGTTCCACTGTGTATAAGCACATTTTCCATTCATCTGTTGACAGAAATATGTGCTGTTTTCAAGATCTAGCTGTTATATATTGTGCTGCTATTGACATGGGTATGCATGTATCTCTGTAACATGATAATTGTAACTCTTTTAGGAAGATTATCTAGAAGGGAGACAGCTGGGTCAAATGAATTTCTCTCTAGTTTTTTAATGAATCTCTAAACTAATTTCCGTATTGACTACACTACTTTACATTCTCATCAACAATATTGTTTTTTCCCCCACATCTTCCCCAGCATTTGTTATTAAGTTTTCGATGCTGGCCATTCTTCCTAGGGTAAGAAGGTATGTCAGTGTAGTTTAAAATTGCATTTCTTTGATGGCCAGTGATGATGAGCATTTTTTATGTGTATTTATTGGCCACTTGTATGTCTTCTGAGAAGTGTCTATTCATTTTAGTTGCCCATTTTTTAACTGGGTCTTTTAATGTGGAGTGTCTAAATTTTTTACTTTTTTATATATTCTCAATGTAAGTCCTCTGTGCATGGAATACCCCATTGTATTTTTGTCCTTCTGTAGACTCTCTTCACTCTGTAGAATGTTTCTTTTACTGTGCAGAAGGTTTTTAATTTGATATGATCCTCTCTGTTGAGTATTATCTCTTGTGCCATTGGAGGTCTGTTCAGAAAGTCTTTGACTATGCCTATGACTTTGAGAGTTGCACCTATTTTGTCTTCCAGGAGGTTGTTTCTAACATTTAGGCCACTGATCCATTTTGTGTTTAGTTTAACATATGGTGAGATATACAGGCCTAAACCCAATCTTCTGCATGTGTATACCCAAATATTTCAGAACCATTTATTAAAGAGGCTATCTTTCCTCCAGTATATGTTTCTTACTAGGTCAAAGATCAAATAGCTGAAGGTGCCTGGGTATTTTCTGCATCCTCTAGTCCAGTGGCAGTGAACCTATTTCACTCATGCCACAGCAAGCTATTTTGTTATCACTGAAAGCTCTAAAAGGTTTGCCATCACTGCTGTAGTCTGTTTCATTAATCTACATGTCTATTTTTGTGACAGTACTATGCTGTTTTAATCACTGTAGCTTTATCATATGACTTCAAGCATGGGATTGTGAAGCTGCCTGCTTAACCTTTATCACTCAGAATTGCTTTTGCTATTCTGGGTCTCTTCTGATACCATATAAATTTTAGGATATTTTTCTTTACCTCTGTGAGAAATGCTACTTTGATTGGGATTGGATTAAATCTCTACAGCAGTTTTGGAAGTATAGCCATTTTTATTTTATTGCTTCTACCGAAACAAGAACAGAAGATATTTTCCCTTTTCTGATGTCCTCCTTGATTTCCTTTTTCAGTCTGATATAATTTTCATTGCAGAGGTCTTTAACCTCCTTAGTTATGTCAATATCTAAGTATTTAAATTTTTTGATGCTATCGTTAATGGTATTGTTATCCTATTTTTCAATGAGTTTGTTATTAGTGTAAAGGAATGCTATTTATTTTTGTTTACTTTGTATCCTGCTACACTGCTGAATTCGGCTATCAAGTCTAGGAATCTTTTGAGTCTTGTAAGTAAAGGATCACATCATCTGCAAATAATGATATTTTGATTTCTTCCATTCTTATACATATTTCTCTTCTTTCTCTTTCCCTATTGCTCTGGCTGTTTCAAGGAACAGGAGTGGTGATAATAGCATCCTTGTCACACTTCTGATTTTAGAGGGAAGGCTTTCAGCTTTTCCCTATTTAATATGATGTTGCAGTAGGTTGGTCATAGATGGCTTTTATCATGTTAAGGACTTTCTATACCTATTTTCTTCAAGTTTTTTTTTTTTATCATGAATGGATATTGGATTTTGCCAAAGACTTTCTCTGCATCTATTGAGATGATCATGTGATTTTCATCCTTGCTTCTGTTTATGTGATGAATTACATTGAGTGATTTGCATGTAAACCATTCTTTAATCTCTGGGATGAAGCCTACTTGGTCATGGTGTCCGATCTTTTTGATGTTTTGTTGCATTTTTGCCAGTATCTTGTTAAGGATTTTCGTATCTGTGTTATTAGAGAAATTAGCCTATAGTTCTTTTTTTTGTTTGGATCCTTGTCTGGTTTTGAGATCAGGATAATGTTAGCTTCTGAGAATCATTTTAGAAGTACTCCTCCTCCCTTGATTTCATTAAAAAGTTTGAGGAGTATTGGTGTTAGATATTCCCTGAATTTCCTGTAGAATTTGGCTGTGAAACCATCACTTGTTGGTAGTTTTCTTTTTTTAAATTATTATCACTGCTTCAGTTTCACTGCATGTTATTGGAGTGTTAAAGATTTTTAAGTCTTCTTGGTTCAGTCTTGGCAATCCATATATATCCAGGAAATCTCTCTATTTCTTCTGAGTTCTACAATTGTGTGGTATATATTTTTGTGAAGTAAATGCTAATAAATTTCTAGATTTTGGCAGTGTTTCATTTCTAAATGTATTCCTTTGTGTCTTTTCTTTCCTTCTTTTTGCCAAGACTTAGCTAGAATTTTAATTATAGTTCTATCATTTATTACTCTGTAATCTCCAATAAATTATTTAACTACATAAATTCTTTATCTGAAATAGGGTCAGTAATAGAATCTGTATCATAGAAAGATTTTGAGACCTCAACAAAATGCAGTATGCCTAACAGAATTCTTGAAATACAGTAAGGAGTAAAAAAATAGCAATGTTGAGGATATACTCCTAAGTGAACTAAATAAGTCACATGTGTAAATACTGAATAGTTTCTCTGGTGTGAATAAACTATAATAGTATATAAAATCCTAATGAGACAATCGACAATGTAAAATAGAAAGAAAGGGGCTAAAGGTGTAGGGAAAGTGGGAAGGGTAGGGGAAAGCTAATAAGGGAAAAGAAATAAATATGGGAAAATGAAAAAATGGAAATGAAATGTTTGTAAATGGGGAGGGGAGGAGGGGAAGAGGGGGTGAAGGTAGGGCAGAGACAAGGGGAAAAAATGAGAACCAAGATCATGTAAAGGTACAAGATCCCAGTAATGAATGTAACTGTACTGTATACCTAAAATGTACCAATAAACTCAATGAGGAAAAAAAAAAAACAATAGCTGCTGTTACTTTGATGATGGTGGTGTTTTGGATAACATGATTTAAAACACACTGTAATTTTCTTGAGGAAAACTAATTATAACTGGCTGAACTTCTATAACTAATGGCAAAATATATAGCAATATCTCAGCATCTAACCTTATCTTCTAAAGTAGTTATTATATAAGATATGTGAGATCTGTATTACCTTATCAAGCACTGTATATGGGTTTTCTGCATTAAAACCAAGAGGAGCATAGCTTCTGAACCTCTCTCTGAACTCTGCTTGCTTTTCCTGGTGGAAGAAAAAAAAAAATGAATCTCAAAAAAAGCTTCACTGATCTTTGTAAAACCCTTTTTAAGAATAAGCAAATAAAAACTTGGTAACTAGCTTACATCAAATAAAATACATTTTTTCCGTATAAGAGTGACTTCTGCATTTTGGAGAGGTGAAACTTCATGTCTAACTGTTGCGGCAATCTTTTTGGTTGTTTCCCATTTTTCAGGTAATTCCTAAAAAAATAAAGGTACAAATAGGAAGTTAGTTCAATTCCTAGTAACTCAATCCTACAGGATTAAATTATTTAAATTTCTTTACACTAATCCATGACATCTTTTTATTCTTATATAAAGACTTTATCTGAGGGAGGAAAACAAGGGGGAGAAGAGGAGACTGATTAAGATTGACTGAATTCCAGGCTTAGAGCCAGGGTTGAAATACAGACTGACTTGCAGGGCTATCTGGGTTCACACCTTCCAATCATATGCCAGTTTTCTTCATCTCAGAATCAGTGGAAATCTTCAAAATACAGACAATATTTCAAACTGTTTTTGCCACTGCGGAACAAAATTAAAGTAGAAATGAACTAAAAATTAAACTTGACAATTAGAAATGGATTTACAATTTAGTAAGTAAAAAAAAAAATATGGGTTTTATATGAGGAAGCAAATACAAAAATGTGAATCAGTCTCATTGTCACTTTCTTCTGATTCCTTGGGCTTTGTATGTATTCTTTCTTAATGTTGAATTTTACATTAAAGTTGTTTTATTTTAGACAACCAGAAGTTTTGAAGGGAGTATAGAAAAAGGATGGGGAGTTAATTCCTACTTGATATTTGACAAAAGAAGCAATAAATAGTTCAGCTATCGACTCAACTCTACCCTTCCTGCACGTAGTACAAATAGGTCAAAAGCAAGTTACTTTCTCGGAAGAGCATTAGTGCATAATTACCACTGAATAGCATTCTGTGTGTCCAGACTAACAAAACATTGTTTCTCTGGATCATCTCCTGGGACACCGAACTGTTGTGTTGTACAAAATCATCCTTAGTGACCAGACTCTCCTTGTTTAGTCAAAGTGCAAAATTCAAAGTTTCTATAAATGATTAAGTAACCTTCAATAAATATTTGATGAATGATTCAGTAACTGTCAATTATGAAGAGAACACCGTGCTATGTATAAATATTTGTACAGTGAAGGGAATGGGATGCTTCTGAGTAAAATATATTCTTTACCAAAATCATTATAAAATTTTAGTGAGGAAGAGGCCCACACAGTAACTATTCTACATGAAAGTGTATGTTAACATTCACCAGGAGTGCCATGTGTCACGGAACCAAAACGGGAGACAATCTGTGTCATGACAGGAATACCTAACCAATCAGGCACCAAGAGGCCTGGACTCATGATCCCCTGTCCTTCCAGCTTGTGCTCCTCTCTTCAAAACTTAACTGTCCTTAACTGTGCAGAGTCCCGTTCTATGTCCCCAAGTCCATTTCATGGAGCCCTATCACACAGAGTCCTTTAAGAGGCCCCAGCTTAGAAGCCAGGGAGGAGCCATGTCCTTAAACACAGCACACCTGCTTTATGTGTAGAGATTCCAAGCAGGCTTTCACTTGACAAAAATGAATTTCCTTGAAAATCAAAAGATCAGATGATCTCCGAGGTTTATCTAACTGATACGATCCTCTGAAGGAGTAATACTGAATCTGAGGCTCGAAGGAACGACTAATGTAACTGACAGATCAGTGACAGGTCCTTTCAGCTTCAGCTGCCTCATCTCACAGGATGGGGTGACCATGTGGGCTCCTACGGATGGTGAAATAATCACAAAGATAGTGGCAGTCAATGAAGGTTTCTGAGCAGAGAAGGACTTAAAACTTGTAGATCAGAACTTCAATCTCACCAAAGCGAAATACAGTCAGGGTTGAGGAGGAATGCATTAAGTTAAGAAACTGCTACTGTGGCTGAGTTAAGAAACAAGAAGAATGGAATTTAAACTACATGGGTGAAACAGAAACGGAAAAAAGAAACAGGCTGAAAAGATGCTGTACCCATGAGGGACCCTTGTTATTGGTAAATTTCCTTGAATTTAAGAAAGTAGCCAGGCGTGGCGTCGCGCGCCTGTAATCCCAGCTACTCAGGAGCCTGAGGTGGGAGGATCGCTTGAGTCCAGGAGTTCTGGGCTGCAGTGCACTATGCCAATCGACCGGGTGCCCGCACTAAATTCGGCATCAATACGGTGACCTCCCGGGAGCGGGGGGACCACCAGGTTGCCTAAGGAGGGGTGAACCGGCCCAGGTCGGAAACGGAGGAGGTCAAGAAACCAATCCTTGCGTTCCTAGGAGCACAGTCACTTCTAAGGGTCTCTTTTAGCATAGCACACAGAAGAATTTGAAAAATGCTGTAACATTCATGAGAATGAAGGAGAAGTAGAGTAATTATTAAAAGTTGCTTTAAGGGCTGGGGATTTAGCTCAGTGGTTTTGCTGCCTGCCTTGCAAGCACAAATACCTGAGTTCGATTCCCGTTGCAAAAAAAAAAAAAAAAAAAAAAAAA
>NW_022900916.1:23646663-23659150 GCF_012274545.1 Fukomys damarensis | reverse complement strand
AAAAAAAAAAAAAAAAAAAAAAAAAAAAAGTTGCTTTAATTAAAATGAAATTGGCATCCTATTACCCTTTATATGCAACTCAAATCTTATTTTTTTCTCCTGATCAGCCTAAATAGCCTGTATAGTGATATACATAATTAAAGTTATCTTGCTTTCAAAATACTAAAAAGTCTAATATTTTCAGTACCACCAAAACTGGAGCCAGACTTTCATACTACAAATTCTAGAGGCTATGGCTAAAATGTCCCTCATCAATTATTGATGATTTGATTGGCTTTTCTATACTACAAGGTCTGTTATGGTTTAGATGCAAGATGTCCCCAAAAGCCTAACGCATTCAGAGGTGAGGTTTTTGGAAGAGGACTGGATTATGGGATGCTGTTGAGAGCTCGGGGAAGATCAGTGGGGCAATGGCCCTGGACTGGACTGGTGAATCTCCCTGCGGGGAATCCGCCTTTCTCTTTCTGCCTACACCAGACCTTTCCTGCCTTGGAGCCAGCAGACTGAATCCTCTAAAAATCATGAACCAAAATAAACCTCTTCTCCTTTTGCGTTGTGGGCATCAAGGGTTGTGTCCCAGTAACAGGAAAGTGACTAAGATCAGGTACAAAATCTAACTAAAAGAATATCTAAATCTTTCTTTAAAAAAGAACTACTTATGGGTTGGTACAGTAACTATCAGTATTTCATCTATTGGTTTTATGTTTCTTTCAACAGCTCATCATCTCACTCTATGTCTTAATATTATTGTCAGTTCTATGACCATACTTAAATAGAATTTAATAATTTATACATAGTAATTTTTATAGTCTTTATAGTCAAGAGAGGACTTGTAAACACACTCTTGCATTTAAACTTCACAAAACAAAATGAGAGATTTAAAATGTGAAAACCAAATTGGTGGTTCCTCAAAAAGTACAGAACTTACTGGGCCGGGGCTTTAGCTCAGTGGCTCCATGCCTGCTTCACAAGCACAAGGTCCTGAGTTTGATCCCTGGTACCCCCACCCCACAAAAAAGGAAAGAACTACCATGTGACCCAGTAATTCCTCTTCTAATGTATACCAAGAAAAAAAAAACTAGCAAAAGAGGTATTCCAACAAATACTTGTACACTAATGTTTACAGCAATACTGTTCACAACAACAAAAAAAGATGGAAACCACCCATATAGCTATCAAAAGATGAATGGGTAAACAAATTTCAGTATAAGCACACAATGGACTATTATTCAGCCATAAAAAGGCAATGAAGTATTGATACAAGCAAAGAAACTCTGAAAGCATTGTGTACACCAAGTGAAAGAAGCCAAGCATAAAATAAATTACATATTGTATTTACAAAAAAAAATCAAGAATAAGGAAACTGGACACAGACAGATGGACAGTTAACCAAGGTTTAGAGTGTAGGGCACAGCTAGCAAGGGAAGAAGAAAGTGGAGACCGACAACTAATAGGAACTGAGCTTCTAAATTGGAATGAGGAAATTTTTTGCAGCTAAATAGAAGCAGTTGTGAATACAGTAACATGGTAAATACAGTATTCTAAACATCACTGAATTATATACTTTACAATTTATTTTTGTATTACCTTAATTACAAATCTCATCTGAATAAGAGAAAGAACAGAAAGAGAACTTGGAGAGAACTAGTAGAGACAAAATATTTTAAAGAATCACAAGAAGTACTTTATTGAAAAGGAAGTGTGCTCTAAGACATTAACTGGCTGAGGTAAGCAGATAAGATGGACTCATACGGTATTTGAAAACAAGCCTACATTTCAATACTGAGCTCTGACCACTGAACTAGATAAACTAGAATCCTGAGAAAGTTTTTGGCTAATGTATCCACTAATCTCATATTTCCAAAGTAAATGTATGCCCAGCCTGGAAGTCCACTTACAGACAAATACCATCTACAGAACTTCAATATAGCAAGAAAACAGAGCCTCAACTGTGAAATCTTCACTCATGATTTTGGGTATAATTAAAAAGACTTTTTCTATCACTTGCACACACCAGACACCAACAGAGCATAATAAAGAAGACAGCATAGAAATCTATTTGAGAGATAGCAATTTTTCCATCCAAATCAGGCCTCATCTATTTTTTTATTGTTTGTTAACGGGCCCAAGACTAGGAGTTTCCAAGACTAGGACACTTTTCAACTGACAGGCAATTTTGCATGAAAAAGCATGGATATATTCCATGTGAGAAAGTGATGGTAAAATGGAGACTCAAAAGTGACTGAGAGACTTTCTACAAGCTCAATATCTTTGTCAGGAAGGCATAGGAATACAGCAGGTAGGAGTGATTATTTTGTCACAAAACACCTAGAGTTGTGAATTGGCTGGCTTTGCTACTTGGGTGACTTTTAAAAACTATAACTTTTTAACATTCAGATTCACCTATAAAATGAAAACATTAGTGTCTATAGTATAGATGGTTACAAGGATGTCCTAACAGTGCATGTAAAAGTCCTTGATTAAGGTGATGTTCAATTTGTGGAAATCACGAGTCTATAACATCTATATACCTCCAGCTGAGCATAGACTTGCTCAGGCATCTTCTGGCCATAGCTTTCCAGGAGTGTGATGGTTTCCTTCAGAGGTTCAAAGAGTTCATCAGTAGCTCTCTGTCGGCTTCTTACAGCCAGTAGATGCCCCATGATGTCAACTAAACCATCATGGTCACCTTCACTCAGTTTCCTCTGAAGTCCTGCATCTGTGTCCTTCATAAATTCCTGCAGCTCATTCAGACTATTAAAATATATATGGCACATAAGGTTTGTTAAGTGATTTAGTAGCATTAAGAGTTGTATTTTATTTTCACTATGTATCCAATTAAACATTACTCTTTAGCTCTATTATGAGATCAGTAGTATTAATGTTCTTTAACCTCGCAAATAGAAACCAGTCAACTTTTAACAAAGTGAATATAATGTCAAATACCAAAGTACAAAGGCTACCTGTCGATGACAAATCTCAAAAGATGCTCCTGAAACATCCAGCTCCATTTCTTAATCACATTTAGCAAGGTCACTTTGAATCGTTTCATATCCACTTTGAACCAACTGTTGAAGACTCTGAAGTCATCCAACTTGCTCATCTGAACATACAGAGCTTCATAAATGTCAATCTACAGATAGAAAAAAAATAACTATAACAATGCCATGAAAATCCAATGACATCGAATGCCAAACGTTTTTCCTTGCCTGTTCTTTGAATTGCTCGAGAGTAGGTGGCTGTTCAGGAACGTCTTCATTTGCATGAGTGTCCATTTCCTCAGGTGATGCAGTGTGACCATACAGGAGAAAATGCCTCATGAACTCTACGCGGTCATCCACCCAGAGATAAGCGTAGGTCTCCAAGGAATTTCTGAAGTCCATGACTTTGGTGATAACATCACCCACTCTGTTCATTATCTCCTGCCTGGCCTCTGCCAGGCCTAACATGGTATCCATATCATTCTAAAGGAGAAGAAAACCAAGCATTTATTCAAACTAAACTTGTTCTATCAAGTATGGCAACATAACATTATCTAAGGCAATTCTTCAAAGGAAGAGTAACTGGCAAATTGAAAAAATCATGTTGTTTTTACCAACTTCTTTCCTTGTGCTTCCCATTACCACAGATTAATGAATTGTTACTAATATAAGCTGTATCTTTCAAAAAAAAAAAAACATACCTGGTAATTTGTTATTTCCAGATGTGCTGCTACTCGCTTCATCTGGGCAGACATTCTGAAACTACTGCACAGCATCTCTTCCACCAGATCATAGATGCCATCCCCAGCTTCTCTTTCTAAGGGAGGTTTAAATACAATCTCAGGGGGCATTAAAATCATTTGTGCTTGAAAAAATGGTGCAGGCTTCAACTGTTTCTCTGTATTCATCAGGAAGAAGTCTAAATCATGCATTATAGCTTGAAAAAAGCCTTCCACCACAATATCATCGATGAATTCGACGTAAATTTTCCAGGCATCCAGAGAAGGATTGGCTTTGAGGAGCTTCCTGTTCTCCTGGAAACAGACAGGCATTAATAGGTGAATAGCAACAATGATTATAAACATGAAAGCTTTGTTTGAATGGCTTATTAAGACTGCATTTTTTGTGCATAGCGCTCAAATGCTACAATGCAGAACCTTAAGCTAAATTACAAAAACCTAAGAGAGATTTTATAACATTATGCTCACATACAATAGGTACCCAAAAGTCCTTCTTTAAAAGCAAAATCAATATGAAGACTGTTGTCTTCAAATATGTATGGAAAGATACCAGGTCTCAATGAAATACTTGATCTGGGTTCTAGTTTTTACCGTTTCTTAACTTTACATGGCCCTGGGCTTTCCTTCCAGAGCTCTGCTTATAAATGAAGAAATTTCTCAAACTAGACCTTCCAGAAACACTATTCTGGATATCTAAAGTCCAGGAGGTCAAAGAAGCACTGTGCTCATTCTTGAGGACTGAACAATGCACCTATTATAGTAATCCCATTGAATTTGGTTTGGTTAAATCGCTCCCAAAACTTGTTCAAGCACAAAGAATATACTTTTTGCCAACCAGCCGTGTGTAGCCTGTGGGAAACCCAGCTGGGACAACAATGGAATGGTGAAGACTCAGCAGACCTTGTGTTTCCAAAATCTGACACGTGGAGAGCTAAATCCTGCTTGTTCCCTATCAACTCTGCTCTGTTGCTGCCTTTCTCACTTCATAAAGAGAAACTCTCACCAATTCCTCAGAAGAAAAGTCATCTTTGATTTCTGCCTTCTCTGACTCCCCAGGGAAAACCTTGCTAGCTTTGCCCTTGAAACACATCCCTACAAGGAATGGCCTTCATCACTTCCACCAGACCCAAGGTGTCCTCACCGTTCACCTGGACTCTTGGAGCAGGCCCCTTTCCCCGCTCTGGCTTACCTACCACAGGGAAAGCCTTTGAGCAGAAAGCCTCTAGCTGCTGTTTGTTTCCCTGAGAGTAAAAGTCAGAGTCCTCATAATGGCTACCAACCCTCTGGGATGTTGTGCCTACCTGACTAGCTAGGGAGCCACCCAAGGACTAATGAAGCACACTCCTGGGTGCGTCAGTCACCAAGATGTAGTCCCCAGCCTCTTCCCCTCTGGCACTGTTCTTCTGTTCTGCTTCCTTGCCACTGTGAACTAAGCAGCTTTCTTCCCCCGTGTCCTTGCACAATAATGTTTCTACCTTGCAGTCTGCAGACTGGGCTGAATTCATGTGAAATTGTGCACCAAATTAAACATTTTCTCTTGAAGTTGTAGGTATTGTATCCAAGCAACGGGAAAGCTGACTAATACAGATGTGCTCCCAGTCTGTTCCAAACGCCAATCCCATCCACTCCCCGTGTTCCCCTCAGAATCCCTGTTTTAGGCATGCTGGATCTCAAAGTGATCCTCGGACAGGATGCTCCACCTCTAAGCTTTTGCCTTTGTGCTAATTGTGTTAAGATAACCTTCTACCAAGATCTGCATTCTTTGGCCGCTTCCGGTTCTCTGAAGAAATGCTGCCTTGGTAAAGAGACCTCCCCAATCCCCCCACCCACAATATACCTTCCCCTCTGCAATTCTGCTAGCCCTACCCATCATTTCTGCTCTATTTTTAATCACTGCTCCTGCTACAACTGACATATATACATATACACACATACATACATACGCACACACATACACATATGTACTTCTTTTTCTCTTCCTGTCTTCTCTGACTAGAGTATAAGCTCCATAAATCAAAGACTGCTAAATCTTTGGTTTGGTTTGTGTGTGCATGGTGCTGGGATTAAACTCAGGGTCTTTTCCATGCTAAGCAAATATTCTGCCACTGAGCTATACCTCAGTTCTCTTCAAATTTTATTTTGAGACGGGGTCATGCTGCCTTTGAACTCATGATCCTCCTTCTTCAGCTTTGTAAGTAACCTTTAAACTCATGATCCTCCTACGTAAGGTAAGGCCTGTGCCACCATTCTCAGACCTCCTGTTTTTCTGCATTGTTTTCTGTTTTCTCTTAAGCCGATCACCCTAGAATAGGGCCTGTTTCTATTTGAAGAAACTCAAATATTTGTCAAAAGCAGTACTTTTGCTGTCCTCCCTAGGAGAGAGTTGAGAAGTTTCCTAAGATGATATAAATAAGGTATCTGGTATTCAACCAAGCGTGGCACAGCAGTCAAAGTGGGAACAGCTCTGACAAAGACAGGGACCCACCTCTAGCCTTTCTGTTTGGTCAAAGCATCTCTGTATTTTCCTCCCTCGGGAATCAGTAGTGAGGGGTAGAGAAAATATAGGCAAGTAAATTAAATGCTTACATAACCATTCATAAAGTTCCTTCAGACTCTTATAAGGGTCCTACATGTTTTTGGTTTTCTCAAAACTAAATAAAATTATAAATTTGGAAATCTTAAAGGCAGTTACCTCCACCAGATTGTGTATCTTGTGGCCATCTTCCTGGATTAACTTGTATTTCTTAGCAAACAGGTCCCCCTTGTCCTCCCAAGTCAAGGCTGCCTCCCTGCGCAGCTCGCGCCTGGAGAGGAGCGGCCCCTCGGCCCAGGTGCGCAGCGTCCGCTGGATGCTGAGCACGTTGCTCTGTGTGTGCTCCACCCTGTGCCCCAGCTCAGTGGTGGCCGCCTGCACTTTCTCCAAGTACTCCCAGCAGTCATCCTGCCACGTTAGCCAAGTCACCGCTGCGCTCAGCTGCTCATCAAGGGCTCCCAGCTCATCTTCAATCAGCGGGTATTCAACTTCCAGGAGGGTCTGTTTCAGCTTATTGTACCCTCGCACAAGAAGCTCCAGGTTCCCAATGTACTAAGCAAAACAAACAAACAAACAAACAAAAAACAAAAACCATACAACAAAGAGCCGAATGTGTTAGCTCTTTTCTACATCACGCACGTAATTAAAATTCAAAATATTTCCACTCAAAAGACGCCCTGGTGCCAGTAGCTAAAAACACAAACCTTTAAAATACTGTTCCTTTTTCTGAAGATAGCCAAGGCTGATTCTGGTATATCTGATTTCTTGAGGATCAAAAGGTATTTCACTTCTCTCAATACTGCCACCAGCTAGTCAAAGAAAATCAAGGATTACTGCATATTAAAAACATCATTGCATTTTAGCTAGTTGCAGATACAACCGTGTACTTCTGTCCTAATTTCAGAGAGAAAGTAAGACTGTATATGGTGCTTGTATCAGTGATAATTTGGATTATCCATAAAATATATCAAGAAATTCATTTCTACAATGTTTATAGCGGCACAGTTTGTAACAGCTAAAACTTGGAAACAGCCCATTTGCCCATCAGTTGGAAACTGGATAAAGAAGATGTGGTTTTTTCTATAAAATGGAATACTACTCAGCCATAAAGTATGAGAAATTAGAGTCATTCATAGGAAAATAGATACATATTGAGGATATACTCTTAAGTGAAATAAATAAGTCACACATGTGTAAATACCGAATAGTCTCTCTGGTGTGAAAAACTATAATAGTACACAAGATCCTAATGGGACAATTAATAGTGTGAAATAGGAAGAAAAGGGCTGAAGGTGTAGGGAAAGTGGGAAGGGTAGGGGAAAGGGAACAAGGGAAAAGAAAAAAATATGAGAAAATGGAAATAAAGTGTTTGTAAATGGGGAGGGGAGGAGGGGGTAAAGGGAGGGCAGGGAAAAGGGGAAAAAATGAGAACCAAGACCTGTCATGTGAAGATACAGGATCCCAGTAATGAATGTAATTGAATTGTATACCTAGATTGTACCAATAAACTGAATAAAAAGAAAAAAATTTTTTAAAGAAATTTGTTTCTATATACTGGTTTTAAGAAATCAGAAGGTAGAAGGAACCTCAGGTTCCTAGATCAAATGTTTATACATATTGCACTATTTTGTTAGCAAAATAAAATACTATTCTTTGTACACACCTTAGGGAAACAGATCTGAGCTAATGCAAACTCAGAGAGGCTAAGTCTCGCACTTCCTAGGCCCCCATCTGTACTGCCAGAAAGACTCCAGGTAATCATCTACACCATCTCCACTGCCTAAAAAGTCAGCCATACGTATAAGCTACTTTTTACTTTTGGTCATAGAAACTTACAAATACGCTTGCTCTTTAATGTAAAATTTATCTGTGGTAGATAAATGAAAGAGAAAGCTTATTTAATTTTTTTCTTTTATTGAGTTTATTGGTACATTTTAGGTATACAGTACAGTTACATTCATTACTGGGATCTTGTACATTTACATGACAGGTGGTGTTGGTTCTCATTTTTTCCCCTTGTCCGTGCCCTCCCTTCACCCCCTCCTCCCCTCCCCATTTACAAACTAGAAAGCTTATTTTAGACCTCTTATCACAAGCTAAAAAACTGGAAGATAAATTGTTTAAAATATATGCACATACAAAATACATATACATCTTTTATATGTGCACATATTGTATTATATAATTATGTATACACGTGCATATATACAGTTGCTAATAAGGTTTCTATAGTCTTATTGTTACATAACATGCAATAAAATGAGAAAATTACTGGGAAAACATGAAATTTCACTTTGTTTTATGATGTATCAATGGGACAACAAATCTGTTCAATAAAGACAATAGCCATCCTAGATATTAGTTGATATTTTTATATCTTGTGTTTTAATAAAAATCTATTTTCAAATTGCAATCATTTTAACCACCATATCCCATTTTATTTTTTCTTTGAAAGAAACTATGACAAGAGCTGGGCATAGTGGTGCATGCCTGTAATTCCAGGGCTCAGGAGGCTGAGGCAGGAGGATTGCTGTGAGTTTGAGACCAGCCTGGGCTACATAGTGAGTTCCAGGTCAGTCTCAACTACATAGTGAGACCCTGTCTCAAAAAACCAAAAAAAGAAAAGAAAAGAAAAGAAAAGAAAAGAAAAGAAAAGAAAAGAAAAGAAAAGAAAAAGAAAACATGACAAATTTAAATTTACCATTGTGCACCCAAAGCATGACAGGTCTGTGGATTCCCTAAATCTTAACTTGCATTATAAAGTTTTAATTTAATAAAAAACTAGTATAAATTATGAAAATATTCAAGTCAGAAACCATCTGGTAAAAGCTAATGAGCTAACATTTCCTGAGTGTGTGCAAGTGCCAGACACTCTGCTAAAAATGCAGAACACAAGGAATAAATGAAAAGGACCCCGAGTGGCTCACTACTTAGTGTTTAGGTAGGGAGAAGGAGTAATTGCAGGACAAAATACAACAATGTAAGAAACAAATCTCTAAACAAAAATACAGTATAATCTGTTTATATTCTTCATAGCACTGACATTTTCCTCCCAAAATTGGTTAGAAATGTATTTCAGAAAGTATTTAATCAATACATTTATGATAAAAATAGCATCTGTAACACAACTTAGAAAACCGAACTCCTACCTTTGGGTCAAAGTTGACACTAAGAAGACCATTTATGGCACTGAATTTAACTAAGGGTTGGTTCAAATTGAATTCACAGATTTCATCCACATTACTTTTCCACTCGTTATAGATATGATTTTCAAATTGGTCTAGCAAAGTGGTCATTTCAATATACTTCTGATAAACCACAGCTTCATCAGGATTATCTGAGAATCTGAAGAAATAAATTTTTCCACCTCTCTGTATTTTGATAGATTTCAGTTTATTTTATAATACACAATATAACATATTTAAGATATAATTCACTATAAACAATGAGGAAGAAAAACAGTAAAACCAAATAATGCCTTTGAATTATTTTTGCTCTAAAACATATATAGTCATAAGTGGATGGAACTCCAAAGATTTTACTAAATGTTGATAGCAACAAGTTGCCAATTTCTACAAAAAGATGAAAAAGCCACAGAAGGATATATAATAAAAAGTGTGTTATTGGACAAAGGCAAAATAAGAAAAACTCTAAACATATTATAAATAAAAAGGAAAAGTGAGATGAAAATTACACCTGAAAACACATAAACATATGAAGTTATGAGTCCCACCAAAAATATTTCGAAGCCACGATAATAAAGCCCTCTCAATACATGCAGCAAGTAAACAAAAATGAAATAAGGCAACAACTTCCTAAGTGGTAAAGTGAACAGCTCCCTGCTCTATAAAAAAAAATCCCACAATATTAGGATAATTGTTCATGTAGCAAGCCTGACTACTTACAGATCATGAAGGGATACAAAATTTGACCAAAACGTTTGAAGGCGTTCAAGGACCTGTTTGGCCCATTTGATATTCCCAGAGGTAAATGGCATGTTCTTGTTAAGAACTACATGTCCATGTTCAATCTGTTCCATGTTCAATTTTGGTGAAGGGGAAGAAAGAGAACATTTAGTCAGTGTGCCTTCCAGTCTTGGAAGCAACTGCTCATCTTGGTACTTTTACAGTAGTTAATAAAACCCCACCTTGATTAGTAAAAGAGATACGGTTCCAAAGCAAGTTCTCCATCTCTGTAAGGGAACCAATTAAATAAAAGCATAAGCTTCACTGCTTCTAATATTTAAGTACCATAACATGTAATTCCAGCTGCTAGCCATGACCCATTAAATATTATATTGTGAACGTGTTCACCCTTAGCACCACTTACCTGTTTGATGTGCTCATTATACAACTGCTTACACACATCCAACTCTGTATTAAACATGTTCACCAGTGTGCTGTAATGTGGGCTGAAAATTTCCATGACAACTGGTTTCTCCAGAAAATTCCCAAATATGGTCAAAAGCTATAAAAATCAAAGTTAAAGAAAGGTTAAGAGCAGTGAGTTTTAATACAATACTTACCTCACAACTTCCCCCATTCTAAGGCTTTCCCATCTTATGTGACTACAGAAAAAAAATCTGGAACCCTCAGAGTATCCTGCAGTGCCTCAAAATGTAAAACATAGTTTTGAATCTTTCTAAAATTTCAATACATCCAATAAACCAAATTCTAGATGTAACTGCTTTTCCTTAGAGGAAATTGAGATAGGTCAGAAATGAGTTGACCCTGCTCACAGCTAATACTACTTCCTACCGGATGCTGAAAATGCTTTTTGTATGTCAGTACAGAAGCAAGGTTTATGTATATGTTATTTGTTTTTCCTTCCTATGGACATATTCTTTCGATATAAGAATCTCCAAATCTACATAGAGGACTTCCTGGTAATACTAACAACATTTATATCAAATGTACCAGCCACAACAGCTATTCTACCCCTGGTCCCCATTGCGTCCATGAGACCTAGTAGTTACTCTGACAGAGGCCCGAGGCAGCAGCGATCCTGTTTCCAAAAAAAAAACTACTTCTTACGTGGATATTTCCCTTGATATGAGTGTTCCGGCTCACACCAATACCTTGAGCGAATCAGACTTTGTTTCTCAGAAAGAACTGGCAAAGTTATGAATGAGAAAAAACAGACTAACAAGCAAAGGAAACCAACCAAAAGTGGGACAGAAAACAGCAAACAGGTGGACCGAACATGACCAGCAAAGCAGAAAACTGAAGGGCCACATTCCTTTAATTCAATGAAGGCCCTTAGGTTCCAAACTAGGACCAGGTTACATGAAATGGGGTTAAATGAGTCTAGTCTTGGGTTCCCATTATTACAGTATTACAGTACCTCGGTCTGTACTCCACTATCAGTCATTGTCGCAGTAATCCTCCTTATCCAAAGTTTTACTTTCTACAGTGTGAGTTACCAGTAGTCAAATGCAGTTCAAAAAGAGCAAATGGAAAACTAGAAATAGACAATCTGTATGTTTTAAATAACATACTGTTATAATTATTCTATTATTAGTTATTCTATTATCACTGTTACTTGCTTTATGTGCCTAATTTATAAGCTAAGCTTTACCATAGATGGCTATGTCTAGAAAAAAAACAAACAGAATATACATCAGTTTCAGTATTACCCATGGTTTCAGGCAGCCAGTGGGGGTTGTAGGACATATTATTTGTAGCTGCGGGGACTACTGTAATTTTGTCATCCTGTTACTCTAGTGAGCTTTATAATATGCCCACTATTAGGCAGTTTAGATATTTTCCTTAAAATTATTACAAAATAACTAGGGTGGAGAAAAACTGTACAAAAAGTCTTGTGCCTTATTAGCAAGATGAAAGGAATACAGATTTGCTCTTTTTTCTTGTTCTGTTCCTGTTTTCCTTTAAAACTTATTTTATTGAAAAACCAACTTAATTATGAAAGCTTTACAAATTTTTATGAAAAAATTATACAAACTAAAATGCAAATCTAATTATACCTCACAGGACAATTTAGACAAATGCATTCTGGATCCTTCTGGTGACATCAATTGTAATAGAAACTGCTAAATATGTTTAAATCCACTTGGTGAGCTGCTATCTAACAAAATGTATATTACTAACTTTCTTTCTTCTCACAGCCACTGTTGAGTTTGAGCTTCATGTAAATTGGAAAGCTAACACCATCTGATAGATTCAACAAACAAGTGTTATTCAGCTCAACTGGCAAACAGATTTTACCATCTTTTT
>NW_022900916.1:23631667-23646593 GCF_012274545.1 Fukomys damarensis | reverse complement strand
TTTTTTTTTTTTTTTTTTTAGCTTTACTTGAGTTTATTGGTACATTTTAGGGATACAGTACAGTTACATTCATTGTTGGGAATTTGTACCTCTACGTGACAGGTCTTGGTTCTCATTTTTTCCCCTTGTCCCTGCCTACACCATCATTTTTAAAAAAATATTTATTGTATTTACAACAGAAAAAAGAATAGAAGTTTTCTGGTACACCTTACCTTGCCTATGTGCTTACTTAATTCCAAATGTGACAGAGAAAAGATAGAGAAAATATTCTTTGGGGCATGTGTAAAGCCAAAAAGTGGTAAGACAATTTCAACCTGTTAATCAGTGTACTTAAGTACTCCTCATCACAAGTATATAAAAATTACCCCCTAGAAAGAGAACAAAGTTCATTGGAAGCCCTTGCTTCCTTGTGATAGTACAGCTAAGAGCTATTTCATGATGGATATAGATGTTTTCCTTCACTCTTACCTAAAACATTAAGGACTGATTCCCACCATATTTTTTTCCTAAATATTCTATTTGAGATCTATAAGGTTTACTTTTATTTTTCTTGTACTTCAATTTTATAATGAAGTGCAGCTTTTTATAACTCTGATGTCACTGTTCAAAGTGCTACATATTTATATTTTTTCCAGCTTTGTTTGTTTTAAGTAGTTCTAAATTTGTGACCACCTGACCAATATACACCCATAATTCTATAGTTTTCAATTACAGGTTGAGTATGGTTTATATGAAATGTTTATAAGTGTTTTGGAATTCAGACTTTTTAGATTTTGGAATATTTCCAAATACACAGTGAGATATCTTGGGAATGAGGCCTATGTCTAAAAATGAAATTTATTTGTTTTATATATATATTACACATGTAGCTTGAAGGTAATTTAATACATTTTTAGTAGTTTGTGCCTGAAACAAGGTTTCATGGTATATAACTTTCTATCTTTGGAATCATTTTGGAGCTCAAAAAGTGTTGAATTTTGAGACCTTTTTTAATTTTAATTATTAGATTAAGAATATTCAACCTGTATATTGTTTAAGAACTTTTTTTAGATACTATGTCTTACACACTTTAGTTTTCCTTTATGTAAACCTTAGGCATTAGGTTTTTGTTTGTTTGTTTACTTTAGTGAGTGCCTGCACTCTGGATTTTGAAGTATTTTTTTAAATTGCCTTCCTGGCTATGTCTCTGCCAAGAATAGACACAAAATTTTCATCTTCCAACAGCCCACAAACATTTCTGTTCTGGCACCAACACTTAAATATTCAGAGTTCATCAACATTTACCTGTGGTTAAGCTCATTTTTCCCTTAAAGCCTGTATTGGTTCTTCTGCCATGACTCTTCTAGACGTTTATCCTCAGCAGTATGTAAATATTCAAATTACCAGTTAGTCCAGTAGAACTCAAGCAATTATTAAGTGCCTGCTGTCTATAAGGCACTGCTGAAAGCAACTCAAGAATAATAAAAGCTATGGGAATCATGACCCACCATGACAAAGTTCATAAGGGTGGGATTGCATCTTAAATATTTTTTAGCACACAAGGTACAAATATGTGAAAAGTTTTTCAAACATCCCATGACAATAAGGTAAGAGAGAAAATTATTTAGAAAAAATTAACTATCATGTACTCCAACAATCCATATTAATGGTCATGGGAAGGACAAGAAGAAATATTTGAATTAGAGTTCTAATTAGACTGAATTATAAATCTCCGTAATTGATATTTCATTACTTCATCCAGTTATTTACAAAAGCATGAAGAAAATGGGTTCCAGTAATAGGAAAATGAATTCCCGTATAGTCCAGTAAGTATACAGACATTAAAAAACATTGTTGAATTCTGTTATAAAGTCAAGAAAAACACTTATGACTCATTTCTGAGAGGGAAAGTTTACATAAGGTCAGAATATGTTATTTTCCTTTCTAAGAGAAATCTGCATGCATATGTAGTCAAAGAAAAATAGTGGTAGTATTAAATATAATTGTAATTTGTACCTCAGAGCTGAAATTACAGGTTGATTTATTTTATTTAAAACAGGCTACAACTTTGGGCTAACAGCACCTCAGTTTTACCAAAGAGTTTTTTTTTTAAGTGTAATTTGATCCTAACAAAGTTTTCATGTTAAAATGCTCAAATGAGGCCAGAGAACTCTAGTAACTTCATCAATGTTAAGGATCAGTTCATTTGAAATTGAAGATCCAACAATATTTTAAAATACCTGTCTGCTGTACTATTTCCATGGCCATTCTAAACAAATTGGGCCCTTTATTCCAGGCTATATTTTTCTGGACATCAAACATTTCATTTTTCTTTTGGGATCTCACCTAGTTATTAACTTACACTTATAATTCTCTTCTTTGTCAACCATATTTGATATTATGTCATTATTCCTCATATGTATTCATTAGCTTTCTCATCACTAAGACACAATACCTGATAAGCACGACGTAAAAGAGGAGAGTTTATTTGACTCACAGTTTCAGGCCATGGTCAGCTCGCTCTAAGGCAGGAACATTACGGCAACACAGCAAAGGAAAGTGGCCTTAGTTCGTGGTGGCCAGGAAGCAGAACAGGTGATCAGTACCAGAGAGGAAGGAGCAAACGGCAAAGCACAGCACCCAAGATGCCTCCATGACACACTGGCGAGCGTGCTCCACTGATCTGTTGGGTGACTCCCAAGCCAATCATGCCGACACAATAAAACTCAACATTACATCCTACCCTTAGCAATCTGGTACTCCCAAATACCTCCTTAAACCATATTTAATCTCTCAATAAATACAAGATTGTAATTTCACCTAACATGCTACAACTACCTTGCACAAAACCTGAACCATAATAATTCATTTCCCAAACGTCTCAATAGTTCCAGCACTTTTCAAGAGTCTAAATCTCCTTGAGACCCAAGGCAAACCCTTTGCTGTGAACCTCTATAAAAATCAAAAGCAAGTTAAATAATCCCAAGGTACAATGGCATAGGATAAACATTCCCATTCAAAAAGAAAGTAAAAGGAGGACAGAAAAAAGAATTGGATCAAATCAATACCAAAATCCAGCAGATCCAGCATGTGTAACACATGGTAGGAAAAATGTGAGTTCCAGAGAGCTTTGGTTGCCCCACCCCTGCAGCCTTCCTAGTTGTAGCCCACAGAGCAGAGCCTTTCTCTTGAGCTGGCTGCCCTTTTGGGCTGCAGCTTTACTCAGTGGACACTACCTGTTTCTGGTTTCTCTGACTTCCTGGGGCCTTCACTGTACCTTTGGCTTCATTCTTACATCTTCAAGTACTGTTCTCTCAGGAGTTCCAGGCCTGGTCTACCAGGCCTTTCTTTGAAATCTAGATAGAAACCACCCTGACTCAACAGCTCTTGCATTCTGCATGCTGGTAAAACTAGCCTCATGTGGACCATACCAAAATCAGCAGTAACCAGTGCCCCCCTGGACCATAGCTGCTGCATTCTCTGAGAGCCTGGATGGCTAAGCACAGTGAAATGAATCCTGGGGAACCATTTGCCTAGGAGGCCCTTCTCAAACAGGTATCCCAGAAACTCTCTTTTCAAATGAAATGTTTACAATTTGGCACTCTTAAGCTTGTAATAGATGGAGTTTTGCTAATTTCAGAGATGTCTTCAAGGCATTTTTCTTCATGTCCTTTAACAAAGTACTTGCTAATTTGTTTTTAATGGCCTTAATCTCTTTGTCAACAACACTTCCTTTGGTCCCAACTTTACACATGATTTTTTTGAGCCAAAATTTAAGTTTTTTGAATTGTTCTGCTTTGCTTTTAGTTCCCTACTGTCACCATAAATCTGTCTAAAAGCAGCCTGCAGTGCACATGCCATAGCCTGAATTCTGGGCTCCTTTAAATTTCATCCACCAGACTGATCCATGGATTGATCCTTAATTTCAGTCTGCAAAGTCTCAAGACAAAATATTTTTGTCAGAGGGTAACACACATTGCCTCCAGTCCAACTACCAATACACCCCTTGTTCCCAACTGAAAACCTCCTAAGCCTGGCCTTTGTGGTCTGCCTGCATCTCCATTTCCATTTCCAAACACTTCCTGCAAACCAGTTCCAAAGGCTTCTAAATCACATGGTTGGGCACCGTCACAGAAATGACCTCACTTCTCCGGTACCAACTTTCTGCATTAGTCAGCTTTGTCATCACTGAAACACAGTATCTGACACCCACCACTTAAAGGAGGAGAGGTTTAGGCTCACAGTCTCAGGGGATTCGGCCTATGGTTGTCTGCAAGGCAACTGCATCATGGCAGAAGGCACTGTGGACCAAAGCTAGGAAGAGGCAATAGACCATAAGTAGCACCCAAGGTCAAACTCCTTGACTCACCCAGACACACCCAGAAAGGTGCTCCACCAACCCACTGTGTGGCTCCCAAGCCAGACAAGTTGACAAAATTAAGCTTAACTGTCATACCATATTATAAACATTCATCATGTCCCTATTCCTTGTATGACAAGTTTTCAGTTTTAGTGATCAAAGTGCTTTTGTTTCATATAATTATTATCATATAATACATACATACACACACATATACATGCATTATATTTGATTGGCTCTAAAAGAAAACATTTTTTAACATCTTTGAGATTGTAATGCATAATGCAATCAATGAAATCAATTATTTGGCAGCATTTTTTATTAACATATAAATAACATTATGCCCAATAATCAATGATGTTTTATACCTAATGAAAAACTGCTATTTCAGTCAGTAATAAGGTGAGTAGGTGAACCCAACATATGTAAACAGTGGTAAAGAAAATAAGTTGTAGAATTACCAGGTATTTTTTACTTTTCACTGTGGCTTAATGTCAAATCAATACTTCATGGGCCAGGCCAACTTACTCTGAAGGTAATGAGAGCTAAAACACTGTGAAAGCCAGAAAAGATCAATAGCTCAATGTCCTAAAAATGACCTTCCTTGCCAAACTCAACTTCATTATTCTTTAGCACATTAAAGTGTATTATTCAGTGAACTGATTTTGAGGAGAATGCAACTAATCTAGTTAATACTTTACATGAATCAGAAAAAAAATGTATTCACTCTTTCCATTTAAGAGTCTAAATTATTCAGCAGTGAAACATTTTCATGATAGATTCCTCAGAACTAACCTTAAATACAGCTTCCAAACCATGGCAGTTATAGAAAGCTTCACAAAGAACTGTCCCGAGCCTTCTATTAAAATCCAAAATTTTGGACTTAAATGCAACATAGTCATTTTCAAACTCCTGTAAAATTCAAAGTAAAACATTAGTTTATAGGAAAGAAAAGAATACAACAGTGAAAACAGCAATCACATAAGCATGATACATCTCTGTCCTTCCCACCCATGAATGAAAGAATGTTTCTAGCAGGATTGCAAGGAAGATCGAGAAGCAACAATGAGCTAGCGATTTAGCTCAGTGGCTTCACTACCTGCCTTGCAAGCACAAGGACCTGAGTACAATCCCTGGTACCAAAAAAATAAATTTTTAAAAAGAAGCCACGACATCTCACTGTACTAGTGGTCCTTTTTTTGCTTACTGCTATAACCCTACGTTTTCACAATCCTATTTTCTGGTTCAGACCCCAACACCAGAGTTTTGGTCCATATAAGTGACATTCTGTCTTCCTTTTTCCAATCCATTTGATTACAGATGAAAATTAGAGTTGTCCTTACTATAGCTCTATTAGTTTAAATAGGACATATTGTGGTTTTCACTGGAGTAGTAGAAAACTTACATGGAAGTACTTCCTTTGGGACAGAACTAAAATCCACAGTCTGTGAGAAACATCATTAGCAATTCAGAAATATTTTCCCAGTTTCTTATTAACATACAGCAAACAACTCTCAGTTTTCCTCCTAATATAACCACCCACTCCCATAATGAGGAGGAAGCAAATGGTGAGAGCATAGCTATTGTCTTCATAGCACTGAGATTCTGTCTTCAGCAAGGCTGTGTCAGGAATGTAAGAACACTCTTGACTTTATGGTTAGGGTGCCCTGAACTGTTCCCCACAGACTAATGAACGCCTTTACCACCTCATAAATGTGCTTCCTTTCATTAACAATAATGAAAATAACAGTAGTAATAATGACAGCAAATGTTTATTTAGTTCTGTTTTAAATCCTTTACTCTATTAACTCAATTCTCATGGTATATGATATAGGTAATATTCTTTTCTATTTTGTAAGTGACAAAAACTTAGAGAAGTTAAATAATACACTCAAGTACACAGTCACTAAATGGCAGTGGAAAATGTTAAGCCAGCTGGTCTGGCTCCTAAGCCTGCACTCTCAACCATGACTATTTCTAAGAAGGAATGTACCTGTATTGTGCTCAATGCCTGTTTCCCCCAACCCTTGCTGAAATTTGACCATATTAGAACTGGTACTTTGTGAAATGATTAGGTAGCAAAAGCAGAGCCCTCATGAATAAAGGATATTACTGCCCTTATAAAAAAGCCTGAGAAAGACCCCTTGCTTGGCCCTGTATGTGAGGCACAGCAAACAGGTGCTGTTTGTGAACTGGAAAGCAGTTCTCACTGGACACTGAATCTGGAGGTACATTGATCTTGGATTTCCCAGACTCCAGAACACTGATAAATACAACCCACATATTTATAAACCACTCAAGTTATGCTGTTCTGTCACAGATCAAGCCTGAACAGATCAAGACAGCACCTTAAGCTGAATTTCATACACAAGGGAATGAGAGTACATGATTCTAAAACACTGTGTCATACAACACAATACTAAAGTTTTAAAATATTCTGTCATACAATGCAACCATATATTTAGCATCAAGAGGAAGTCTCTACTTCTGAATTACAGCCAAGCAGTCTCTTCAATTAAGGATCACTGACTTTTAAAAGTAAATAAGCATTCCCAACAAGTTTTAACAAGCCTAGCAAATCCCTCTTCTCAGTATAGTAACAAAGAATATACAATTTATAATCCTCCAATATTACTTAACACTTAAGAGATGAGTAACAAGTCAAGGAAGGAAAAAAATACTAATATCCATCCCAGTTATTGCTCCCTCACCTCTACCATGTCATTGTGCATTCCAAAAATTTCTCCTTTAGGAAGTCCCACGAGTAACTTGTCCCTATTTTGTATAATTCTGTACTCATCATCTTTCTGTAAAGCTGCTTCTCCTTCTTACACCCCAAACAGCGACCTGGTAAGCCCCTCTGACTTGCCTCCCTCTGACAAGTGCTATCCAATCTCTATGTAAACACTCTCTCCCTGATCACCATTACTGCTCATCTGGACTACTATTAGTCATTCTCTCTCTAGCTGCTCTCTTTGCCATTGGTCTTGTCTCTGATTCATCCTCCCAGTTGCAGCCTGAAGAGTTTTTCTAAAACAGAAACCCACATTTTAATCATAATCCTTTAATTTATAATCTCATTTCAGAGTCCTGAGGGACTGGGGATGTAGCTCAGTGGCTCTGCCACCTGCCTTGCAAGTGGAAGGTCCCTAGTTTGATCCCTGGTACAAAAAAAAAATAATAATAATAATAAAACAAAAGGAAAACCTATATACACAGAATCCTGAATTTAAGAAACAGTTGAAAATTCTTAGCATAATCTACAAGGTTTTATGTAATCTGAACCTGACTGCTCTTAACTATTCTGTCATTTCTCTAAATTTTATATTCAAGGGTCTAGCCACACTTGTCTTTTATCTCCCTTATCCTCCAATATCAGCTCCTCAGTTGCTTTACTTCTGTTTATGTTACTGGTCTCAGTTTATTTTCACCTCTGGAAAAAGACCTTTGCAAATGCTTTCATAGCCCTCTGTACTTTTGATACCCCAGCCCTGAGCACACTGTATAATAACTGCCTACTTCTATTTTCCCCTGTATTCTAAATCTATAAACCTAATGGCTAGGTTTATTTTTTTTTCACAGCTATAATGCCAGTATTTTATAGAGTTCCCAGCTCATAACTGTTTCTCAATATTTACTGAAGAATAAATGATGAGCTAGTATTACTCCAGAATCATTATAAAAATATTTCCACATTCTGGAAACAACAAAATTGCTTTTATTAGCATCATGGGAAACTACTGAAGGGTTTACAGAAGAGCCATGGTTTGACTTAGCTTGTAAAAGGCACTAACGCTGCTGTGGAGAACAGATTAATGGGGCCAAGACAGGACAGAGTGAGGAGCTTGGAGCAAATGCAATAAACCTGGTCAAAAATGAGTCACAAAGATGCTTTCAGGAGGGCGGGAGTATCTGAAAGAATGGGATGTTTGCTGTGAGAAAATCAGTGAGATTATGGATGACTTCAAGATTTTTCACTTAGTAGACAATTATTTGTGATATTTAATGAGCCAAATAACATAGCCAAAAGTAGGTATGGGGATGAGCAGAGCAAGATTTGGCTTTGAACATGTTAATTTTGAGATGTCTATTAAATAATATCTATGGAGATAGTGAGTAGGCAGTTAAACACACGTGATGCGTCCAGGACTTAAGAACGTCACTGTTAAGTAAAATGTTCTTGAGACTGTTGGGGCTACTAACAGATTTTCTTTACCAAGTTAAGGAAGGTCTATTCCTACTTTTTTTTGGTCATGAATGGGCATTAAGTTTGGTCAAAATTTTTTTAAACATAATCTTGCAATTCTTCTATAATCTGTTACTATGGGAATTAAACTGAAAAGTACAAATATTGAATTCAAATTAAAATGAAATGTTGCACTCTTAGACATGGACCATAATTTTTTTATATATTGGTAGGGAATGTACATTGGTATAGCCATTATGAAAAACTGTTGGGAGCCATTCTATGTGATTTTGGGGAAAAATCATTTCATAATTAAATCATGATTAGGGTCTAGTTTTCCTGTCTACAGGTCCCCTGATACTGTGATGCTCCAGGGCAGAATTACACCATCTGGGAGACATCCTGAGAGGAACCAAATCATCATCTGCATAACTCCTTGTTGTTCTAGGATCATTACATGCCCTCTGAGTCAATTGCTACCTTTGTTTTTTTGTTTGTTTGTTTTTTGTTGTTCTTTGTTTGGGATTGAACTTGGGTCCTCCAGGCAGGTGTTGTAACCACTGAGCTAAATCCCCAGACCCAGTATTTTGTTTTTATTAGATGGCCAAAGATATGGTATATCATGGATGGTACATGTTCCACAGACACTTGAAAAGAACATGATTCTGCTGTGTTCCATAGAACATTCTGTACATGCTGAATGGAGCCTCCTGGTTGAGGATGTTAAGTTCTTTTACAACTTTGGTGATTTTTGGTCTCACTGTTCTTTAGTTGTTGAGATAGGAGTATTAAGCTTCCATCTAGAATTGTGGAGCTGGGGATTTAGCTTAGTGGTTCTGCTACCTGCCTCACAACCACAAGGACCCAAGTTTGATCCTTGGTATAAAAAAACAAACAAACAAATAGAATTGTGGATTTTTCTTTTCAGTTCTATTAGCTTTTGCTTCAATTATTTTGCTGCTCTGTAGTTTAGTGCATACATGTTAAAGATTGCTATTGTCCTGGTGGACTGACCCCTTTGACATTATATAATGTCTCTGACACTTTTATTATGAAGTCTGCTTTTTCTGACATTTTTATAGATACGCTTTTTTTGTTTGCATATATCTGATTACTTTTAACCTGTCTATATAATTATATTTGAAGAGTTTCTTGAAAAAAGCCTATAATTAGATTACATGTTTTAATCTCTGTCAAGCACTGTCTTTGAATGGTATAGACCATTTACGTTTAATGTAATTATCATTGTATTAGGGCTTAAATTTGCTATTTCCTTTTCTCAGTTTGTGCTATTTTTTCTTTTTTCTTGCCCCCATAATTACTTGCACATTTTAAAGAATTGTACTTGATATATTTATAGAATTTCAAGTATATTTCTTTGGAGTTCTCTAAGTCTTACATTATATGTAAAAAAATACAGTAGAAATATACATGAAAATATTACATTAGAAATGCATTACTTATCATTATATTATGTCATTTCATCAGTTCCAAAGAAATAGGAAACTTCAATTCCCATGACCAATGAGTCAAAGAAAAAAAAATCATGAGAAATATTAACTCCATCTTGAGACAAACAGAAGAGAAACATTCAATATGCCAAAAATTAGGTGATGCAATAAAAGTAGTGTTACGAGGAAATTTTATAGATACAACTTCATATATTTAAAGAATCTCAGATGTTTCACCTAATTTTACACTTTAAAAGATTCGAAGAGCAACAAAATTGACAAACTTTCAACTAGATTGACCAAAAGAATGCTCAAATTACTAAATTAATGTGTTCATAACAAGACCATAATTTGTATGTCTCACTATGGCGCAGTTCTGATTTAATTCGAATGTCTCACTGCCATGGGGCTCTGATCTAATTTTATCAGTAGAAAGACTGGTAATAATAATCTGATTCTTTAGTAGCACCCAAGCTGCCCAATGGGACAGTCAAGCATGTACCACTAATGGTTCAAGGTGCCCAGGAATATGTGAGAAGTGGGAAAAAGTACTATAAATTTTAAAGAAAGAACAGGATTACAAAAGAATACTATGAACAAATCTACTCAAAGTTGGAAAGAGATAAAAGGGAAAAATTCCCAGAAACATACAATTTATCAAGGCTGAATCATGAAGAAATAGAAAATCTGAATAGATCTAAAGTTGGTAAAAAGACTTAATTATAAAATAAACTTCCCAGAAAAGATAAGTCCAAGACCAAATAGAATTACTGATGAATTCTACTAAATATTTAAGGAAGAGTTAACATTACACCTTCTAAAAATCTCAAAAAAGTGGAGAAGTAAACTCATTCTATGAGGCAAGTACTACCCTCATACCAAAGTAAGATAGTTCAAGTAAACTAGGCCAACATCCTTTATGTGTAATGATGCAAAAATCAACAAATCCTAGCAAACAAAATTTAGCTGTATATTAGAAGAATTATAAACAAGAGCCAAGTGGAATTATTCCCAAAATACCAGGATGGTTTATTTAGTACAGGAAAATGAATGTAATATTCTAGATTAATAGAATGCAAGGGAAAAGAATCCACACATCATCTCAGTTGATACAGGAAAAGCATAACAGAGTCCAACATTCTTTTATAATATAAACACTCAATAAACTAAGAATAGAAATTAGCAGCCTCAACATGATAAAAGGGCACCCATAAAAAATCCACAGTTAAGATCAATCCCAATGATGGAAAAACTCCTTGTTCCTTTTTTGAGTTGAGGCTGAGCTTAAATATCACACGATTTCTCTTTTATGAGAAACCCAAATTATAAAGAGCAAAACAAAAGATAAATAGTAGGAATAATAGGAGCAGAGAGATATATCTTAAATAGGAAGAGGATCAAGAGATGGAAAGAGGAGGAGGGAAAGGGATTAAAAAAAGAAATTAATATGTATTATGTACTTGTATCAACTACATATAAGGAGTTTAAGTATTATGTACTATATACATGTACTAATAATAAATAAAATAAAATAAGGAACAAGACAAGATAAGATGTCCAATTCTTACTCAATATAGTGTTAGAAGCTCTAGCTAGAGCAATTAGGCAAGAACAGGTAAAACAAAAGGTTGCAAACTGTAAAAAAGAAGTAAAATTATCTCTGTTCAGGTAATATTTTATATATAGCTACTTTCTACACATTTAGAAAGAGTTAATAAATTCAGCAGAGTTTTGGAATGCAAAAATCAATACACAAAAATAAATTGCATTTCTATACACAAGCAATGAACAATCCAAACATTAAACACAAAAAAGTTTCATTTACAAAGCATGAAAAAGAAAACTACTGAAGAGTAAATTTAACCAAGAAGGCAAAAGTCTTGTGGACCAAAACTCAGAAAACAATTGCTGAAAAAAATTAAAGAAGGCATTTATAGAAAATACACCATTTATGTGGACCAGAAGACTTAATATAATTAAGATGACAACGCTAACCAAAGCAAACTACAGACTCAACATAATTGCTTGAAGAGATTTAAACAATCATCATAAAACTCTCAAAATCTTAAGGGACCCTGAATAGTCAGAACAATGTTGTTCTTCACTTTCAAAATTAGAAGACTCACAATTCCTGATATAGTAATTTTCTACAAGGCTATAGTGAATGCAACAGTGTGGTACTGACAGATAGAGAGACAAACAGATCAATGAAACACAACAGAAAGCCCAGTGGTAAACCCTCATATATATGGTCAAATGACCTTTGATAAAGTTCCAAAAGGCTTCAATGAATAAAAGGACAGTCTCTTCAACAATGGTGCTAGGAAAACTATCCATTTGCAATAGAATAAAGTTTTTGCACAATACACAAAAATTAAAACAGATCAAATCCTTAATTGAAAGAGCTAAACTCATGAAATTTTTGGAACAAATCATGAGAAATGTTCATGATATTGGGTTGGGCAATGGCTTCTCAGACAACCATAGACAACGAAAGGGGAAAAATCACAAATCTGACTTCATAAAAATTTAAAATTTTATGTATCAAAGAACACCATCAAGTTCTATGGGTATATTTCAGTGGTAGAGTATTTGTCGACCAGGTACATGGTCTTGTATATTCAGTCTTAACCACAACAATAAAAGAAAGGAGGACACTATCAACAGAATGAGAATACCAAAAGGGAGGAAAAGAAGGGGAAAAATATTGACAAATCATCTGAAAAGGGATTGATATCTGGAATATTTTTTTAAAATTCCTACAACTCAAGAACAGAACAAAATATTTAATTTAAAAATCAGTGAAGGACAAAAAGAGACATTCTTCTGAAGACATAAAAATGGTCCATAAGAACATAAGATGTTCAACATCACTAATCAACTAGGGAAATGTAAATTGAACCACAATAAAATATCACTTCACAACCACTATTACAGCTATTATCCCCCACAGGCCATCCCCAAAACATAGCAAATGTTGTTAAGCATACGGTGACCCTGGAACACTTCTACATCTTCAGTGGAAAAGTAAAATGGCTCGACTGCTTTATAAAACAGTTTGCCAATTCCTCAAAAAGTTAAACACAGAACAGCACATGATTCAGCCATTTCTAGTAAATAGATAATTGAACATCACTGTTCATAGCAGCATTAACCACAATGGCCAAAATGTGGAAGCAATCAAATGTCCACTGATAGATGAATAAACAAAATACACTACACACATTAAATTATTTGTCCTTTCAACAAAAAGAAACTGGCATACACTCTAACAGTAATGAACCTGATATCATGCTAAACCAAATACACCAGTCTCAAAAGGACAAATACTTCATGATTCCACTTAAATGAGCTACCTAGAACAGTCAAATTCAGAGATGCACAAAGTAGAATGAGGAATGAGGGTTGCCAGGAGCTAGAGAAGGGAAAAATGGTGAGTTAGTTTTAAGGATGATATTTTGGATGATTAAAAATCTCTAAAAGTAGGAAGTAGTGATGGTTGTACAACACTGTGAGAATATTTAAAGCAAATGAACACTTCAAATAATTTAAACGGTAAATTTTATGAAATACCGACTTTGCCGTACTTTTTTGCTTTTATTTTTTAGTACTGAGCATTGAACTCTAGTCCTTGTATTTACAAGGCAGGTGGCAGAACCCCTGAGCTAAATCCCTGGCCCTGTCATGCTTTTTTAGAAGAAAAAGAAAAACCTGTACCTTCTTCCCTTTGGCCTATTTTCTATTTATAATATAATGATCTTAAGTATTTGCTTCCACTATCAAACATAATTTAGAAAACTCAAGTGGAGAAACATATATTACATGTATATATATATCTACCAAACTATTCCTGGTATACCAAAGTGCCTTATCATTTCATTTCTATACTGAACTTTTCCTTTAGCCATTCTTTTAATTCTCCTGGTAATAAATTCCCTTATTGTTCATTTGATTATTTGATTTCTCCTATATTCCTGAAAGATACTTCCACTGAATAGAGAATTCTAAATCTATAGTTCCTTGTCAGCACTTGAAAAATATTTTCTATTTCATTCTGGCCTCTATAGCTTCTGCTGGGAAATCTCCTGTCATTCAAATTATTTTCCCCTGGTAGGTAAAAAGTCAATTCTCTCTGCTTTCAATATTTTTTCTTTCAGTTTTCAAAAGATGAAAAATGATAATATCTTAGAATGAATTTCTCCAGGTTTATACATGGTTTTATCTTCCTTACATTGATTCCTAATGTATTCTTTTTATGTCTGTCCAAATTTACAAGTTTTGGGCCATTATTTCTTCAGGACTCTCACTTCCACCTTGTTTTTCTTCTATTTCTGCAACTCCGATGAAAATGTCAGAGCTTCTGTCAAAATCTCAAACTCCCTCAGGCAGACTCTTTTGTTCAGACAAGGTGATTAATACTGTTTTCTCTAACCTAGTTTAGATTAGCTAGCTACTTTAAAAATTTATTTTAGATCCTGGTATAATAGCAAGCTAAGTACCTAGATCAACCTTGCTATGAAAACTAGTAGGAAAATGGACAAGGTAATCAGGATTATTCCATTCAGACCAAAGTCTGACATCTTCAAGTAAATTTTCGAGATACATTTATTCCCTTCACTTCAATGAGAAGGCAAAGCAATAAATACTGAGAAAATAATGCAGTGTTAGGGATGAGAGCTCAAGATTTGAATTTCTGTTCCTCCATTTGGAAACTGTAATCTCAGGTAATTTAATTTGTCATTTTCCTAGGAGGGCACTCTTGGGTCACGCTGAAAATTCAGCAGAAATGTGTGCAAAGTTTCTGGTACAATTCTTGGCACTCTAAGAATTTTCTCTGATTAAGAAAGATAAAATGTTGGGCCGGAGATTTAGTTCAGTGGTCCTGTTGCCTGCCTTGTAAGCACAAGGTCCCCAGTTTGATCCCTGATACGAAAAAAAAAAAAAAAAAAA
>NW_022900916.1:23597946-23631534 GCF_012274545.1 Fukomys damarensis | reverse complement strand
AAAAAAAAAAAAAAAAAAAAAAAAAAAGGTAAAATGTAACCAACGGGTTACTTTATAGAACAAATACCTATCATTCTTAATTATCTGATGTATTAGTCAGTCATTTTCCCATCACTAGGACAAAATACCATACACCTGCAATTTAAAGGGGTTTATTTTGGCTCACAGTATCAGAGGGCTCAGTCTATCCTTGGCTGATTCTAAGGTAGTAACGGCATGGTAGAAGGGGATGGGACAGAAAAACCGTTCAATGTGTAGCAACCAAAAAGTAGACAGCGAGAAGGGAGGAGCCAGGGACAAGAATATACCCATCCAGGTCATAGCCCCACTAACACCTCCAACAAGGTGCTGCTTCCTAACAGCATACTCAGCTATAGACTCAACCATGGATTAATCCCCCAATGAGTGGAGTGTCCCCATGATACAACTGCCTTCCAAAAGTTCCACCACTGAACACATGAGACTTTGGGGGACATTTTAGATCTAAATGATAGCATTGTATTCCCAAAAGGTTCACATCCATATTATTATGTAAAGTGCATTTAGTCAATCTCTAAGAGTTGTCAAAAGTCTTAACAGTTTCAGCATTTCTGAAAAGTCCAAGTCAACAGTCTCTGCTGAGACTCAGGGCAAATTACGAGCTCTGAGCCCCTGCAAAAATAAAAAAAACAAAGTTAAATACCTTCAACATACAAGGACAGAATAAACATTTCCATTCCAAAAGGAAGGAATAGAACAGAAGGCAATGTATCAAAGCAAGAGAAAAAATAAAGTAGGGCAGACACTAAATCCTCTGGATCCATGTCTAGCACCAATGGCAGGGTGTGGTGAAGTGTGAGTTCCAAAGGGTTTAGGCAGCTCCACCCTTATGGCTTTGCTGCTATCTTTAAGTGGCTCTGCTCACTATCTGTGGCTTTTCTTATCAGGCCTCTATATTCCTGGCCTTTCCAGCATCTTCAGGTGTCCACTACACCTTTGACTTCACTCTCACAGTTTCATGCATTACCTTCCTGGCACAGTCTATGACCCTGTTATACATTTTTGGCTGGCTTCTCCAGTCTTCTTCTGAAATCTCCGTGGAAACATCTGTGCCTCAGACCTCCTGAATCTTATATGTTTGAAAAACCAGCATCACATGGCTGACGCTAAGGTCTCCCACCAGTTTAAGCAGTAGCTGAACCCCCATTGGCCATGCCAGTAGTGACTTCTGAGTCCCTGGATGACTAGACTCAGGGAAATACTTCCCTAGATGATCTTGAGTGAGCAAGGCACCCTGGAGCTCTCTTCTCAAAGTCATCTTTGAAAGGGGCTTACTCTTTTACATAATGAGTGGGATCTGGTCAAATCCTCAGATGCTCTATGTCATCTTTCCTATCATCCTGATACAAAGTACTTGGCTTCTTTTTAATGGCACTAACCACACCTTCTTTGGTCCCTACTTCCTACAGGCTTCCATTTTGGTCGAACTGCAAAATTTTCTAATCATTGAGTTCTGTTTTTTGTTCCTGACTGTCATGACATCTGGCTAAAAGCAGCTACAGCACCCATGCCCCAGCCTGAAAACTGGACTGCCTTGAAGTTTCCTCTATCAGATTAGTCTGCCATCTTTGAATTCAGCTTCACACTAAGTCTTAGACATGTACAAAGTATAAATTCTTTGCCAAAATGAAACATGCATTGTTCTAGTCCACCTTCCAATACAGTCCTCATTCCCAACTGAAACCTCCTGAGCCTGACCTTTACCGTCCATGTTCCTATCAGTATTCTAGGTTTCTGAGCTCCAATAAGAGTCACCTGTCACACTCTGCTAACAGCATTCTAGGGCTTCTATAGCTCCTATCTACAAAGCTTTCTAAATTTTCTGAAAACCAGTTCTAAACACTTTTAAACCACATGATTAGGTACAGCCACATCAATGGCCCTACTTCTCCAGTACCACTTTTCTGAATCAGTCACATTCCCATTACTGGGACAAAATACTCAACACTTGTAACATAAAGGAGAAGTTTATTTTGGCTTACAGTTTCAGAGTATTCAATGCATATATAGTCTTCTGGCTCCCGGGAAGAAATAGCATAGTACAAGGACATCATAGAAGAAAGCTGCTCAACTCATGGCAGATAGAAAGCAGAGAGAAAAAAGAGGATCCAGGACAAGAGTATACCCTTCTATATCACAAGTCCTGCAACTCACTTCTTTCAACTCCTAATAGCACAGGCAGTGACTCAGCAATAAATTAATCTACTGATAAGCATCACACTCCCATGATCCAACTGCCTTCCAAAAGCTCTATCTCTGAACACATACTTCTGAAAAACATCTTACATCTATACCATAACACCTATGAAGCTATATTGAACGAAGCTCTATTGAATTAAATGAGAGGACCAGGTATTTAGCGCAGTGGCACAGCACTTGCCTTCCAAGTGCAAGGTTCTGAGTTTGATCCACAGTAAAAAAAAAAAAAAAAAAGAAAAAAAGAAAAAGAAATTAAATGACAGCACAAAATACCAGCAAACCAGAGAGCTATCAGACTAGCTATTAAACATAAACAATGAAGAAAATGTCTCTTCCCATGATTGTCTATCAAATGGTACCTCAGGGAGAAGTCAAAGGAAATACCTACATTTTGAATCAATATTAATAATTGAGATGCCCAAAACATTTTTATGGATGCAACTAAGAAAATCTTCACATTCTGTACAGAGAACAGCAGAGTAGCAGACATTTTTTTCATACAATTAAGACAAAAGCCTGATTAATAAATAGGCTTCAGAGTAATGAAAAGAGAAAATGGTGTTTCAAAAAATAAATTACTAGTGATCCTTTATTTAATTTACTGGAATATACTTATATCATTTCTATAGTAAAGTGCAGAATGATCAACCACAATAAACTTACCTGTGATATAAGCTGAGTACAAAGGCAGAGGAGACGGGGGGGGCACATGAGGGTATATGCAGTTGGTGGGAAGGTCATGGGAGTGGGCATGCCTTCATATGTGCATATATATGCATGAATATAACAATTACCAGCTGCTTTTGTGATAAAAATCAATGTGCAATGAACTCAGCTAAGCAATACCAAAAGGAATAGTTTATTAAGCAAAAACTAGAATAGATGAAATATTTTGAGGCAAGAATGATAAGCAGGACACTTATGAATAAAAAACAAAGTTCTTCAACAGAAGAATATTGAGTAAATAAAATTTTAGTTAATTCATATTTTAGTTTTAAGGAATGACCAAAGTTAAGGAGCTTCTTGATTCTGCTCTAAGGCAAGATAAGCAGACAGGAGAATAAAGGGGAACTTTAAGGGAAACTTATTGATGTCTCCAACCCAGAACACAGATCACAGGCCTTTGCCTGCCTTATTTAAAAAGTAAAATAGGCCTCCAAAATACAAATACCAAGCAGATAAATATGTCTAGGACAAAATGAATTTTCTTGTCTTTTTTTGAGACAAGATCTCAATATATAGTCTAGGCCAGCCTCAAACTCATGGTAATCCTCTTGCCTCAGTTTCCCGAGTGCTGGGTAACAGGCATGCGCCCTCTTGTTTGGCTTCAGAACAAATGAATTTTCTACTCCCTCATGTTCCTAACTGGGCAGGCAGAGAAGAAAATCGGGGCCTTCAGCATCTCCTAGACTGATGGTGACAGCGCCACAGTCCGGGCTGTTTGTTATCACTGAAAGCTCTAAAAGGCTCACCATCACTGGTCTAGACAGTGACATCAGTGAAACTGAAAACCTGTAAGGCTTTGTAACTGTGAGGAAATCTAGGCTCCCCTGCACCTCAAATGCTCCTGAGGGCTTTGTGCATGCCTGATCTCCCAGTCCTTCACTACTAGTTCATGCAGACAGGCTGGGCCACTGGCTCCTCCAAGAGTCCCACTATTGAAAGAAAGCCTTCCAAGAGCCAGACATCATACACGGCTCTCAAGATGAGCTCAGCATATTTGTTACTGGATTCCTCCTATTTTTACACAAATTATAGCATACCAACTTAGCAGGGAATCACTTACCACGGCAATGTCCACTTATTATTAACTGCAATTCCCAAAACTTACTCTAATTCAGAGGCATTAAATTTGCTAACTACATCCTTATAAAGGTAACACACTGCACTTGTACATTTCAAAGACTCAATTATACAGTCAAATATAATCATGGTAGTGAATAAATTCACATTCTATAATCAAACAAAAAAGGTGAATTAAATTTTCATCTTTCTGTACTCCGGCTTCACTCCTTTTGGCAAACCACCAAAATGAAGCTATTTTTATCACAGAGCTGCAGGGTTTCTCATAGGTAACTCCCTGGTTACTGACATGTTGGAATTGACAGAAAACAGAAGCAGCTCCAATCTTAATTCTATTTCCTGAGGTTATATATGAATTATAAATAGCACTAAATAACGAAAATGATGATAGACAACATACATGTTATTAAGAGACTAATGAATTGGATGAAAAGCAGCTGCATAAACAGACCCAAAACAAATCTAGTGATTCAGAAAAAAGGCTAACATAAAATCTGTAATGACTTACAAGAATATCAAATAATTAGATCAAAATGAGTTAGTACTATGGAAAGTTCTTTTTAAATATGAACAAGAAACATCTAGACTGAGGTTCACTTTCAGCGGAAACAGGTAAGGCCTAACTCCTGGTCCCTGATCTACCAACAAGCAGGTAAGAGATTTCAGGCAAGTCTTTTGGTCCTTCACCTGGACCAGACAGTACCTATTATCACCAATGACCTACTGTCCTTTCCAGTTTTAAAATTACAGGATCCTATGAAATGAAAGTTCAAAGGTGCAATATTACCATGTTGTCGTAATCAGATGGGTTGTAAGTGCTCTGTTTAAAAATTTTACAGAGATCCATAAATTCTTCACTCATCTCGTGGATTTGTTCATTTAAAATTGCTCCCTTGGTACCACCAAATTCTAGTCTTTCCAGCTTTTCAAATTCCAACATGGTGACAAATATATCCTGTGTAAAACACAGTAAAAGTTTAAAATAAAGAACACTTGCCAACATTTGCGATCAGTGAGTCAGTGGACACTCACCTTATGGAAAATAAATATTACCAATGTAATTGGACTCATCAAAGCTAATTTTAAAAATCACACACCTGTTTTCATATTTACTGGAAAGTGTCTCGAAGTACAGGCAACCTCTAAATTATGAAGACACATACTTCTCTAATTCAGATCCTTCAATCCTAAGTCAAATCCGCAGGTCATACCCAGAACTCATGTTTTCAGCCACCCACACTGCAGTGAGTCGTGAGTCAGCTCCTTTACTGGAAGGGAACTGGAGAGACTGCTAGGAAAGGAGGCACAAATAGCCCCTCAGTCCCAGTATGTAAGACAGTCAGGCTGGTTAGGTGACAACAAGAGTTTTCGAAACATACATCTCTAATTTTGAATGAAATTCAATAAATCTTGTATCAATGATAAAGTATAAAATTGTTAGGGGGCTTTAAAAAGAAAATAAGGCAGCGTCATCAGTTCAAACTACGTATTTTTAAAATAAGCTTAGTAGGTTCCATATGAGTATATGTATTAACTTTTTGGTTTTTAGGCATTTAAAATAATTATACAAAACATATTTCCATGTTTTTAGCTTTATGAATAGTTTTAATATTTTGTAGTATAGAGTATACTATATGTATTTTATACTACTTACGTAATAATTTACATACTAAAAGATGGTGTGGTGTTTAAAATTATTAAGTGGGTGTTTTGGAAGTAAAAAAATCTTAATTTCAAGTACGTTTTATATATTGTCCCTTAAACATATAAAGGGAAAAAAGATTCCTTTACAGCTTCCTAATTCACAACATTATTTCAGGAGATTAGTAAATTATAAGCCATGGCCCTAGTAAAGAAACTGACTTAATAAATCAAAAATGAATTTTAAAAGAAGGCACATTAAAGCTTTAAAAGTCATTCTTTTATTCTTACAGCATTGACTCCATGAGCTTATCACTAAGAAAGGAGATCTCCTCCCACCATCACATAGAATAAACTGCTCCAGAAATTGTGTAAAAAGCTCTAGGCTTTTGATTTCACTCACAATATGAAAAAAATAAATTCAATAAATGAGTACCTCTATTTTCATGAAACGGTCAAGAAATTTGTCCAATCTGCAAAACACCAGATGAGATTGAAAATCCCAGGGTCTCAGCTCCTGGTTTCCTGTGAAATAGCTTGCCAGTCTTTTTTTATAGTGGACAAAAGAATTTTTGAAAGTCTTTAAGATATTAGTGGCCACCTGCACCTTTTCCAGTGAGTCTTCGATTTCTCCTTTTAAAAGGTCCTCAGGGGAAAGGTAAGCAGTTGCCTTGGATTTAATGAAAATGAAACAAGGATCAAAATTACACTTAATAGTTTTTTTTGTACCGTAATCCTCTGCTAAAATTAGTCAATTTTAAATGACAATGTCTAGAATTCGGCCAGCAATGCTGTGAGGTGGAATGCACAAATTCTAGAAATCAGAATTGTAGGTTTCAATGACACACTTTTATAACTTAGGAGAAACACTGGAGACCCCATCGTTTCTGGATGCATATATTCTAGCAATAACTGAATTTTTGCTAGGCTTCATATTAACAACTGTAATCTAAACTTGCAGCAATACTCTGGACAATCATTTTTCATATAAAGAATGATAGAAGCCAGGAGTGGATAAATGTGAAAACATGGGTTTTTTTCATTATGGAAATTTAAAGATGAGAAAGAGCTGACTAGGGGGTAATACCGCTGGATGTCCTTTTGAGTCAGCAAACTTCTTTTCCGGGAACTTAAGCAGTATTGGAGGACTAACAGTGATACCCAAGATATGCCACATACATGAATTACTGCTCAAATACTCACAGGACCACCATTTATATCCCTCTCAAATTTCCACCCATCTTGTTATGGATATTCATAATTCCTCGCAAGAACCTCAAGAGTCTATGCATTCCAAAGGTTCTTTTGCATACTTTCTAACGCATCTTAACCTTACATAATTACAGTTTAAATTTTGATTTTGAGCCTTTGATTTTGTGATTGCCTAAAATGCTGTTCAAGATCTTAACGAAAAGTGAAAAGAAAGCTACTGAGTTCCACATAGCAGATAAAGCCTTTTCTTTTTCTCATGTAGACATTTGATGCCCCATCTCCCATCAATGTAACAGTTTTGCATGCAATACAGACTTTATGCCAGGAATTTGCAAATTAATTTCAGCAAATACTTCATTTAGCGTCTAAAATCCCTACTTATCAGAATATTTCAAATTCTAGCTACCAGTTAATTTGTTATTTTCCACCCAGGCCGGATGAAAAAATGAGTACCTACATGAAGTCTGCTAACATTTCACACAGAATAGGGGAAAGAACTACCAGTAATCCTGTTACAGAGTGAACTTGAAAACAGTTACTTTGATATGGTGCATGGTATATTCCATATACCCTCACATATGCATATTCTTTAACCTTTAAGGAAGCTGAAAATCTATGGAAAAAACTCATTTGCTTTCCTGCATCAGCAGCCTCCATTACGAAATCAGCTACATTCAAGGTAACAACACTGGGATCATCTGTGTACCATCTCCATGCTCCTTGGCTAGCACAACATAGATGAAACAATTTCAGTTTAACATTCTGTTTATATAGCCCACTTTGGAGGAAGATCTCCTAAAGCAAGGTCATGGCACTTAATTTCATAGGTGACAAAACCTAGTCTATATTCTTCCTCTGGACGGCAGAGAATGTGAGGGGAAAAGCAGCACACGAATCAGGTGACCTGGCTGTGACAGAGCCAGGGGCACAGATGGCTTCTGCAACATGAGACAAGTTGTCTCATGGACATATTTCTTTGTATGAAAAATGAGGGAATTGAACCAGGAGACCTTCAAGATCTCTCTTCTTTTAGTAAATGAATTCTGAATTCCTTTCTATCCTCTACACATGTGCCCCTCATTTCTATTACCTTACACTTAATAAGCACAGATAAAGTCACTGTATTTAGGATGAAATGGTCCCAAATCAAAACTCTTAGAAGCTAAAATGTCAGCCTTCCATATCTATGGCTTCTGTATTCATGAATTCAACCAACCATGGAAAAAAATGGCGCTTGTACTAAACATGTTTGGACTTTATTGTCATCATTCCCCAACAACTATCTACATAGTATAACAAACATTCACATAGCATTTACATTGCCCTAGGTACTGTAAGTCACCTACAGATGATTTCAAGTATGTGAGATGACATGTATAGATTATATGGATTACATGTTTTAAACAGAATCTACTTGATTTAAGTATCAGCAATAATTTTTAAAATTTAAAAAGTGCAAAATAAAAATACTACATTGATCTATGGACCAAATGCAAATAACAGAATGCCAGTATTTGACCAGCTGCTAATATGTAACATAGATTGTGACCTCTAATATATAACAAATTAAAGAATATTCAATTTTCATTTAAAGAGTGACATCAATAAATTCATGGAAGGTGACATGAAGGCTACATGAGGAAACACAATTATAGGATGTATATAAAATGTGTAATTACCTATCTCATGTAAGATAAAAATTAAGAAACAACATAGTACTATTATATACCCAAGGAACGATTCAAAGTTAAATAAGTGGTAACACTCAAAGCTGGCTGGCCATTTTAAGATTTTTTTACACATTGATACTATCAATGTAGTTGACATAACCTTTTTGAAAAACATCTGTAAATATTAAACACTGATGATGAGCCATGAAAAGATGCCTCCCTTATCAAGGTCAAGAATGGGCCAACTATCCAAACAAAAGAAAAAGGGTTTTGATAGCCTTTTTCTTGCATGTTGTCATCAAGAAGGATGAAAACAGTCTGAAATATCCAATCACAGTGTCATTTTTCAAGAAGCTGGTAAAATTGTATATATGCTAAAGTATATAAATATGTGTAGGTTTTAGGGAAAGGAAGATCTTTTTTAAATGCTGAGTTTTTGAGTACTATAACTGCAGGCCTATTTCCATTCTTACAAATGGTAAGAAGGTTTTATACTTATCATCAGTATACCATGTATATTTCAATTTAAAATAAAAACCTATTCTAAAATGCGAACCATAATAGGCAAGAAATCTATCATGTATTTGCTAGGTAACCCTGGGAAAGTAATCTTCTCTGAGCTTCAGTTTTTTAGTTATAAAACAGAAGTACGGTAGCAACAGTGCCTATGCTGTAATCTTGCTATGAGGATTTAATATTTAATACCTTATCAAAAGCTAAAGAAGCCCATAGACTGAAAGTGAAAGTATGGAAAACAATTCTCCATGTGACAGGAGCCCAGAAAAAAAGCAGGGGTAGCAATCTTATTTGCAGACAAAGTAAATTTCAAATCAAAACTGATTAAAAGAGACAAAGAAGGCCACTACACCCTTGTAAAGGGAACAATTCAAGAGGAAGAGATGACAATCATGAACATATATGCACCAAATACTAATGCCCCCAACTATATAAAAGAAAACATGAAAAACCAAATAAGCACTAATAAAATTGTAGTGGGGGATCTAAATACCCCACTTTCACAAATAGACAGATCATCTAGGCCAAAAGTCAACAACGACATACTAGAATTGAACCAAGCTTTTGAAAGCATGGACTTAATAGACGTTTATAGAGTGTTCCAGCCCACAAAATCAGAATATACATTCTTTTCGGCTTCACATGGGTCATTCTCCAAGATAGATCACATACTAGCTCACAGAAAAGGTTTGAATAAATGCAAAAGAATTAAAGTTATTCCCTGTATATTATCAGATCATAGTGCAATCAAGCTGGAGATCAATATCACAAGAAACCATAGGAACTTCACAAACACATGGAAATTGAATAACACTCTCGTGAACAATCAATGGATCACAGAGGAAATTAAGGAAGAAATCAGACAATTTTTACAAATAAATGAAAATGCCAATGCAACATATAGGAATCTATGGGACACAATGAAAACAGTTCTACGTGGAATATTCATAGCACTGAATGCCCACACTAGGAAAACAGAGCGAGATTAAATAAACAACCTAATGATGAATCTTAGACTCCTAGAAAAATAAGAGCAAGAAAAACCCAAAGCTCAAACAAGAGAGGAAATTATAAAGGTAAGAGCAGAAATCAATGCAATGGAAACTAAGAAAACAATACAAAAATAAATGAATTGAAGAATTGGTTTTTTGAAAGAATAAATAAAATTGATAAACCCTTAGCTAACCTTATCCAAAAAAAGGAAAGAAAAGGCTCAGATCCATCAATTAGAAATGAAAAAGGTGAAGTCACAACAGATTCAACAGAAATCCAGAGGATAATCAATACCTACTTTGAGAACCTGTACTCTAAAAAAATGGAAAACACAGAAGAAATGGACAGATTTCTAGATACTTATGAATTACCAAGTTGAACAAAGAAGATAAAAACAATTTAAACACCCCAATTACAATCAATGAAATTGAAAATGTAATTAAAAATTTACCAACAAAGAAAAGCCCAGGTCCTGATGGATTCACTGCTGAATTTTACAAGACATTTAGAGAAGAACTACTGCCATTACTCTTCAAACTTTTCAATGAAATTGAAAGGGAAGCTATACTTTCAAATTCATTCCTGGAAGCAAGGATCACTTTGATTCTCAAACCAGGGAAAGACGTAACTACAAAAGAGAACTATAGGCCAATCTCCTGAATGAATATAGATGCAAAAATCCTTAATAAGATACTACCAAACAGAATACAGAGTATCATCAAGAATATCATACATCCTGACGAAGTCAGATTTATTCCAGGGATGCAAGGGTGGTTCAACACACGTAAGTCAATAAGTGTAATACATTATATTAACAGAATCAAGGACAAAACTCATATGAGCCTCTCGATAGATGCAGAAAAAGCATTTGATAAAATTCAACACCCATTCATGATAAAAACCATGCAAAAAATTGAAATAGATGGTCTATATCTCAACTTAATAAAGGCTATCTATGAAAAACCAACAGCCAACATCATATTAAATGGCCAAAAACTGAAAACGTTCACATTAAAATCAGGAACAAGACAAGGATGCCCACTATCACCACTCCTCTTCAATATAGTTATGGAAACATTAGCCATAGCAATTAGATATGAGAAAGAAATTAAAGCAATAAAGATAGGAAAGGAAGAAGTTAAATTGTCATTATTTGCTGATGATATGATACTCTACATTGAAGACCCAAAAAACTCTACAAAAAGACTTCTAGACTTAATTGACACTTTTAGCAGAGTAGCTTGATACAAGGTCAGTACCCAAAAATCAATAGCCTTCTTGTACGCAAATAACAGAGTTACTGAGAGAGAAATTAGGGAAACAATTCCTTTCACAACAGCATCCAAAAAAAATGAAGTATCTAGGAATCAAACAAAAGCAGCAAAAGACCTCTACACTGAAAACTACAGCACTCTGAAAAAAAGAGATTGAGGAGGATATAAGAAAATGGGAAGATATCCCCTGATTCTGGGTAGGAAGAATCAACATAGAGAAAATGGCCATACTACCAAAATTGCTATACAGATTCAATGCAATCCCAATGGAAATTCCAACACTATATTTCACAGAACTAGAAAAAAGAATCCAAAAATTCATTTGGAACCACAAGAGACCTAGAAAGCAAAAGCCATTTTAGGCAACAGACACATGTCACCAGGTATAACAATTCCCAATTTGAAACTATATTACAAAGCCACTGTGATAAAAACAGCATGGTACTGGCAAAGAAATAGGCCTGAGGATCAGTGGAACAGACTGGAAGACACAAAAAAAATGCAGATGTACTCAGCTACCTCATCTTTGACAAAGGAGGTGACCATCCTCAGTGGAGGAAAGATAGCCTCTTTAATAAATGGTGTTGGAAAAACTGGATGTCAACCTGCCACAGATTAAAACTGAACCCTTATCTTTCAACATGCACTAAATTAAAAATCCAAGTGGATTAAAGATCTAAACATTAAAACAGAAACACTAAACTTGCTGGAAGATAAGTTAGGCAGAACTCTTGAAGACATTGGCATAGGAAAAGACTTTATGAACAAATCCTCAGCAGAGGAACTAGCAGAAAGAATCAATAACTGGAATCTCATCTTACTAAAAAGCTTCTGTACTGCAAAAGAAACCATCAACAGAACTAAGAGACAACCTACAAGGCGGGAAAAAGTTTTTAGCAGCTACTCCTCAGACAAAGGACTACTATTGAGAATAGATAAAAAACTCAGAACAATTAACACCCCCCCAAATATAAAGATCCAATTCATAAATGGGCATCTGAAATGAACAGACATTTCTCAGACAAACAAGTAAAAGCAGCAAGTAAATATATGACAAAATGTTCCACATCACTGGTCATTCAAGAGATGCAGATGAAAACAAAATTGAGATTCCACCTCACCCCACAAAAAATGGCTGCTATCAAGAAATCAATCAATAATAAATGTTGGCGGGGTTGTGGGAAGAAAGGAACCCTTCTCCATTGTTGGTAGGAGTGCAGAATGGTGCAACCACTATGGAAATCAATATGGAGATACCTCAAAGAGCTGGGACTAGAGGTTCCATTTGACCCAGCCATCCCTCTGCTGGGTATCTTTCCAAAAGAACTAAAAGAATCATACCACAGTGATATATGCACATCAATGTTCATAGTGGCACAGTTTGTAATAGCTAAAACTTGGAAACAGCCCATTTGCCCATCAGTTGGAACCTGGATAAAGAAGATGTTGTTTTTCTATAAAATGGAAGACTACTCAGCCATAAAGAATGAGAAATTAGATTCATTCATAGGAAAATGGATATATATTGAGGATATACTCCTAAGTGAAATAAATAAGTCACACATGTTTAAATACCGAATAGTTTCTCTGGTGTGAAAAACTATAATAGTACATAAGATCCTAATGATATAATTGACAATGAGAAATAGGAAGCAAAGGGCTAAAGGTGTAGGGAAAATGGGAAGGGTAGGGGAAGGGGAATAAGGGAAAAGAAGAAAATATGAGAAAACGAAAAAATGGAAATAAAGTGTTTGTAAATGGGGAGGGGAGGAGGGGTGAAGGGAGGGCAGGGACAAGGGGAAAAAAATGAGAACCAAGACCTGGCATGTAAAAGTACACGATCCCAATAATGAACATAATTGTACTGTATATCTTAAATGTACCAATATACTCAACAAAAGGAAAAAAACCCAAAAGCTTTAAAAAAGTTCCTGGCAAAAGGCTAAGCACTATACAGTGTTAAATATTTAAAATAGTCAGCAAGCAATGGGTGGGGGCTGTCAAGGGGTAAAGTTCAGCTCTTCAGGAAACCCAAGTATGAAAGTTGGCTCATTGCTGGTTTTTTATTACAACATGTTAGGGTACATGTACTACTAAGACCAGGATTGCTGCTTGGAGACTCATGGAAATCAGGTCAATGGAAACTCTGGACAAAAGCCCGAACTAAGGAAGAGAAGTTAAAGTATTTCCTCAAGAGCTTGGCAAACTGGCTACTGACACAGACTAGGGGCCAGGTTTACAAGTTACCTGTAACATTGAAAATGCACCTCTGGAGTTTGCACATTAATGGAATATCATAGTGAAAGAGTTTTGGTAACTCTCAAAAAGAGAGGGGGATCTTTAAAAGGAACTTGTAAAAAGTGGTTGTTACGGCTTGTGTCTGAACGTTCCCCCTAAACTTCATATAATCACAGTTGGGACTTTTCAGAGGTGGCCGGATCTACAGTGTGTGATGTTGGGATTAAGTGTGAGATGCTGGGATTAAGGATGTGTGGTTACTAATTTAGGTCACTGATTGGTTTGGAATTAATTCTGGATGTGGATAATGGGAAGGCCCACTGTTTGTGGAAGGCTCCACCCATAAGGTGAGTAGCCTAGAAGAGGCAGAAGGAAGAGGCAGGCTGCTGCTTCCTTGCTTCTTTGTTGCTTTGCTGACTTCCTTCTGCCCACCATGAGCTGTTTCTCTTCTGTGATGCCCCTCTGCCACAATACCCCACCTTGGGGTATGAACTGAAGCATCTACAAACTGTGAGCTAAAATAAACCTTTCCTCCTTTAACTTGTAGGTGTCAGGTGCTTTCTCTCAGCAATAAAGAAAAGTAACTAAAACGGTGGTTGTATTTTGGCCCTGCAACAAAGACTGTCGAGTTGCACGTGAAGTTCTCAGACATTAGGGCCCAGGGCACTTGCTTAATAACACAGCAAAACTAATTTTGACAACAGAACAAAAACAGAAACCAGAGGAGATGGTAATAAAATATATCAAGGAATTAAACTGTCATCAGCTCCTATCAGTAGCTACACTTACCTTGTAAATACAGCAAGAGAACAAAATGAGACTTTTCCTGAATTTCTGTTAAATTCTAGACAGCATGCTGAGCATTTCACTGTTTCCTCTTCTAGTCCTCACTACAGCCATGGAGTAGGCATTGTTCCCACTGCCAAAGGGAAACTGAGGCTCAGAGAAGCAATTTAGTTTAAGTGGTTCAATTAGATTTTTAAAAACCAGGCCGGGAAACTCAAAACCTTTCTCATATACCACTCCACCATTTCAGAAGCAGAGAAGTAGTGCACACGCACACAAACAACTACAACAACAACAAAGCGAATCACCTAAGACTCAATATAATGAGACTCTGGGAAGTCTCAACTGTAAGCCGGCAGCTCTCTCCTACTCTAGCCTTTCCTAATTTCCAGGGAATTTCAGCAAATGACATCTTCCAAGTCTGTTAACTCATCTGAAAAAGTATCTAAAGTATGTCTTCCCCTGACTCCCATAGGACTATTTGAACATTGGTCCTTTAAAGAGTAATGAAGGTTAAATGAGGCTGTAAGGATAAGGCCTTTGTCCAATAAACTGTGGCTTTCTATGAGGTAGACAGCCAAGTGGAGGTGGCTGGCTCCCTGCTAACTAGGAAGAGGGCCCTCAACAGAATGTGACCCTGCTCTCACCATGATCGCAGACTTGCAGACCGCAGAACTGAGAGAAAATAAATTTGTCTTGTTTAAGGAACTGAATGTATAATATTTAATTACAATAGCTCAAGCAAATTTAAACACATTCCCAACTATAAATCACTGGATCATGGGGCATCCAAGCATCTTTCAGCTTTCAAATTATGTAATGTTCTCTGAAAGAAAATTCATACAGAAATACAGAAGCAACAAGAAATGAGCCAACTTGTAAAAAATATATTTTAAATGTAATACATTTAGAAACAATTACAAAAGATTTTTTTTAAATCAACAACAAATCAGAATTATTTTAATACAATTACATGACTATTTGTAAGGCCATTCTGGGGACTGGGGGCAGATCCTCTTAACTTAATTTCCAAAGTCTTCCATCAGCCAATGTTCATGTGGAAATCAAAGAGGATACAAAGAAGGTAATATGCATAATGACCTTTCATTAGAAGCTGCTTTACATCTCTTTGAAGAAAGGTAGGATGTTAAATAAAACTCAGCAACAATTTGTTCTTTGACTGTAGCTGATTTATTTTCAGAGCTCCCTTACTATTTAGGATTAAAAGTCACAAGGCCTTTGTTACCACAAAAGTCCTTTCTGAAAGGGAAACACTGTAATTTGGATTTATCCTTCCTGGACTAAAAAACCTACCTTGTGGCAATGATTATGTTTCTACTTTTTAATGCTTCATACCTGGTCAATGAAGAGATTGCAAAATTCTTGCAACAAGACTATCACCCGAGCAGGTGTGTTGTAAAACTTGGAATGACTCCAAATAAGGCAGATGGTATGAAACAATGGGGCGATTAATGCACAGGTGTGTGGGAATTCTGTCTCTTGGAGACGGTGAATGTGTCTCCTCAGAGGTCTCAGGTGAAGTTCCACGTCTTGAGCTTCAAGGAGAGCTGAAAGGAAAGAACTACTGTTCACATGACACACTTTTTCTTTTTTTTTTTTTTTTGCTAAATTCACTTTACAAGTTCAAGTGAGTCACATCAAATAACAAAGCTATCTTGAAATGCTGTTATCTTTCCTTTTCTGTTATTCACCCTCCAATTTACACGTGAGCAGTCTGCAAGACTCTATACCTGTTCATTTGTAACTCAGCCACTCAGGAGAGCACTGGTCTAGTTACTCACACAGCATAAGTAATTGCAGCTAAAAACCCAGGGGGAAATAACCTTAGAGTCTAAAGAGATTTACTCAACCCCATGGAAATGCTGTGGGAATAAATCATTTCTGTAACACTGTCATTTTATGATTTGGATTAAACATCACCACCTGAATGTTTTCCTTCTCAGTACTGGGCATAAGCCCAATTGAATCATGTATTATGTCATTTTTAGTTTCTTCTGTGAGTAACTGAATCAATGGATAGGAAAATTATCTATTAACAAAGGTAACTCTTTTTTTGTTTGTTTTTTGGGTTTTTTTTTTTTGTACCGGGGATTGAACTCGGGTCCTTGCGCTTGCAAGGCAGGCCACCGAACCACTGAGCTAAATCCCCAACCCTAACAAAGGTAACTTTTTTTTTGTTTTTTTTTTGGGTTTTTTTTTTTTGTACCGGGGATTGAACTCGGGTCCTTGCGCTTGCAAGGCAGGCCACCGAACCACTGAGCTAAATCCCCAACCCTAACAAAGGTAACTTTTAATATGCACAGTAATGAAATATTCTGGAACTACACAGAAAGGATGGTTGTTCAACACTCTAAATGTCACTGAACTTACACTTTGAGTTCATTTCATTTTGTGAATTTTACCTCAGTAAAAATACTTTTTAAATGTCACAAGGCTGGGGATTTAGCTCAGCAGCTCTGGTGCCTGCCTTGCAAGCACAAGGACCAGAGTTCAACCCCCATGTACCAAAAAATAAATAAATAAATAAATAACAAATCAAATGCCGTAGGTATGAAGAAAAATTAAATACTTTACTACTATTAATGACTGCTTAACCAAATTTAAGTTTTCTTCTGATTAAAACTAATCCTTTCAGTGTACCCTAAGAGGATCATCTCCATTAGACTTCACTTTATTCCTGAGGCTACAGATATCTTTAACTGAAAAGTGGTCATATTTATGAGGGTAGGAAATAAAATAAAATCTTATTTTCTCATGTTATCCAAAAAATTCATGTCAAAAAATTCCTGCTATCTTGTCACTCACTCATATCATTTCTATTTAATATGTAACCAATTAATCTGTCCAACTAACATGATAAAGGGGGGGTTTGGTATTGTTTTTTTCTTGAAGGTGCTCTCATGTTTGACATTAGAATATTTTTATCAGCATTAATTCCATAATTAAATAATTGTAAATTACATCTAAAAAGTGCTAAGTGTATGTAGTTATCTCACTGAGCCTCAAGTATGTTTTTGAGAGGGGTTTCCTACCTCTAATCAACCACAGGTTTGGGCCACATGTAACCCCTGAGAAATATTTTGTCTGACTCTTCAGCCCATGTAGTCATAAGCCTCTGAGGACCCCTTGGATTCGCTTATGCAGAAGCTTTGTCTATAGAAGTTGTTCAACTTGTAACACTGGGAGAAAAAAATGACAAAAGCTCCTACTTATTGAGGGTAAAACTACGTACCCTGGTACCTCATCTAATGTATATATTATCTATCTAATGGTTCTCAACAAGGGAGATTTTGCCCCCAGGGAACAAACACTGGACAATTAAGACACTGTTGATTGTCACAACTGAGATGGGAAGGATGGGTAGAGGTTAGGGATATTGCTGAACATCTGACAATGCATAGGATGGCCTGTCATCACAAAGAATTATCTGGTCTAAAATGTACACAATAAAGAGAATTTTCAGTGTGACAAAAACATCTACTTGTCCATATCATCCCCCTCACCTCATACTGGGGATTGAATCCAGGTACTTTGCATGGAGCTACATCACTAGCCTTTACAGCTTATTACTTAAAACTTCAGTACAAATAATGCAATGACAGAATTCAGTAAACATCTTACAAGGATAATTCTCAATGTCAATGGTCTTAACTCCTCAAAAGACAGACTAGCAGATTAGATCAAAAAGCAAAAATGCAATGTATACTGCCTACAGAAGACACCTCATACAAAAGGAAGCTCATAGACCACCAATAAAAGAATGAAAAACTGTACCACATGCAACTGGAGCTCCAAGGTAAGCAGGAATAGCTGCCTTATTTTTCAGACAGATTTCATGCCAAAACTAGCAAACTAAGACAAAAGACAAAGATGGCCACTACAACTGGTGAATTCAACAGGAAGAGATAACAACTATAAATATCTATGCACTGAATGTTGATGTGCTCAACATCATAAAACAAAAACTGTTGAACATAAAAGAACAGGTAAATGGCAACACAATCATAATCAGGGAACTTCAAAACTTCACCCTCACAATTAGCTCAAAGAGACAAATATTAACAAATATTAGAGTTAAACCATTGAAAAAATGGATGTAACAGATATCCACAGACTGTTTCATCCAACAGCATAATACAGATATTTCTTGTTTAAGGATCAAGTTCTGTTCCTGTGACAAATTCATTAAATGAACTGGTCACTGAGGACTTGTACACAGGATGTATACTGCAACATTCAGAAGAAAGAATCAGACAAAACCTCAATTTGATGATTTCACTTTCATTTGCATAACTCTTACATGCAGTACTGTATATGTAACGTAAAACTACAATACTATACTGTAAGAAGAGCAAAAATTACTATACTGTATAAACAAGGTGTATTATACCAAAAAAAGACAAGATAAACAAGATGTACAGAACCTTCCAAAAACTGAAAATGGGTCATGAGTCCATGCAGCAGTTTCCAAGTCCAAACAGACATTTTACAGGAATATCTGTAGACATTTTTTCTCAGCAGCACACAGAACTTTTTCCAAAATAGACCATATATTAGGCCTTAAAGCAGCCTAAATACAAAATAATTGAAATAATCTCCTGCATACCATTGGATCATAGGATGAGATCAGAAATCAACAGCAAAGAAACCACATAAATTATACAAACACATGGAGATTAAACAATACATTACCAAATAGTTGATAGATCATTGAAGAAGTTGGGGAAGAAATAGAAAAGTTCCTAGAGTCAAATAACAGTGGTAGCAGAACATGCCAAAACCTATGAACATATTAAAAGAATAAAGCAATCCAAGATAAATAACTAAATGATGCATCACAAGAGCCTAGAAAAACAGGGGCATTTCCAATCTGAAAATAATAAAAGGAAAGAAATGTAAAGATGAAAGTGGAAATTAAAATTGAGACTAAAAAATTTACAAAAGATCAGTGAATCAAAGAGCTAGTTCTTTGAATGGATAAAGAAGACTGATAAACCCTTAGTCCAACTTACAAAAATGGAAAGATCATATTAATGCAATTAGATATGAAAATGGCAAAATCACAACTGGCATCATTAAAATCAAGTATTACAGGAAACTACTTAAAAAACTTATACTCCAATAAATTGGAGAACCTAGAATAAATGGAGAAATTCCTAGACACATACGAATCACCAAAATTGAACCAAGGTGGTATAAAAACTCTGAATAGACAAGCAGGCAATGAAATAGAGGCAGTAATAAAAAGTCTACCAAGGGAAAAAAAAAAAACCCTATGACCCAACGAATTCTACCAGAAATTCAGAGAAGGTCTAATACCGATATTCTCACACTTTTCAATGGCATTAAAAGGGAGGAGTACTGCTAAACACATTCTTGTAAGTTGCATTACCTGAATATCAAAATTGGACAAGCAGTTAATATAAAAGAAAAAAACTAATGAAGGCTAATGTCTTCAATGAACACAGATGCAAAAGTCCTCAACAAGATACTGCAAACATAACACAACATTGAAAAGATCATACACCGTGACAGAGCTAGCTTCATCCCAAAGATGTAGATTGTTCAATATATATAAATCAATAAATCTAACATATCACACAAAAGCAAAGACAAATATCACTTAATCATCTCATTAGACACAGAAAAAGCCTTTGAAAAATCCAACATCCATTCATGATAAAAACTCTGAAGCAAATAGGTGTTCTTCAAATTATCAAAAGGCATTTATGATAAATCCTCTGCCAAATTCACACTAATGGGGAAAACCTGAAAGTTTTTCCTTTAAAATCAGGAATAAGACAAGGGTATATTCACTCTTACTGCTCTTGCTCAATATAGTACTTAAAACTTTAGCCATGGCCAGGGATTTTAGCACAGTGGCACCACACCTGCCTCACAAGCCCAAGGTCCTGAGTTTGATCCCTGGTACCAAAACAAAACAAAACAAAACTTTAGCCAGAGCCATCAGACAAGAGAAAGTAAAAGGAAACATAGAGGAAAGAAGTCAAACTATCCTTACTTGAATATGACACAATCCTCCACATAGAAGACCCAAAATGTCCCACCAAGACTTCTAGAACTAATAAATTCAGCACAGTAGAATACAAATTAAACACACAAAACTCAATGATATTCCTGTACACCAATGAGAACACCAAGAAAGAAATTGGGAAATCAATCCCATTCACAATAGCATTTAAAAAATTAAACACTTAGGAATCATCCTAACCAAGGAAGTGAAAGACTTCTACAATGAAAATTATTGTATCCTTAAAAACAGAGATTGAGGAGAACATCAGAAAATAGAAAGACATCCTCTGTTCCTCAATAGGGAGAAGTGACATTCTCAAAGTGGCACATTATCAAGTCTGATAGAGTTAATACAGTTCTGATCAAATTCTAACAGCATTATTCACAGAACTATAAAACAACAATTCTAAAATTTATATGGATACAGAAGAGACCCAGAATAGCAAAAGTAATCATGAGCACAAGAGCAAATCAGAAAGCATCAAAATCCTGGATTTCAAGTTATATTAAAAAGCTATAGTGATTAAAACAGCATGGTGTTGGCTCATAGACAGACGTGTAGATCAATGGAGTAGAACAGAGGATGCAAAAACAACCTCAGATACATTCAGCCATCTTATCTTTTAAAGGAGCCACAAACATATGCTGGAGAAAAGATAACCTTTCAGAAGAAGTAGTGCTGTGAAAATTGGTCATTCATGTGCAGAAGAATGAATTGAGATACATCTCTCACCCTGTACTAAAATAACAAATCAAAGACCTGGACATTAAAACAGAAAACACTAAATCTTCTGGAAGATAAAACAGGTAAAACTCTTAAAAACAAAGGCAAAGGCAAAAACTTTGTGAACAGAACCTCAATTGCACATGAAGTAACACCAAGAATCAAAAAATGAGATCACACCAAATTTAAAAGTATCTACAGAGCAAAGGAAACAACCCACAGAGCGAAGAGACAATCTACAACATGAGAAAAAAATTTTGCTAGGTATTCCTCAGGTCAGAGGGTGAATATCTACAGCTTTAAAAAAAAAATAGGGCCCCAAAATAAGACCCAATAAAAAAAATGGGCATGTGAAATGAACAGACACTTTTCAGAAGATGAAGTACATATGGCTAATAAGTACATGAAAATAAGTTTAGTATCTCTGGCCATTAGAGAAATGAAAATTAAAACAACAGTGAGAGTCCATCTGACTCCATAGAGAATGACTGTCATCACAATCTCAAGAAGAAAATAATGCTAGAAAGTTTGTGAGGAAAAAGGAGCATTACTACATTGATGGTGGGAATGTAAACTAGTATGAGCACTATGTAAATCAGTATAGAGATTCCTCAAAAACTAAAAGCAGAAATTCTAATTCACTCAGATATACATCTGGATATCTTTCCCAAAGAATTAAAGATATATTGCAGTGATACATGCATACCCATGTTTAGAGCAACACAACTGACAATGGCTAAATTTTGGAAATGGCGTATATGTCCACCAACAGATGATTAGATTAATAAAATGTGATAGAGGTGCGCAATGGATAGATCTGAGTTAATTGTAAATTGCAAGATGGATGCACCTGAGTCCATAATACTAAGCAAAATAAATTAAACATAGAAAATATCGCATGGATTCTTCAACATATGAATGATTTAAAGAGCAAATTAAAGGACAACAGGAGACAGGGAGGGAGACCTTTTGCAGATGAGGAGATTTAAGGATGGTGATTTAGGGGAAGGGAAGGGGAAGGGGAAATAAAAACTAAGATGTGATATGTACATGTACCAACTTCCCATGATGAATGTATTACATATCACAAACACATACTAATAAAAAGTATAATATAAATAAATAAATTTCAGTAGTCAGGTATGGTGGTGCATGCTTGTAATCCCAGACCTATGGAAGGCTGAGGCAAGATGATCCCAAATTGGAGCCCAGGCTTGGCCATTTAGTGACTAGGGAAGATTCTATCTCAACAAAACACATTTCAGTATCATTTATACCCACATTTACCCACACGTGGACAAAGGAACAAACAGAAATCAGGAAAACTGGGTTAGTATCTTTGGGACTCAAACTAGATAGTGAGAAGAGAAGGATGGTGAACAGATTTTTAACTGGATACCTGTTTACAATCCCTCCATTCTACAGATTTACTCCTCCTTATAATGTCAATGATGATTCTGAGTGCGTATAAGCTAAGTCATTGTTAGAGATCAAGTGCATTCACCGATGCTCACTGATGAGTATCCTAATTACAGCCCAAGTGCTAACTGGAAAACCCCTACCAAAGCCTTTCATTTACCCTCTGTTAAATGCTGAAGGCCTTATACACATATATTCCGATTAAACCTTCAATCTGGGATCAGGTAGGTGCCCACAATATAAGAGACAAACTAAAGAGTTTAGTACAGTACAGCTGGAGAATAATATACAACTAGCCAGCCAATTTCCAGTTAGAGGGACCGAGTGCAACCCTTTCGTGAACATGCTCAGGTGGGAGGCCAGAGCCTGAGGCACACAGGTGAGGTCAGATCGTGAGTGCATCACAGCACTGATGCCAGGCTGAGGGACCATCATCTTACCGTCTTCCACAGCCAGGAAAATGTTCTTTAATGTAGGAAAATAGCTGCTCTGTTTACTTTTCAGGATCTTAACCATCTTGAGAACAACAGGAGCTTGAAGCTAAATTAAAAGGAGGAAATCCTTTCATAAATATAAGCTAGATTATTAAATAAATGAATCCTGTAATAAAATATGAATCACATTCCACTCATACACAATATGAAGAGGATTTAATACTCAAAGGCATATCTGGTTTAAGGCTGAAAGTAATATTTGTGTGAGCTTGTATTTTATTTTGCGTTTCCACCTAAAATTTCTGCATCTGTTCCAGAAGATCTCCAGGACATGGGTGTGAATGCCTCAGCTTTTGGAACATTAAAGTAACTAACTTACTGGCAAGCACCTGGCAGAGGAACCAAAGTTAGTTCTTCCAAAGCTCTATCTACACTAAGCAAGACCCTCATCCTGCCCAATTAAATCAACTAGATTTAACTAGGTTTAACACTCCTTAACTTTCCCTCAGGGAACCACTTTTTCCACTGCCAAGAAAATATTTCCTACTCTCTCAAGTGCTGTCAAAATTATTTTTCATCTCCCATTAATTAAAAAAATGCATACCACAGATACAGCATTTTCAGTAAGAACAGAATATCATATCATATAAAGACCATGTAAAACCTTTAAAACTGTACAAACAACTGCTCAGAAAGGCCTCAGTCCCCAGCTGACCTTGCTTATTGAAATTACAATCTCCAGGGCTCTCACTTACTTGATCATAAGTGCATGACAGATTCTCTCTCCTCAACACCCAGAAATCCAGCTCAGTTTGAGGAGTCAGGTGGAGACCATTCAGCAAAGGCTGTGCTGAATCTCTTTCAACAATTTCTTGGATTTGGTGTGACCACTTGATAACCACAGATTCGATTTCATGGAGTAATCTCCTCTCCTTTGAGGGTACCCTTTAAATATTGAAATGATTAATAAAATAATTCAAAGATGATTATTTTATCCAAATAGACAAGGCATGGATTTTAATATTTTATGCACATATAAACTAATTTACTAAATATAAGTTCTTCAAAATCCATTATTTTGAGTTGCAAAATCATTTTACTTTGTATTAGACATACCTGCACTGTTTCAAAACAATGTTAAGCAAAGAAATAACACTCTGAAAAACTTTACTAAAGCAAAATTGTTGAGATTATGAGGACTTCTAAAATTTCTTGTTGGACATTATGCTTTGAGCCTGGCGTGCTAGCACACTCCTGCAATTCCAGCACTTAGGAAGCTGAAGCAGGAGGATTGCCATGAGTTCAGTGACAGCCTGAACTACACAGTGATACTCTGTCTCAAAAAAATAGATAAATAAAAAGTATGCTTTGAATAGAAATACAAATTTTTAACATTTGTTGTAGCTATAATTATTTTCCTGACAGTTTTCTAAGGGTGTGATATTAAACAGATAAGCTAGCCCTCCATTTTCATGTATTATATTTACCACATCATTACCTACTTGGTCTGTGAATAATTCTGATCCAGGTCAATATTTTTTGCAACAGTAGGAATTGGGAGAAGTGTTCTTCTAGACATTTTGCCCCTAAAAATATGCATCTTATTTTTCATGACTTCTGTGTGACGTTCCATATCTTGTGAAGTAAAATATGACCAGGACTTATGGTTGTTCTTATTAGAAAGAACTGGCACTAGTATCTACAGAAAGAAAAATGTTTTTAAAAGCCGTTACTCTACAATGTACTCCTTCAAAGATTGTCTTGCTGTACATAATTGGCAACAAAAGTGCTTAATTTCATAAATATCCTGTGACACCAAGTCTACGAAGGCACAAAGTCAGTGCCTTGTTTAGACCTAATCGTTAAGACACGTTATTCCAAAGTGGAAGTACGGTACTGCTTGTTCATTATCCATCTACCATCACTTGTGGAGGCTCTCAAGAAAAGTACTACATGAAACAAATGAAGTCACATTTAACAAACAAACTGCTTTCCTGATGCATACTGAGCACCGTGAGAAGCACATTAAAAAATCTTTAGGGATCACACGGAAGCTAGGAGTACATTAATCTTATAAAGCCCTGGATAGTACTTCGATGGATTAAAAGTTTTGACAGTCAGCAAGCAGTTTATTCTTCAACCACATGGACTTGTTCAGAGATCCATTTTCCCAATTAAAGGATCATCAATGAAACCAGGTATGTATGTGAAACCTCTTAAAAAGCATATTTTGCATTCCCAGAGCCTAGCATGTATTACATAAGAGCATACTGAGTTAATGAAGTTGGTCACTTTTTGCTTTCCCATCCTTTCCAATAGCCATTTTGAACATTTTTCATTTTTCTGATATAATCCTGTCCAGGCTGTTAGCACTATACTATAAAATATTAATTAGCTAAAATGTTCAGAAAACAGTTATCCTATCTTTTACGTGTATAGATTGACAACTAAGTTTCAGAATCCCTTTTCTAAAATGCTTAAGACCAGAAGTGCTTCTGATTTCAAATTTTAAGAGATTTTTAGAATATTTGCATATGCATAATGAGATATCTCTGGATTGGCATACACATGTAAACTTGAAATTCATATCAGATTTATGGATAACCTCCATTAGTAAAGGGTTCTAAGAGCCAGCAGATTACAATCACTATTTTAGTCTTTTAAAAACAATTTCTATACATGGCTCCTTCCCCAACCTGATTTTCTTATTTTAGTACCTCTACTCTGATTATACAAGCTCTGATTTCTTAAGTTTGTTTATTCTTGCCAATAGGCTGTCAAACTCCAAGCGATCACAAATATCAACAACAAATGTGGTAGACATTTTTTACCAAAATCCACCAGACTGACTTTATAAAGAGAGTTTATAATTGGTAAATTACAACATGATTTTTATTTAAGGCCTATTAAATTGGCTTTCTGAAGAGAAGCCCTAACTGCAGTCTTCCCTACAGAAATGCTTCTCAGCTTAAAGCAGCTGTACTGAAATTATGCCCTTTCTCGCCCAACCATACTTGGGAATGCTCTTTATAGAGAAAATTTTTATTATTTTTATTATAAATTATTATAAACAGCTAAGTCAGTTAGATACATTATTAAGTCCTTAGAATCCACAGGAACAAGCCATTGTTGGGCATGCTCACTTTTCCCTAAAAACACAGTTAGATTTTGTTACTTTCTCTTGTTACTTTCATTGAAAATTTTAAAAATCTATTTATGGAAGGTAAATATGCTCCATCAAAACTCCATTAATACAAAGATGAATCTACAGACACACCCTAGACAAGTGCTGTCAAAGGATGTCCTAACTACAAGGCAAATGGCTCAATACTACTAATAACATGGGGTCCAAGGTATGCCTATTTTTCAACAGAAAACAGTAAGATGCTGTGGCCCTAATCCCAGAATGTATGACCATGGACCGAGCTGATGGATTCACTGTAAGCAGCTGCATATATGAAATAATCAAATAATATTGTAAAGAAACATAGGATGAATTATCAACAAGAGTGGAAAAAAAATAAGGCTCTACACAGTTAGAGAAGATAGGTAGAAAGGCAGAAAATGAAATGGATCCACAGAATTAAGAGGTGAGGAGAACGTTCCTGAGAGCTCTTCTGGTTCCAAATGAATTTTAAGATTGTTTTCTCTAATTCTATGAGATACACTGTTGGAATTTTTTCGGGATTGCATTAACTACATAAAACAATTTCAGAAGTATGGCCATTTTCACTTTCTTGGCTCTTCCTACCCAAGAACAAGGATATCTTTCCATTTTCTGATACACTCTTCAATCCCCTTTTTCAGAGTACTGCAGTTTTCAATGAAGAGGTCGTTCACTTTCTTCATTAGATTGATTCCTAGGTATTTCATTATCTTTATTCAGCCAATGAATTTCAAAGTCATCTGTTTCTCCTGCCCTGGGGATGAAAGGGAAAACCCTCCTGTGTCCTGAACACCTGCTACTTCATGCTTCCACCCTTCTGCAGAAGTTAAAGTAAAATGTAGTGACCTCTTGCTTCTTGTCTGAGTGTTTTCTTTCCAGCACCAACAATTTAAGTTTGGAAAGTTATTTCCAACAATAGGCAGTGGGCACCGAGGCAGAAAAAGGATAGTAGAAGGGCATGGAGGAGGAAAGCTACTCACCTCGTGACAGCCAGGAAGCAGAGAGTAAGAGGAGTCTGGGAAAAGAATATTACATTCCAGGTGACATTCCTAGTGACCCCACCTCCTTCAACAGGGACCCTCTAGTAATATCACATTCAGCTGTGAACTCATTCATGGATCAATCCATTGGTGCATACAGCACACCCACAATCCAGTCACCTTACTAAAACCCCACCTCTGAACACATGAAACTTTAGAGGACCATTTTAGGTTTAAACCACAAAAATAATTTTAAAAGCCTTGATAATGGCTAGGGGAATTCTGTTGCTAAAGTAATGCCACAGATAAGAATGCAGCATTTCCAACAATCAACCCCCTGCCCCCCACAATGATAAAAAGTCAGTTACCATGGAAGCAACTGGAATATTTGTAAAAACAATATAGGTTCACATACTGCAGTGATGTGAAACTTGCAAAAAGTACATATAAACAGAATACTTAGTATTATGTGTATTTTGTTTTGAGACAGGGTCTCACTATGTAGTTGAGACTGCCCTGGAACTCACTATGTAGCCCACGCTGGTCTCGAACTCACAGCGATCCTCCTGACTCAGCCTTCCGAGTGCTGGGATCACAGGCGTGCGCCACCACACCTGGCATCATGTGTATTTTTAATGTGTTGTCAATTATACTGTAAGTTCAAATCTATTTTTCCTGCCAGTCTTGCTGATACCTTTTCTGAGTTCACTAACTCAAAAGTATAAATATGCATCACTTTGCATTAGGTCATCTGTGTAATGGGTGACCAGGTCTATCTCTTTCACAAAATAAATGTGTGTTGTTCAAAAAATAAAAATATTACTTTTCTTGACCACTGACTTGGTGTGAGTCATTTCTCTACTATGTAATTTTTGCTCCTGAGGAGAATGTCTCAATTGCCTCATCCCGGTCTCCACTCTGTAAAAACCCCTACTCTCCTGGAAGGAGCCTTCTTTGAAAGAGCTGTTTGAGGTAGAATTAAAGGGCATTAAGGGGTTAGCTGAAGGGATTTCGAGGAGGAGGAGAAAAGTCTGGGCCACGGACAGTATATGCCTGAGGCACTTAAGGAAAAAAGGCCTCCTGTGAGTGAGAAGAGTTTAGAGAAGTAATGGGGAGGCCGAATCACACAGAGTTCGGACTGGTGTCTTCATCCTGACTAGCTCGTGACCCTGGAGTGGGGCCTGAGATCCCCTATCTCTAACCCATTTGCAGGTAATGCTGATAACAAAGCTAAGCCTTGACCACTGTGAGGACTTACACCCTCATTTGGAATGAAACAGGAGCCTATGCAGCAAGGATCACCTCTTCGCTGCACTGGATACAAGCTGTGGACGGCAGCCACAGGAGAAGCAGGGCCAGTGTGGCAACACAGAGAGGACCAGGGAAGAGGGAGTGGGGGGAAGAAGGGAACCGATTCTGGAAATGTTCTGAAGGCAGAGCCCATACAGTTTCCTCACAGAATAGGATCAAGGATGACTCTATAAAGTATTCTGACTTGAGCATCTGAAGGGATGGAATTCACATCCACCAACCTAGAGATAACCACAGATAACACCCGAAAGGCTGGCAAAGTCCAGAAGTTCAAATTTGATTTAGAGTGTCAATTACTCAGCAAATGGAAATGTCATCAGGAAGGCATGTGTCTGTCTCTCCAAGTTCAGAGTTCCGAAGAGAGATCTTGGCTGGAGTCCCTAGCACATCCACTTACACCACTGCTGTTCAGCTTGTGTCTTAGATATACCCTCAAAGCCTCACGTGGTTGAAGGTGGGGTTTTTCAGAGGTGGCTGGATCTAGGGTGTGTGATACTGGGATTAAGGATGCGTGATTACTGAATTAGTTCATGGATTAGTTTGGTGTAGTTCTCGGTGTGGATAATGAATGGCAAGGCCCACCCTGGCCAGGGAGCCTAGAATGGATAAAAGGGAGAGGCAGGCTGCTTCGTTGCTTGCTGCTTGTTGGCGCTGCCTTCTACCTGCTCTGTGATGCCCCTCTGCCACGCCACCCTGCTTTGGAACCAGCCAATTATAGATTGAAACCTCTACAAACCATGAGGCAAAATAAACCTTTCCTCCTTGAACTTTGGGTGCATTTTGTCTCAGCAATAAGAAAAGTAAAACAACTGCTAATCAGCCCCTTATGTGAGCTATAGTTGGTACCAACCCATGATAACACTTGGAAACTTTTAACCATACCAAACATAAGCTCTGCCCATAAATGAACCCCAAGTAACATCACATAATGTGAGGTCTTCTCTTGTTTTTCTTTCCCAATTCTATCAGATTCTTCCAAACAATTTAAATTCCAGACATTTTATTCCTTCTATAAATGTGCTTATTGAGAGCTTACTTGTTTTCATGTAACACTTTACCTAAATGCTACATAGATCATGACACTCAATTAATTCAGCAAATGATCAGAGGAATTTAAGTTTTCTTATTTAGCAAACACAGGTGGTAAAGTAAGAATCCCAATGAAGAGTGCAGCCATGCCCTTTCAAGACCTAGCTGATAACAGTCCAGATTCAACTAATTACCAGAAGTCATCAAGTTCAGTTCAATAATTTTTTTTTTTGTACTGGGGATCGAACTCAGAACCTTGTGCTTGCAAGGCAATAGATATCTTGACAACCTGCTGTACACACAAAAGCGTTTCAGGTACAAACCATAGAAACTTCTCTTTGTACCATCTCCCTGAAATCAGCTAAAACCCAGCAAGAGGAGGGAAACCCAAACAAAGTCCTGGAGCCAGGAGTAAGAAAGTTAGCTAAAGTGAAGATGGCAAGAAAATTTCTCCTTTTAAGAAAATAATGGAGGAAACGCGGGAAGGGGAAGTGGGAAAGGGAGACTGGCAAATCATAAACATGGCCTTTGTGGGACTCTGATGACTGAGGTCTGACTGAGCAATCTGAATTTAGGACCTGACCTTGTAGACAGCTATCCAACCCAGCAGTTTCCAATGTTGCTACACATCAGGATCACCTGGGAAGCTTGAACGATTACTGACGCCCAGCCCCACTCCCAGACTTTTTTACTTAAATGGCATGAGGCCTGACCTGGGCTTGATAGTCAGAAATTTCCCAGAAGGGGATTTAGCTCAGTGGTTCCTCTGACTGCCTCGCAAGTGCAAGGTCCCAAATTCAATCCCCGGTACCAAACAAAACAAAACACCTTCCCCCAGAGGTTTGAATTTTTAGCAAAGTTTGAAAAGTACTACCACAGTTCTAGAGAACTGGATCATTTGCTACATTATTCTTTAATGATGGTCTGTGAGTGATGCGCTTATGTTAGAAATGAGGAATCTTGGTCTCCATTCCAGGCTGACTCAGTCTCCCATTAATGAAATTATCAGGGGGTCCTTACATACATTAACATGGCCATGGCTTTGGCTTAGACAGCGGTTCTCTGATTTAAAGGATTGTGTCAGTGTTATGTTACTCTGAAAAAGTGCCCTTAGAGGAGGACAGGTTGATTTTGGCTCACAGTAACTGGAAACTGCTGGGTTGGATAGCTGTCTACAAGGTCAGGTCCTAAATTCAGATTGCTCAGTCAGACCTCAGTCATCAGAGTCCCACAAAGGCCATGTTTATGATTTGCCAGTCTCCCTTTCCCTCTTCCCCTTCCTGCATCTCCTCCATTAGCTTCTTGAAAGGAGAAATTTTCTTGCCATCTTCACCTTAGCCAAATTTCTTACTCGTAGCTCCAGTCACTTCTGAGCCTGTCACGAGGCAGTACATCGTCACAGGAGCAGGGGGCCAAGGAAGAAGACAGGAAGGAGCTGGGTCCTCCTCTCCACTAGGACCCCAATGACCTGACTTCCTTCCACTAGGCACCACGGCCTCTCCCCAGCACAAGCTGAGGACACCAAGCCTCTAGCGCACAAGCCTCGGGGAAACATTCTAGGGCATAATGAAAGCAAAGGGGAAATATTCCTAACACTTTCCATCACATTTTTCCATTATCTGATGTAAGTAAAACCAAGATTTTTTTTTTGTTTTCCAGCACCAGGAATCAAACCCAGGACCTTATGCTTGAAAGGCAAGCACGGCACCACTGAGCTAAATCCCCAGCCTGAAACAAAGTTCTTAACTGTTTGTAAATGAATCTGAAAAATGAAAAATACCCATTTCCAAAGTACAAACTTGTCCCATTTCTGAATGCGAAATTTAAAACCTACAACTAAGTATGAGAACCTCATCAGTTCAAGCTGGTTTCTCTTTCCTTCCATTATTATGGAAGGAAGAAGGAAAGGGAGGGAGGAAGACAGAAAAGATTGGACAAGGTCCCACCTGCTGAATACCAGGTGTCAGTATCAGCTCACTTCAGTAAGTCTAAATGTGGTCACTTTCCATACACACAGCCAATGACAATGCTGGCTTCCAAAGGCTTTTGATGCAGCCCGCAATGTCTCACATAATTCCAAGAGCCATGAAGATATATAAAAGATTCAAATGCTAAAAAAGACAAGTACCTCATCTAGGAAAGCAGTTACATGTCCAAGAGATGACACAGGCAACTCTTCAAATAACACCTTTTGAGAGAAATCATTTACTCCACTGTTTTCAGTAATCTTCTTGGCAACATAAACAAGTTTATGTTTCACATCTCTTGGAATCTGAAACAAGAGCAAGATAATTAGTTCACGTTCACTATATGGTTTCCTTAACAAGCAAGCTTTGCTGAATACACCTTGTAGGCAGATTGCTAACAGGAGAAACAGAACCTGGCATCCTGCCCACCTTTACAAACAAGGTGGTTCTCCGGCTTGTCCCTATTCTGCAGTGTATACAGCTGTCTTTGTACTTTTATAACGCTAATTCACAGCGTTATCACTACTGAAACATCACCCTGAAAGGCTTGCCAATTACACAAAGTCATGATATATCGTAAGAATCTCACAGTTAAAAACAAATGACCATGTAGAAAGTTTCAATCTTTTAAAATGTTTAAATAAGATTCTCTTGTTTGGAAATAAGCCAAACTGACTCAAAAATTGGGCTCTCGCGGTTAATTTACATTTTCATCTTCGAGCCAAAGAAGGGTTTAACAAAGATATTATAATATTTCCACAATTATTAAATCATTTCTGTACATACTGACAATTTAGGTTTGATAATGATAAAGCGTTCTATTATATGGCAAACTTTTTTTTAAAAAGTTATAATTAGGAATACCAAAACAAAGATTTTCAAAATTGACCCAAAAAACCCAAACTTCCTGTTACACTCTGTTCTGAGATTCTACTTTCCAACTATTATAATGGCCACATCTTGGAGGATATTCTACATTAACCTGCGGGCAGCTCTTCCCAACATCCAAAATCTTGCTCCAAATTCTTCACACATGAAAGTTGCAAAACACAAATGCTGTCCTTGCACCTGGCAAGACAACCTTTTAGAAAACAAGCAATCTAAATTCAAAAAGAAAAAAAGAAAGGCAGGCCGGAGATTTAGCTCAGCGGTTTGGTGGCCTGCCTCACAAGCGCAAGGACCTGAGTTCGATCCCCGGTACCACACACACACACACACACACAAAAAAAAAAAAAAAAAAAAAAAAAAAAAAAAAACCCAAACAGGAAAAAAAGAAAGGCAGAAAAGAAAGGGATGAAAGATTCAGAAAAGATGAGGACCCCCCCGCCAGAACAGGTGGCAAACACCAAGGGTATTACCTGGCTACACCTGTTTAAGGACCCAAAATTTCTCCTCCAGATGGCTGACAGGTGGACAGACTGAATACATAAGTTATATGGGATCTGTCAAATACCAAAAATTTTTTTCATAGGATAGGACTCTTAAACCTGACGCCAGCACTCTGGGAAGCTGAGGCAGGAGGATCGCAAAGAACTTAGAGGATCCAGCCTAAGGAACTTAGAAAGATACTATCTCAAAATTTAAAACAGGGCTGGGGATGTTTCTCAGTGTGAAGTTCCTGGGTTCTAGCTCCGGAACTAGGGGGACAAGAGAAGATATAACTCATACGTGGCCTGTGTGTGGCTGAAACGGAAGTCACCTGGCACAGAAACCCTACCTTGCCGCTAACGCCGAGGCTGCTGTAGGAAGCACAGGTTTTCCTTCACTATCCTGATCCCCACAAGTTCACGGGGGAGTCTCGGGTCTTAAAGAGGAAGACTCTGTGGAAAACTGACCCACAGCTGTGACTGCAAAGTGGGTACACATGAGAGGGGAGTGCTCCTGGCTGCCTCAAGCTGAGTACTTCGCTCCCCAGAGAGGGCCGAGGGCCCCCTTGCTCCTCACCTCCCGGGAGGCCGCGAGCTGCCCCGGGACGGCGACGCTGAACACCAGGCAGGCGGGGCCGCAGCGCTCCAGAAACTCGCTCAGGACCTGCCGGTTGTCCTCGCTTTCCAAGTAGCGGCTCCACGTCTCCTCCCGGAGCCCCAGCAGCTGCTGCAGGCGGCAGCCGAGGAAGCGCACTCGCGCGTCTCG
>NW_022900916.1:23595164-23597594 GCF_012274545.1 Fukomys damarensis | reverse complement strand
CGGCTGGGCGGAGCGAGGGGCGCGGCTGCCCCGCCGGCCTGCGCCACTCTGCGGGTTCACCCAGCCGCTCATGTTTGTGAGCCTCCCAGTGACTGGCCAGTACAAGCTAGCTGCTCCCCATGAACCCTTGCATGGACCTCTGTTTTAAACCCTTTACCTCAAATAGTCCATGTACTCCCTAGACGGCCAAGGCTCTGACTGGTCAGTCTTTAATTTGTGGGCGGGAGATGAAGCCACAGAGTAAAGAAGCAAGAAGATGGTGGAATGTGCCTAGTGAGTGGAGGTCTCCGTCTTCATATAGCTATTTCCTTCTGAAAGGGACTGCAGTCCCTACCTACTAGGGATTATGTACTCTCTGACTACTTTACGATGATATGGCTCACCTCGTCAGAGTGGCTAAGGAAAACCTGTCAAAGGACAATGAGGAAGGAGTTCGTGTATGTGACAGACAGTTGGAGCTGCCTGTTTACTGGAAGAGAGCTTGATGAACCTGTCAGAGGGATAGTAGATGGGCTACTAGTACCCATTTATAGTGACTCTATCTGCCCTCAAAACAGAATTGCAGTCTTGCTTTTCGTAGAGGAGCTTCTGGTCTTCCTGAGTTCACAGGAGTCTTAAACCTGTTAAAATTTGACCATTTCACATAGGTCTTTTAAAGCTTGTCATTGTGTCCCTTGAGGAAGGATGAGATTGGTTCCTCGGGAACTGGGAATAAGGTTAGGGTCTTGAGGGGCTACAGAGCTACCTTTCTTGCCTCCCTATCCACATTTTGCTTTCCTAAAGAGACTTTAGACATGTTTCTTTGGTGTTCCTTGCAATAAATGACAGTGACTTGCTTGGGAACATAAGACTACTACTAGGAGTTGTAGTTATTAGCAAGTCTCTTTCTTTCCCAGATTGTTGTGTGGGCATATAGCACCAGAAAGACATACTTAGAGCATATGACTTTCAAACTAACACATCAGGATAGGTGTAAAGAAACTCTGAGTAGGGGTCACCTCAACCTCAATTATGGCTATAGATCTAGAGGAGGGTTTTCTGGAGAAGAAAGTTAAAACAGTAATTAAATTTGTTTACTAAAGACGTTCAGGGTCACCTTCGGTTTCTAGATGTCTGTGGACGGGCCATTGTCCCAAGCCTCGTCAATCCTCTTTTTCAGAGTGAGAAATGAGGGTTTTGGCTTAGGAATGGGGACAGTTAGTCCTCCAGTGCCATCATTCAGGCACACTAGCTGCATGCCACTTGGAGCAGGGCCCAGGCAGTGGCTTGGTACAGTCATGTGCCCAGGGTCCAGTTTTCTTACATTCAAAGCAGGCCTTGATTGGCCCTCAGTTTTTCCTTAGACAACTTAGGTGTGTTTAAGGATTGTTGATTGTGAGCTGTAAATTTGGCTTGTCTCTCTTCGCCCTCATCTGGATCCTAATTGTTGAACACAGAAAAGGCCATGTCCAGCAATTGAGTCAGAGGCATCTGGGGACCCATCTGAAGTTTTCGTAATTTGTGCCAAATATCTGGGGCTGATTGATAAATGAAACGATGTCCTATCAGTACATGTTCCTCCCTGAAAGATGGATCTAAATTTGTATACTTGTAAAAGTTTTCTGTTAATTAGCTATGAAAGACAGCTGGCTTTTCCGCTTTACCCTATATGATCCCTCTCACCTTACCATAATTAACAGACTTCTTAATGCATCTTTTTCTTTCCAGGTTAGATATGCCCATGTTAGGCTTTTCATTTCATATTAGACATAATTTTTAGTCCATAGCTAGTATTATAGTCCCTACTTGGTTCTGTTGGAAGGATAACAACTTCTCTAGGTTAGTTTCCTTATCTTCTTATATTGTTCATCTACATAGCTCCCACCCACTTCCATGATTCTCTGCTTTTCATCTGGGCTACAGCGAGTGGTCAAGATAAATTGAACATTTTGCCACAATAGGTCAAAAGCAAGGGTCAAAGTTTGAAACCCATCCTCAGATCTACTAGGATCTTCTAAAAGCCGCTATAGCTATTCTTTGCATTGTTGGATAAATGCCACTGAAAAAGGTACCAGGATTTGAGTAGTCCCCTCTATTCCTGTCACCTCTCTCACAGGCAGGATGAGTTGAGTTAGAGGAGTAGGAAGCTCCACTCTGGGTAGGTCCTACAAGGCTTAAAACAGCCTGAGGAGAATGAAGAGGGGCTGGGGAATTCTGGGTCCCTCTGGGGCCCTAGGCTCTGGTGGAGTTCCTGAGTAACTCCTGAGGGGAATTACTGGCCTAAGGATTATAAGGAGGAGCTTGAGGAGAGGTGAGGTTTGCTCTGCAGCAAAAGTTTGGGAATAGTAAATGTTACACCACACAAAAGTAATGTTGTGGGCCAGGGATTTAGCTCAGTGGTTCCACCGCCCGCCTTGCAAGCACAAGGACTTGAGTTCGATTCCCGGTACA
>NW_022900916.1:23590295-23595066 GCF_012274545.1 Fukomys damarensis | reverse complement strand
AAAAAAAAAAAAAAAAAAAGTAATGTTGTCAGAAGTAATTCAGTTTAAGTATATAAAAAGCAAGTATTTAGGCCGAGTACTTGGAACTTTATATGCATTATAAAAGATTTATTATTAGTTTTAAAGGGGGAATGCTATAGTTTATATGTAGCTGTCCCCCCAAAGGCAGGGTTTGGGAGGTGATTGGATCATGAATATGTAATACTTATCAGTGGATTAGAGCACTAATGAGTTGATAGCTAAATGTGACGTTGGGAAGTGAACCTAGTCAGAGGAGGCGTGACCTGGAAGGATATCTCTCTCTCTTCTCCTTTGACCACTCTGTGCTATTACCATCCCATGAGCTATTTCTTTGCTGTGCCCCTCTGCCATGCTGCCCTGCCTTGAAGCCAGGTGACTATGGACTGAAACCTCTGCAAACTGAGTGCCAAAACTTATCCTCTTAGAGTTGCAGGTGTTAGGTACTGTCTCAGTGATTAGAAAAGTAACTAAGAGGAATATGAGAAATTAAACAAGCAGAGATACAGCACATTTATTCTATCCGATAGTGATAAGTTCTAAGAATAAAAGTAAATGAGAGTGAGCCAGGCATGGTGGTACACACCTGTAATCCCACACTTTAGGGGCTGAAAAGGGAGGATGACAAGTTCCAGCCCCGTTTGGGCAATTTAGCAACTCAGTGAGATCTTTGAAGGACAGTAAAGAGTTGCGGGTATGAGAGTGAGCTGTGGATTCTGGAAGAAGGATGTTTCAGGAGGAAGGAAAAGCAAGTTGACTTCCAAAGAGGATACTTGGTTTTTGGTGAAACAAGAAGGCCAGTGACAGGGCTGATATTAGGACAATAGAACAAAGGAGAAACATGGGGGCAGGGGGATCATGAAGGGCTGTGGTAATGGTAGGGATTTTCTTAAAATGAGGATGTGGCAGGTGGCCTGCCTTGCAAGCACAAGGACCCGATTCAATCCCTGGTACCAAGGAGAAAAAAAAAAATGAGGATGTGACAGAAATTGCTGCAGTCTCTAGAGTCTGCTCCCTCTTATTCCTCTTGGTAATAGAGCACTCATCCCATCCCAAGTTTTAATGGGATCCATGGTCACTCACACTAGAAATTTCATTTCCTCTTTTCCTGTGTAACTAATGGAAAGTGAAAGTAAATGAACTATATAACATGTATCAGCCATCAGCAGGTACTGGGCATCCCTTGTTCCTGCTGGGGAGAACTGGGCAGCATTGGGCACAAAAGCAAGTGAGGAGCAATGCTGCTGTTGGAAACCAGGCATTCTGGCATAGTAGAAAGATACAGACAAGATAGATGAGATTAAGTAAAAACACTTTTGACTTGATTTTGAAATTAAATTTTCAATATAACCTCAATCTATTTTCTCTTTAAAATATATTCATTGCTTAGTTTTGTTCACCGAAAAGGGTTTACAACAAGAAACAAGCAGGTTGTATCCATGATAAATATCTAAAATAACTGTAAAGATATTTAGGAAAATACTGATGAAGTCCTCAAAAGACTGAAATTATTGCAGAAGGTGTTGAGGAGGCTGTGGATGAGGACTTTCAGGGACGTGAAGTCTTCTTGGCAACTGAAGGAAGAGAGATCTTTGTTATGTAGCAACACATTATTCAGCCTCACTGTCACCCACAGTCCTGTAGGGACAACAGAATACACCTAGTGCACGGGTGGTTCAGCTTAGGGGGGTTCATTGTACAACATCAAGGGTGCTGCTTGGTTTCTTTTTCCTCCTTGCAGGAAAATGGAGTGAGCCAGGCTAAAGGAAAGACTAAAAAACACGAGGCAGTACTCTTCTGTTTTGAAAATCTCCAGCTTCTCCATATGGCAAGCAATTAAGAAATGGCTTTTGGGCAAAAATGAGATGGACCATGTGACTGGAGTAAATGGTTTAAAATCACTTATAAAGGTAAACCCATTAGAATTATACTAGGCTTCTCAACATAAACCTTAAAGACAAGGAAAGCATGGAATAAAGTTGTTTTTAGGCCTGTCACTAAACAACTTTTAATGCAGAATAATATATCTTGCAAAACAATCTTTCAAAATTGATAGAGAAATAGGCACTCCATGACAAAAAACACCTTAAAATATTTATGACCACCAAACTAGCATGCTAAAAAGTTCTCTCTCAATGACATCCTAGACAATGAAGCCAACAATGTCAAAAAGCTTACAAAGTGAATACATCAAGCAGGGTGACCATTAAACAAAAGGGAAAAATGATAAAACAACAGGAAAATAATGTAATGGCAGGAATAAGTCAGTAACTTTTAGTAATAACTCAATGTAAATGGTCTCAACTCTCTAATCAAAAGACACAGGGCCAGGGATTTAGCTCAGTGGTTCTGGCACCTGCCTCACAAGCAGAAGGACCTGAGTTCGATCCCTGGTACCAAAAAAAAAAAGACAGATTGCCAAACTAGATAAAAAAAACAAGCAGTAAGCTGCATATGAGAATCACATCTAATCAAAATATAAATTCATAGATTAAAAATCAAGGGATTGGAAATAGCATTCCATGCTATGGGAACCAGAAACAAGGAGTAGTTATCCTATTTTTAGACAAAGCGGACTTCAAGTCTGAACTGATCAGAAGTGGCAAAAAGGTCACTACATACTAGCAATGGAACAAAAAAAAAAAAAAAGACAGATTGCCAAACTAGATAAAAAAAACAAGCAGTAAGCTGCATATGAGAATCACATCTAATCAAAATATAAATTCATAGATTAAAAATCAAGGGATTGGAAATAGCATTCCATGCTATGGGAACCAGAAACAAGGAGTAGTTATCCTATTTTTAGACAAAGCGGACTTCAAGTCTGAACTGATCAGAAGTGGCAAAAAGGTCACTACATACTAGCAAAGGGAATGATTTGATAGAAAGAGGTAACAATTATAAATGTGTACACACCAAATATTGGCACATCCAACTTCATAAAATAAACAGTACTGGACATAAAAGGTCAGATAACACAGTCATAGTGGAGGACCTCAGTACCCCACTATCACAAATAGATGAACTAGACAAAACTAGAACCCAATGGCAAAAGAAACCAGAGAAATTGTACAAATACACGGAGATTAAATAATACATTTTTAATAGTGGGACACAGAAGAAATTGAAGAAATGAAACAGTTCACAGAGTCAAATTATAATGCCAATAAAATATACCAGAGTCTGTGGGACACAATGAAGGTATCCTAAGGAGGAAGTTCACAGCTGTGAATGCCCATATCAAAACAACAGAGTGAGCCCAAATAAATTATCTAACAATACACTCAAGGTCCTAAAAAACAAGAACAATTCAAATTCAAAGCTAGTACAAGAAAGGAGATTATAAAGATAGGAGCAGAAATTAATGAAATCTGACTATGAATCTAAGAGCTGATTCTTCAAAAGAATATTACAGAAAAACCTTCAGCCAATCTTACCAGAAAATATAAAGACTTTTGTCAATTGAATTAAAATATATAAAGAATTTTTAAAAGACCCCCCCCAAAGTAAAAGGCCCAATCAAAAACTGGGCAACTGAAATGATTTAGACACTTCTCAGAAAAAGTACAAATGGGCAATAAATATATTAACTAATATTCAACATCTCTGTCCATTAAAGAAATGCATATTAAAACAATTAGATTCTATCTTACTCCTGAAAGAATGACTATCACTCAAGAATCAAATAATAACAAATGCTGACAAGGCTGAGGGAAAAGGAAATTTTTACATTGTTGATGGGAGTGAAAACTACTATGGACAACAGTATGGAGAGACCTTAAAAAACTCAAAATAGAAATTCCATTCCACCCAGCTATTCCCTCTGTAGGTATCTTCCTTAAAGATTTATATGACACATCATGGTGATATATGCATACCTATGTTTATAGCAATACACTCTAATAGGTACATCTTAGAGAGCTGTATGTCCATCAACAGATGATTGGCTAAAGAAAATATGGCATTGAAAAAAAAAGAAAATGTGGTCTTTATATACAATAGAGTACTTAGTAGAGTACTACTGTGCTATAAAGAGGGATAGGTTTGAGTCATTTGTAGGAAAATGGATGCAACTTGAGACCATAGTACTAAGTGAAATTAATTAGATGTGCAAACATAAGTATCAGATTGTTTCTCTTATATGAGTAATCCAAAGTATAAATCATCTAAAAAGGATAATAAAGGATTAATAGGAATCAGGGAGATCATATGCAAATGCGAAAGGGACCTAGAGATTAAGGAAGCGGGGAAAGGAGGGCAATAAAGGAATTAAGATGTTTTATGTCATATATCAACCCCACAATAAGTATAGCCACCGTGTACTGTAAATGTATGCTAATAAAATTTATGAAACAAAATACAAATCAGTAAAAAAATGCATTTTTACAACTTACTGTGTATCAGCAAAAAAAAGATGAAGATAAGATCATATGAGTCTGAACAGAGAATCAGTGAACCTGAAGATAGTTCTATCCAGTAGAAACTACCCAGATTGAAACACAAAGAGATAGAAAAGAAGATAAAAAGAAAAGAACATCCACAAGTGTGTAACATCAGTCTTGGACTCATATTTTGAATGAGAAAAGAATACATGAGGCAGAAGAAATATTTTAAAAGTAATGGCTGAGATATTTGCTTAAAATTAATATCACCAAACCTTATCTGTAAGAAAGAGGACACCAAAAAGAAATAAGGCAGCAAATAAAGCAAAGCAAACAAAAAGCCATATATACAACTATATATATATATATAT
>NW_022900916.1:23565346-23590260 GCF_012274545.1 Fukomys damarensis | reverse complement strand
CATATATACAACTATATATATATATATATATATATATATATATATATATTCTGTCTACAACAATAGACAAAGCTGTCTAAAAACAATAACTGCCTAAAAATGATAGCTGTCAAAAACAAAAGACAAAGAGAATATCTTGCAACTACCAGAAAAAAGAAATGGACAAAGGACAAATGATATAAAGGTAATAATTACAATAGACCTTTTCTTAATGGTGGAAACAATAGGGTGACTCCTTTAAAGTGCTGAAGAAAGAAAGAAATTTTCTCAATGAACTAAAAAGGGAATTCACTGTCAGTGGAAATGCTCCAGGGAGGCAAAACAAAGCAAACAGAGCTTTGTTCACAAGACAGACTCATGGAGCAGAGCAGATCATCTCTTTACATTTCCCAGATATGTTTGAATTGTGAGAAAAAATAAATTGCTGTCTTTTTTATTGTATTTTTGCCCATTAGGTTGCAAAGACCTTAATCTAATACAGGTGAAGAACAATTTTTTAATCAAAGGAATGATGTGATCTCACATTTTAAAAGGGTAATGTTTGCTGTGACAAATCAATAGTTAAGGACTAGTGTAATAACCAGTGACAAAGGTCACTTAGACCAGGTTTAGTAGTGGAAGTGGTGAGACTCTGAAAGTGTGAAAAGTAAAGCCAATAGCATGTGAAAATTGGGATATAAGATATAGAAAAATTAATAATTATGCCTTAATATAAATTTTTTCTTATAAGATATGGCATGGATTTTAAAAGATAAGGGAGCCTATAGACAGATTTTAAGAAATAAACCTGGAAATTGGTTTTGGACATGTTAAGTGGAGAGTGTCATTAAATACCCTAGTGAAGATATTAAAATGACAATTTGTATAGATTCAGAGGAGAGGTCCAGCCTAGATAAATTTGAGTCATCAACATAGAGAAGTATTTGAAGTTGTAAGACTAGAACAGGTCATATGAGGACCAAACCACGGGATTTAGAAGAAAACCATCAAGAAAGACTGAGAAGATAAAGCCAATGATATAGGAAGAAAATCAAACAAAATCAAAATTGTAATCTAAAAGCTTAAGGGAATTTAATCTAAAAGCTTTTGGGAATTTCTGGAAAAAGGGAATAGATAACTGTGCCAAATGTTTCTGACATTTAGTGATGAAGCCTGAGAATCAGCTGTTGGACTTAGTGACATGGAGAGGTGAGGGAACAAAACTTTTCTTTTTATCAATGTCTTGTTTTTTAAGAAATGTAATTTTGCATTTTCTTTTTCTGCATAGAGGGAAAAGTTGCTGATACTGGAAAGGGAAAGAAATTGCTCTCTGGGCAGGTCAGAAAACGATACAATCCAATTTCATCCATAGAAAGGCATAGGAAGATTGAAGTAGCTTAGTAAATGTGGGGATGGGAGTCTGTTGAGGTTCTCTTCAGGGTGTCCATTTTCTGATGAAACAGAACAGACAGGGTCTTCCACTGAGTATGCAAAATAGAGAAAGATGTTGAATGTTTGATGTCAGAGGACAAGGGGGTGCAAGAGAGGTTTAGGAAACTGGAGAGGTGAATAAGCTATGGAAATATAGTAGTTTGCAGAGCAGCTTTAAGGCCCTTTTGAGTATGGTTATCATGAATGTGATGTTTTTCTCCAGCCTTATTCAGCTGCATTGTTGTTTGACTGGAGTTAGCCCAGCTTAACTATGCTTTGTTTTTGCCGAGATAGTTTGATACGGGGATTCGGGCAGGACGGTTGAGGGCATATGGAAGTGAGTCGTGAATGTTTTACTATTGCATTTAAATTGAGAAGAGAAGGAAGTGAAGCTATGAAGAGATTGAAAGGGCAATGAACAACTGATAGAATCAGTGGATTGCTCAACAAAGTGGAGCCCAAGATAAAGACATCTGTGCAGTTCAGAAATGTCATGAGAGAGTTAGGAGGCAGTAGGGATAGAATGCAATGATTGGAAGTGAAATAAGGGAGTAGTTATTTGTAGTTGGTTGGAAACAAAGAGGTCTTGGGTAAGAACTAGGGTATCAGTGACTCAGGCCATGGAACTAAGGCGTCAAAAAGATCAGCTCTGTGGCTATCACTGAAAATTATGACAGAAGTAGTGCTGGAAAGAGTGACAAAGTTCCAAGAGCTCTGAGGATGAATGGCCCAGGAAGATGACTATAGCAGGTAACTTCACATCACTCTTACAGTGGCTCTAGAGACATTACAACGATTACTTCCATACACATAGGAGAAAGCTGACACAGAGTAGTCAACTTGCTTAAAGTAAGGCAAGTACACAATCTTTTCTTTGGTAACTGGGATTCCTGCTGACCACCCCAAAGATGAATTCATATTTAGCTTTCAGGACCAGCCTGGAAAGTAGTATAATGGAGTGTGATTTTAAAAACTATGTTGAATATTTAAATTTTAACAATGCACAGTATTGGACACGTTGCTGCTAATCCTCCTCAGAATACTCCCCTTCACTTTAAACACTTATCCTGTCGTTCTCGCCACTTTCTAAAGCCATTCTGGAAGTCTTCTTTCATGAGTATGTGTAGTTGCATTGTTGTGGTTGTCTTGCTGTTCTGAATCAGTTCAAAGCATTTATCTTTCGTGGTCATTTTGACTTTAGGGAAGAGGCAGATCTGGTGATTAGGTGGCTGAGAACACACTGTAATGTCTTTACAAGCCTCAATTTCCGCTAAGTTTCACTTGGCAGTAGCAACAATGGTAGAATATTTTTGGGCACACCTTATAAAGACATGAGAGAGGAATCCTAGAACTGCTTCATGAAGTGGCAAGAGTGATGGGATACATGTACCCAGAGCAAGAATTGTGAGGAGGGATTTATGGCAAAGCGTCCTTTGCTGTAAAGATTTTTAAAAATTCAAATATTCACTGTATATTTTGATCATACTGTGTACATAATTATTTACAGACTCAAAAAATTTGCTCCTACTGTTTGCTAATGCCTAAAGTTCCTGTGACTTATTTGTTGCATCACACATTTATTCTTTGAGGATAAATCACCATCCAATTTCACAATTTATTTCTAGTTTGATGGGCAGAGTATGTAAAAACAGCAGAAGGGTTCACTGCAGCTGAAGGAGCAAAGGAAAGGGCAACAAAGATAGAAATGGAAAGTGATTTAGCATTGTATCTCTTTTCACCAGGACAGATGTGTATGAGTATGCTTTACTGTCTGTCACTTAACAGAACCCAACCAAAGTGACACACAGGACATTTATAAACTCACAGAATTTGCATGTACTAAATTTGTTGCATTTTAGTTCAGTGACTCAGATGAGATTGTTGCTCGTCTTCATTTTCAGTAGTCCCCAGTGAGTCAGCGATTCGCCATCATGGTTGCTAAGTGGCCACCATAGTTTTAGCATTCCATGCAGGCATCAATGTCCTGCAAGTAAAGGGGATGTCTTAGTCCATGTGCTGCTGCTATAACAAAACACTACAAACTGGTTAATTTGTAAAGAATAGAAGTTTATTTGGTTCAAGGTTCTAGATACTGAGAAGCCCATCAGCAAGACAAGCTGGACTCCAGGCTCTGGTGAAGGCTCCTGCTGTGTCCTAACGTGAAGCAAGGGAGCACCTGTTCATGCATACGAGAGGGAGCTGGGGCAGGAGGCAAACTCATCCGTTTGTCAAGAACCCATTCCCTCCAAACCTTCCCATTCACAAGGGTGGGACCTTGTGAACCAACAACCTCTTCAAACACCCACCTCTTCAAACTGCTAAAATGGCAATTATGTTTTAATATAAAATTTAGAGGGCAGTCGGCAAACCATAGCATGAAGCATCATCAGTTTTAGTAAAAACCAAAACCCAAACAAAACCAAACTGTCCCAGAGTCTTCCTCTTATATTTGATTAGTCAGAATTTACACTTCACGCCCAAGTCTAAATCTTGCATTTGTTGAAAGGAAAATGAGATCTCCACTAGCTTAACTGAGATTCACCTCCAGCTTCCTCCCAAGGATATGTGAGGGAATATGACTGCCAGTGTCCTAGGCCGATTCAACATTATTCAGTCTGCCCTTGACAGCAACCATTACTGACTGTGCTTCCCCAAACCTCATCTGTGGGTCCCTGTACTTACTACAGCCTTGTCCTCAGCAGGTAGCCATAACTCCCCTTCATGACCTATGAAATGTCTCATAGCCTGTTCCAGAGGTACCACTCTGGTCCCTCTCAGGTTTATTCTGAAATAAAACTGTCCTATTGATCTACCTTTGCTCCTTTTCCTCCCTTTGTCCTAACATGTGGCCACTAGGAGGAGCCTCAGCAAAATCTGGGTTCTATTCCAGTGAGGAAAAAGGGTAAAAAGAGCCCATGGTAGTCAACCCAGAGAAGTATGAAGATGTTTTTGTCTCAGGTGCCCCATACAGCATCAAGGGAAATAGTGTTTTACATTAACATGGTTTCCCATGTACGATGGAGACTTTATTACATTTTTTTAAAAAGTGTTTGTGGCTAAACATTAAACTTATTTTTGGAGAAGCCATTGATGATGTTAAATTTAAGATTTTGGAAGAAAATTTAAGATTTTGGAAGAAAAAAGAAAAACTGTGAAGCTAGAAAAAATACATAACTTGAGGAATTTTGGCATCTGGTTCAGAGACAGCAAGACAACAAAACAAGTGGGTGAAAGACAAAAGTAACCGGAAGCAGCTCTTTTGGTCATTACCTGGATGACATGGATAATGGCAGAGGCAGAGGAGGGCTGCATGCTAGGTAAGGAGACACACAGATTATAGGCAGGACTGTCAATTCCCAAGGCTAAGACCATTCAAAACAGAATTAAGCTTGTTATTCCAGCTACTTGGGAGGCTGAGGCAGGAGAATTCCAAGTTGGAAGCTAGCCTATGCAATTTAGTGAGACTGTCAAGGAAGGGCTGCGGATATAGCTCAGTGGTAGGTCACCCCAGGCTCGATCCCCAGAATCACAAAAACAAAACAAAAAGCAAAAAACAGAATTAAAACAAAAATTCAACTGCTTTACCAAGGCTGTTTTTGACAGAATATTAAAAAAACAAAACTCGAGTATCTTTATATACACATGGATTTAAGAGTTACAGAACAAAAATAACAAGACTGATGGATTTGTGGGAGAGTATGTTGTAACGTGTAGATGGAAAAAAACTGTGCAGTAATGAGACTAACTGAAAAAGCAAGAAGCAAGCAATGAAACAAGCACAAGACTCAGAGGAGAAGTCTCACCTGGTATTTGGAGTACTCTCATTCCTGTCTCTATATAAAATACTTGGCCTTACGTTATACTTATTTGTGTATCTTTTATTATTTTTAGTAGTAACTAAGCCCTATGTAGGAAAGCATTGTAAGGAACTGTATCATTTTCACAATTTATATCTATGTAGCATCTAGCAGAGACCTTTTAACAACACTATTGTTCAGATATTTATTAAATTGAAAGAATGATTACAGAGATGCTAGGGAGAGAAGGACTTCGTGACCCTAGTAGGGTAAAGTTAGAGCCTCTGAAGGGAGAAGAACAATAATAAGTCTATATAATTAAATTACAGAGGATCAGAGCGGAAAAGGAGCTTTATTTTAAGAACACTAGTGCAAGGGAAGGAAGAATGAGAGATTTAAATAAATTCATCTCGACAATTCAAAAGAGAGTCAAATTATAAAGGGTTTAAGCACAATTATTTCAGAATTATCTCCTAAATCATATTAAGCATCATTGTTTATATTTCTGTTTGTGACATCTTTCCTTGAGATCAGAAATAAAGGGAAAGTGTTCAAAGTCAGGGATGGGTGGGAGGTAAATGCTGATTTGCCCAGCATGGAGGCAGCACACGGGTGTAATTAAGCCTTACATTTGCTAGTGTTCAATAGTTTACAAAATCCTTTCCTGTGATTTCTTATTGAGTGGAGAGGATTGAAGGAAATCAGCGTGGTTAAGTCGGGTAAATATCTTTTTTTTCTTTTATACTCACTTTGGCTATGTACCCACTGTGACCCTGCTAAGGTTTCTTCATAAAGCAGCGAGCATTGTTTGCATTCTTAGTTTTCTCCTTCAGTATACATTTATATTCTTAATATGCTGGTAATGAATTATTCCACAATACAGCATATCACCTGGTTTTGGAAAATTTCAAATCCAGGGATTAATATGCCCTTTTTGATGCCATTTCCACCAGCAATAAGCCCTTCTCCTAAGGACCAGCAGCAATCTCAGGTGTGGATAAAGAGGGTACTCTCTCCTCCCTGTACACGGCAGGACTGCTGGGGCTGGGAAACATTACAGTGTCCACACCAGCAGTTGTTTTCCCACCACCAGCCAAGCCTTTCATTCCCCACGTGAAATGGAGGATGTAAATACAATAACCTCCATAAACATTACTTTTGTCCTGAAATAGACAAGCTCGAAGACTTAACAGAAGAGAGTTAATGGATGCAGAAAGGAAACAATAAATGTAGTTAAAAGATATTGCACTGATTCAATGATGCACATTTTCCCCTTTCCTTTTCCCCCATTTTGGTGTCTTTCAAACTGGGAGTCTGTCTTCCAGGGTCTGCTGGGAGAACAGTCTGTTATAGTTGTTATTGTTATTTCATCTGTAGCACAATTTTTGGACTGAATATTGACGGAAGAAGGCAAAGTCCTGGAGTTAAAAAAGAGGATTATCCTTTTAAGAGATGCTGCATCATCCATGCTTTTAGTGGCACAGAAGATGCTACTGGTTTGAGACTGATGATTCATGGTATATATGAGTTGCCTGTGTTTGCATAACAAATGACCTTTAAAATGTAGCAGCTTGAAGAAACATTAGCTGCTTTTGTTGGTTGAGAATCTATAAGGTGTTTACAGTTGACACACCACTTCTTTGAAACTCATCGATTGTTCCAGTACTTGTATTTGGTTGTCATCACACTTCCTGGAAACAGTTGATGAGGATGTCCGAGGTATTACTTATAGTTGGGTGCTCTGGATCAGGGTCACTCATGAAGCTGTAGTCATCCGAAGACTGGCCTGGGCTGGAAGGTCCACCTCAAGCTCACTTCCATGACTGCTGTCCAGAGGCACCGATTCCTCACCATGGGGCCCTCTTCAAGTGTTACGAAAGTTGACTGGCCTCCCCTGAAGTGACAGATCCAGAACACTGAAGTTGGAAGCCACAGGGACTCTGTACGCCTGAGTCTCTGAAATCCTACACTGTCACATCCACTTTATTCAGCAGAAGCAAGTTATTAAGTTCAGTACACACTCAACAGAAAGGAAAGTAGTCTCTACCTATCAGAGTAAAATCTATCAAGGAAAAACATGATTGAAAAGTTAGTCATTGATTAAAAACTTTTATTTTAAATGTATGTACAATATATGATAAACTAAAGTCTAACAGCTCCTTTTAAGTACAGAAGAAAAGTGATATTAAGTATAATGTTATAATTTACAGGGCTTTTTTCCAGTGGTGTATAAAATAACCCACTATGTCTTAGATTCAATATATACAGTTAACAGGTCTTTTAAAATCACTGAAAAGAAAGCTTCGTAATCAATTACCTTTATTGACATAACAAACCAGCAACAATTTCCCTGGATTTTGCTTTTTAAAATTAAGGCATCATGATCTGATGAAGTGGTATTTTAGAGTTTTATGGAAACTTTTGAATCAGCCCCATCTTGAAGTGAAATGACTTTTCGACTTGCATTTTTCCCTTGATCTTCATGTCTGAGCAAAATACTATGTACTGGACTTTTTCATAATTATCCTAGCAATTAAATGGATGTCTGGGCACTGGAGTTTTCTACCTACACTTTGAAAGTTTGGGACATAAAGCAAACCCCACCAACACAGGGTTCACATTCCATGGGGACACCCACACAATCATACTGGTTATTAAAATATTGAGATAATTCCATACCAGGAATTATATTTATTTATTATATATATTTATTTATATTTAACCACCTCTAATTCCCAATCCCCCTACTACCACCCATGACTTCCCAAGTATCCAACAACTAAGAGGAGAGGGAGGAATGGGAAGTTGCTCTCAAACCAGTTGCTTTTTATCTAGCACACCTCTCATGCCTGGATGCTGTGCCCCATATTTTTTGACTGTCACTCTTCAGTTTTGTTTGGACTGCTCTAAGAAAAACACCATAAACAAGGTGGCTTAGAAACAACAGACATTTACTTCTCACTGTTTCCGAGGTTGGGAAGTACAGGATGAAGGCTCTGGCAGATTTGGTCAGGACTCACAGATGGTGCATTTTCTGTTGCCATGACATGATAGAAATGCATAGCTACCCCTCTAGGCCTCTTCACAATGGTTGGTCATGAGCTGATCACTGCCAGTGGCCATACCTTTTAATACTATCACCTTGAAGACTAGGGTTCAACATACAAATATTTGGTGATAGACCACAGCGCCTTTGTATCGATGATAATGAGAACTAATAATTTCTTTTATATTCTTTTAAGGACAGTAAACTGATCTTAGAACAGGAAACTCTTAAGTTTGATATCTAAATATATCTAAATTTGGATTGTTGTAATTTCTTTTTCTGTTTTTTTGGTACTGGAGATCAAACTCAGGACCTTGGGCTTTTCAGGCAGGCACCGTGTGCTGAGCCACATCCCAAGCGGTTGTTGTAGATTCTTAACAGAGCAGTATTTTGTGGATTTACAGAGTGGATGTATTTTAGGTCTAGTGATAGCTCAGCTACAAATAAATAAATAAATAAAAGAGTTGTTTGACATTTTGAAAGATCACAATTATTTAGGGAGTATTCTGAATAATGCCAGAGTTAAGGGACATTTTATTTCTTAGTGAGGGAAATAAATACTTAAATCATAAATCTGATCAATATTTCTATTAGAAAAAAATTTATAAGCTGAAGACAAATATTTTATAATAATATATTTTCTGGTGGTTTCTGTCTTTTCTCATAGCACTGATTCTTTAGAGAACTGTCAAGATTATGGATTCACATAAGCATAATGTTTAATAATTTTTTTGAGACAAGGTCTCACTTTGTAGTGAACTCCTTGAACTCACTATTTGGTCCAGGCTGGCCTTGAACTTGTGGCGATCCTCCTGCTTCAACCTCCTAAGTGCTAGGATTACAGGTGTGCACCATCACACCTGGCTAAATAAATATTCAAGATATTTTTATAAAATAACATTTTTCCAAAAAATACAGAATACCTACATTTACAAAATGGTTTTTATAAGATTTTTTCCAGGTTTGTTCTTTTCCTGTTTCTTTTTAAGTCAAGGACTACAAATTAAACATAAGAATGAAAGTATTTCTAGCTACCTATAGAATAAGTGGACATACGGAAGATTTTAGTACAATGTGACATTCATAATAGTTTGAAAACAAAGCCAATGAGCAACAAAAAAGTGAAAAGCAAATGAACTCAAGGTCTTTCAACAGGACCCCAGACCCTGTTTTAGTCATTATTTGCTCCATAAGAATAAAAACTTGTGTACTACTATATGACCACTAAAACATGGCTTAATTTTCTAACAATGTTATCTTTCTGTCTACATAAAGAAAATGAGGGGAAGCAACTACAATACCAAATCACAGTAGTTTTTTAAATTTATTGATTTATAAATCATAATTAGAATATGATGCTTCTCCAAAGTTTTAACCATTTACAATACTACTAAACTGGACTGGAAAAATTATTTTCAATTAGCTGTTTGCCTTCATGTTCCTTAGCAGTGGTTTCCAAACTTGTTAAGGTGACCAAATACATGGAAGCCATGATGCCCTTTACAGAGAGAGCATCATGAATTACTGATGTATTTAATCCCAGCATAAAATTATACCAGCTAGGAACAATTTTACCACCAGAAGATATCTTCATTATAGTTTCTACATTTCAAAAAACTACTACTATAAATATTTATTAGACCACATATCACAGTGGGATAATAAATAACAATCTGAATCAAGCCAACTACCTAGCAAGACATGGTTCAAAAACAAATTGGGTATTTGAGACAACTGCTCTTTTAATTTTCTCCTCTTCCCTGTACTTTGCTTTTACCTAGCCTTAGCTCCCAGATCTGCTTTCTTGGCTGTTTTAAAGCCTGCTATCTAACTTGGCCCCATAGTATCCAAATCTTGATTTCTACCTGTGAATGCAGTTTTCATGCACTCCAGCAGCTCTGCAGTCTATTTCAGTGAGGCAGGGGGATTGAGGTATTTTAGAGACTGCCATCATATAATTTTAAGGTATAGTACCCTATCACAGATATTTTGAGAAGTGAATATGCTTGAAATGGGAATTCCTAAAGTCTTCCTTTTTTAAGATAGGATTTTGAGATTTAACTTTTCAAAGTATTTTTGCTCCTTTTCAAAGCAATGGTCCAGTTAGAAACTGTTCCATGACCCCTGTTATGCTCTGGATGTTTGTATTCCCCTGAATTTGCATTTTTTAAATTTAATAAAAGGGCATATTTATGTTTACAGACATTTCAAAAACAAAAATAAAACATATATTCTTCTACTTATTAACCTTTTGCAAAATGCCAACAGACCTCATGCTGTATGAAGGTCTCGAAGGATTAGGATTAGAAAAATCAATACAGTTCACTCACAGTTCACCAAGACATCACTGAACTAACATAGTTAAGACAAAAACAAAAAGGACTCAAGTTGTGTTGTAGCTTGATAGTTTGATTTAATTTGATTTGCCCAAAATAACAAAAGCATTTCAAGCATCTTTATGTAGTTAATCGCCTGCATTAATCTACTAAATTCTGAACAAAGGTTATTAGCAAGTTTTCAAAAAACTTAAAAATTAAACAGCTGCTTCAAAACCACTAAGTAAAATGTATTTAAGAAACTAATCAGGACAGATGCCATAACTTCATTAGAACACCATTACTCATTTTTTTTTTCTTTTTTTAAACAAAGCATTTGTGTTATCTGTTTTTTTTTTTGTTGTTGTTGTTGGGTTTTTTGGTTTTTTTGAGACAGGGTCTCACTATGTAGTTGAGACTGACCTGGAACTCACTATGTAGCCCAGGCTGGTCTCAAACTCACAGCAATCCTCCTGCCTCAGCCTCCCAAGTGCTGGGATCACAGGCATGCGCCACCACGCCCAGCTAGCATTTGTGTTATCTGTTTGGCTATTAGCATTACCAATTTATCTATAATATTTAATAAGGTAAATTGTAGGCAAAAATTTAGTATAGTTTCAATAGAAAAGTCTTCTTTCCCCTTGAAAATACAGCAGTATTGAAAGGACTAATTTTTCTGTGCATCAGTTATATGGAAGCTTCCCATCTATGACAGGAACAAAAACAGTATCTACAAATCTTTGTAAACGGATCTTTATCATTTATAAACATAAATACTCCAAATTATTTACAGCCAACAGCAGAAATTAAAGTATCAATTCAGTGATCCAGGGCTCTTTGTCTCGCCCAGCTTTACCCTTCCCTCTCTCCCATCAAGCACTGAAACAAACTAAAGCTCTGCTCAGGACCACTCTCGGGTACTAGTGATGATAGTGGGTCACTTACACTGAGTTAGTTTATCTGCAGGTTCATTTCTCCCCCCCGTCCAAAAAAAAAAGCACTCTCATTCTGGCAAAAAGCTTTGCTTAAAAAAAATTCTAGATTTATACAAATGTGTCTTCTGTTGAAGTCCAAAGACAAGAATACTATCTTGTTTGTCACAATATGTGAAAAGACCCAGTGTCAATTTGTTTCTTTACAGTACAGCTATGTTAACATTCACCTTATAGTCAGAGTGGTGTTTCCAAACTATGCAGTGGACTTCCGGGGGATGAAGAGGTAGCAGACTTGATTATGTCTATTGTAAGGCGAATTCTGCTCTCAACAGCATTGTTATTTTTGTCGGGAGGGGGTGGAGGACTGGAGTACATTTTGTAGGAACATCAACTTCTGCGTCATTGTCATCAATGAGGGGGTAAGAGGTTCTGAATCTTCCATCCTAAACTCATGATATGTCATAAAATTGTGAATCAAACTTGATTCTGGTTTTTCTAACCCTTCATAAAATAACCAGGAAATGCACTCCGCGCTCAAATCTGAGTTTGAATTCTGTTCAGACCTCTAAGCCACAAGATCTGGCCCTGCAGCAAGATGTATCTCTTCAGTATCCTCTGGTAATTCTTCCCCAGGTATTTCTTTCATGTTTCATGGCCAGCTTTTTTTTTAAACAGCTAGGTGGAATTGTTGAAATAAGCTGGCTCCAGAGTAATGTCCCCATACCTAGAAATAGTGACCATAAGCACTGTTCTACTGAGAGCTCTGAACAACTGACAGGCTTTCCTTCAAACTACACAATTATCACCTGTACCACAAAAGTGTCTAAAACAACTGAGCAGAAGATGGCATTATTAAAGATTCCTTCAAACACATTTCTTTCATCATGGATTTTTTGGGTATTTATTTCATTGAAAGTTTGCACCAGCACAAGGTATTAAAAACAATAGCATAATGTTCTGGAGGATCATGCAAAGGAGCACTTCTTCCACTAGCGATATAAAAAAACAAACACAAACAAAAAAACCCACAAAACTTTTCTCCAACAGAGTATAAAAACTACTGAGTTGATAGAATGTATGACCCCAAATATGCATCACTGTGCATGAGCAGCTTATTTCTACCATATGGTTTCAGAAGCAAGACAGACTCTGTGGGTGGTTCTGTTGCTGGAGCCAGTAAAGCAAGTATGTATCCATTATGAGGTTTACCCACAGCATCTGCACAGCTTTAAGAGGTAAATCCTAGAAATGATGTTAATCTTGAGTAGTACAAACCTCTGTGAAAGCAAGTCACTGCTACATTAACAGTTAAGTTGGAACTGCAGAAGATTTGATATGCTGTTGTAGACATTTTGTCTCCACGTAACTGCTTTAACAATGCTTGTAAGGTTATTCATCTGTGAGAATATCAGAGGATTCTTCAGCTACATCAGTTCCAGCAATACCTACTGCAAATCCAACATCTGTACAGAATTCTTATGTTGAACTCTAATTATCAATATGGTAATAGATGGGAATTTAAGTGATTAGATCATGAAAGTGGGGCCCTCATGAATTGAATTAGTGCCTTTACAAGAGTGCCATTAAGTTGCTTTGCTTAATGTATGCAAATACATGAACCAGAGAACAGTCTCTCACCAGACAATTATGCTGGCACCTTCATCATGGACTTTCTAGCCTTCGAACTTATGAGGAATACATTTCTATTGTTTATAAGCTACCTAGTTTATGCCATTTTGATATATTAGCATGAATGGAATAAGATAAACCAGACTTCTGGGTTATAATTAATAGTATTACATTCACCTACTGAGTATTGTCAGGTGCTTAATACAGTTCTTACTCTTAATAGGCCTATGAAGAATCAATCATCCTAATATTGTAAATGAAATAACTTGCCCACAGATGTGTGGCTACCAAGTGACTGAATGAGCAACCCAGCCTGGACTCCTCAGAGGACTCACACTGATGATCTTGTCGGTTGCCATGCTTTGCTATCACCATGGAGATCAACTTTCTGCATTATAAACAGGCCTTCAGGCTTCTTTCCCTTCCCTCCCTCTCTTCCTTCCTTGGTTCTTTCACTAGAGATTACTCATTCAGGTAACCAAAAATAAATTATTTCACTGCCACCTGCTACTAAGAGGACCAGAGCCCAAGGCTTATGCTAATCAGCAAATCTTAAGAGAAAGGAAAATACATGCCTTAAAAATCCTGCTACACAAGTACAAGTTGGTCATGGGTAGAGTAAGCAGATGTTGCTGCTTGGACAGTAACCACCACAATATATTATTCAGATTCATTGAGGAATAAAGTATTTGATGTTTCTTGCTAACACTTGAAATCTCTGCACCCCGTATAATTAAGCTTCTGGATTTAAAAATAAAAACAGACTATTCATAATTATTTTCCATGATCTTTAGGTCATCTTTACCAATGACATGGTTAAACCATACCATATTAGTATTATTAATACTGCTTACAAAGTTTATTATAATGGTTTAATGTAAACAATCCAGGATAAAGTGTATTTATCCCATTTTTTCTGTGTGAGTCAGTCTTGTTCGTGGTTGAAATTGTTTAAAAATTAGACTATTTTCTATTAAAAATAAACACAATGAAAACTGCCCGTTTTCTAAATGCATTATGCCCCTTTTATAATATCATACTGACGCTTCCAAATATAAAATTTTTCAGTTAACTGAAGTATACATCTCTACTTACAATAGAAAATCTTTTGATGAATTTATTCCTACTTTGCTTAGCAAAGAAACATAAATTTTCTCTTCCTTGATTCATTCATATGAACATATATTTCATATATATGAAGCTGTAATATAATCATGTCTTTGGGGCTATCCTGTATAAGCAAAATATACTATATACAACACAATTCCTGCTTGCCACAAATTTTTGACTCTGCAGTCTTCTGCCTATGAGGCAATTTACTTCCCTTTGTGCCTAATTCCCCACCGGCTTTCCCCTACCCCCCAAATGTGTCCAATGAAGTTATTACAAATAATGCATGCATTATGTCAGTAAAGTTCTTCATGATATCTGTAAGGCTCGAGACCCAGGAGGATAAGACAGTTTTTGTTTATAGATGTATCTATGTGTCCTATAGTGCTTCTTAGTGTTTCTATCAGCTTAAATAGTATTTTAGTGTTTTTCACTTTCAGATTTTCCTACAATTTCTTGACATTTATTGCTTAAAAATATTTTAGTGGAAAAGGTCTCTGAATCAAATTTTAATTTCCATAAATGTCTAGAGCAATGGCTACAAATTAACATGAAATTTGAATTTGTATTCTTTGACAGTATGTTCAGAGAAATGGTGACCAGATCTTAATACCAGAATTATGAAGGGTTGCCAATACATTTCCTAGTGAGAAGCATTTAAAACTTTCCAGTGTTCATTGTGATAAGGTTCATAGTTCAAACAAATTATTGCTGCTTTACAGTTTATATAATTAAATGAAACATGTTAAACTCAAGGGAAATTTTAATAGGTTACTTGCAATTGTTATTGCAGGCAACAACTTGTACATGATTTTATTTCCAAATCCACAAAAAACAAATTTTATACAAATCAGCACTGTAAAAATGTCAATTACAGCCCCAGAGGCATTGCTGGCAGAATAATTGTCTAAATTCTAGGATATGGGAAACAGGTTTTTTTTTTCTGGATTCCTTTTTTTTTTTCATTTTCTTTTTTTTACAAAAAATTTACAAGTGAAATGTTACTACGAAACTTTTTATAAGGAATTTTTGCAAAACATTTACATTTTACCATCAACTATTTCTGTTTTAAAATCATTATGTAGATTTAATACCCTATGCTGCACATCAATTTATGTGGGATGACAACTTAGTGACATGCATAAAAAAACACCACAAGGCATTAAAATGGAGACTTAAATACAAATATTGTTGCAATAAAACAGTTATAAAATTGAAAAATAGGACCTAAACATCATGCTTATCTAAGTTTGACAAATTAACTTTTTCTCCTAGATTACACACTTTTATTACTGCTCTCATGAGAGTGTGATAAATAATGACAACATCAAGTTCTAATGTAATCAGCAACACATACACAAACCTAACCAAAGAAAGTATACTGTAAGAAAAAACTATTCTAACACTGGAGTTCTACTATGATAAATACATAGCTTTGCACTGATAATTACAAAAAAGAAAAGTTTTATAATGGTGGCAAAGGGAATGAACAGTGAAATGCCATTAAACAAGACTCTACTGCACATCTGTGCCCTATTACTTATAACAGCTATATCCCACTGAGTCAAAGAAAGGACACTGAAATTTACGATTCTTATAAGACAGAAAAGTGGACTCAGAATGGTATGCAGAACAGACTGTCAAAATATTTCTAATTTCAGTGGTGAAATGTGCACCTGCTAACACAAATTAATATATGCCATAAAGCTATCCAGATTCAGTTTGATAAATTTATAATAGGCCTCATTGTTGATTAAAAAATAATTTCTATTTCTGATAAACATACATGGATTTTCATTAAAACTAGTTCAGGAAATAATGATGCAGAGTGCTCATACTTGGTATTAACAACAACAAAAAGTGTCAATCGGAGGAAACATGATTAAAACATTAAGTATCTTTGCATAAAAAAATTTATAGCACTGATTGTGTAGCATAATGATAAAATATATATTTGATGTTTCAGCTCCTATGTAATAAAATTAAAATTAACACTACCAACTGCTCCTCTGTACCAAACAAAACAACAAACTAATTCTGATGTTTTAAAGCCAGATACATCAGTTGTTAAAGAGTACATTAAATAAAATATACAAAACAATTTACAAAATCCAACTAAAATTTAAAGACTTTGTTACAAGTCTACAAAAGCTTTAAGAAACTTGAAATTTATAACCACAGTGTAAAAATTTTTTTCCTTTAATCTCAAAGCTTTTTTATACAAACTGAAAGCACAAAAGACCTTCAGTTTTATATAACGCTACAAAGGGCTGGCCTAAAGTGTACATAGTGTAAACAGTGATCATTACAGTATTTCTCCTTCATCAAAAATACAAGAAACATCACAATTTTGGAAGAGAATTTGCATGAGTAGTACTTTTCCTGAAATAATAGAGAATGCATAAGAAAACATGGACCTATTTTCAAACAGTTCCCAAACCAATGATTTAATAAACCAAGCAGGTAAAACTTTAGTTTTAAAATTGCTCATTTCATTTTATGATTCTATGTAAATATTTACTAAAAATGAAGATTTTACTATTTAAGCTATTAGAATTATCCAATTTTTATCATATGAAACTTTTGGCCATCTTTCCTAATAAAACCATTTTCTATAAGAACCTTTCATGAACAATGAAATATATCTTTATCTTTAGTCATTAGTTGAAAAGTATTGACTTTCCAAAAATAATTTTTGCTTCATAGTATCATATCTATTATACATTTGTTAGGCCGCCTAGATGTTTAGGGAAAATTCAGTTACTGATATACCATAAAGATATAAATTCCCAATTAACATTCTAACAGTACTAGAAATAAAATGGGATTGGCCAATTTTTAGTAAAGGAAAACAAAAATTATATTATGGTTAAAATATAATTTTCTGCTGGCCTTGAAAAAGAGTGATAATTCTTTCTTTGGCTACCAAGTCAAAGCATAAAGAATTCTGCACATTGTCAACATAACTCATATTTACAGAATATGAAACTACAAAATGATTTATAATCTATGCAAATATTTCCAATATAAACATTTAAAATGAAATATTGTGGTTCAACCTAGGGTTAGGAATATAATCAGTCCTAACTTTAAAAGACTGCATGTTAAGTTGCTTCACTTTACTTTCTGAAGCTATTATGTGTTCTGTTTTAACCATTTTTGCCCCTACCATTTTCCTAAGTTTTCAGTCTAAAGTTTTAACCTAAGATTTATCTCTAAGTTCCTCTTGAGTCTCCAAAATGGAGAAAGTAATTGGATTTCATTGATTGTCTGAATACACACTACTACAATGTAGTGGTAATAAAGATCTGAGGTGTAGCTCAGATTTCTGTGTTGGAACTTACCTAATTTAATGTTTGAAGAATTTCTAACACTTAGAAAAGACGGCCAAAACTATTTCAAGTTGATTTTCTAAAAATCAAGCTGAGGAAATATAGTAGCATTCCTATCTTCATTTAATAGTTTTCTGTGCTATAGAGAAAAGGAAATATATGTAAATTACTACTGACTGAATTTGAAAGTACTTTCAAAGAAAATAAGTCCAATTAAGGTCCAGCCTGCAAACTACTGAGGTCTTTTTAAATACATTAATATATGATGTTGGGGGGGGGGTTCTGTTTAAAGGTTATGTGATATATTTCCAAATAACTACAATTTATAACATGAAGGAAATACTTTTCTATTCGTTTCCAGTATATCAACTTGCTTTTTGTATTTTTTAAAATTTCAACACTTAAGGTGTTGAACCCAAACCCTGGAATACTTAAAAGAAGCCAAGAATGAAATCATGATTTCCTACTCCGTAATCCACTCGACCAGCCCATTTCCAGATTTTCAAAGGTGTGTAAACTTAAGTGCAGCACTAGAGGTCTCTGTTATAAATAGCTTTTCAGAATTCTTCCATGTTGGTCGAAACACTGGGAGTTGCTGGATTTGAATCTTGAGAAATGGCTGCAACGGTGACAATTCTTGGGGAGCCAAGCACCTCTGTAACAGATGAGTCCAGTTCTCCCGAGGTAACAATGGCAAGAGCTGTCCCACCTCCTTTCTTATTCTGGTGCGTTTTGACATGTTTGGAAAGATGATCACTCCGCATAAACCTTTTAGAACATTCTGGGCATTCAAATCTCTTTTCACCTATAAGAAAAACAGATGAATTTATATACATTTTAGTTAAATAAAATTATAATTTTAAATAATTTCTCTTCTGGTCATGCTATACTTTTTGCATGGTAGGGATTTTTCTATAGTTTTATCAGATGCACAGTATTTTTTCTCTATTAAAAATACTATCAAATAAACCACGTAGGACAGGAGATAAACCATGTGAATGAGAATACAAGATGGAAGTTAAAGACCTAGTTTTCCTATGAAGTGGAAATAAAAGCTTGAGCAAGTAAAATAACTGTTCTAGGCCTCACCTTCTCTGTCCACAAAATAAGATGGCTCCTAATACACGATCTTAAAAATCACTGTCAGGTGTGACAATACATAAGTGTTCAAGCCTCATGTCTATTCTTTCAGTTTTAATCCCTATAAATATGAAATATCTTCAAACTGTTTTATTTATTTATTTATTTTTTGGTACCAGGGATAGACTTGGGACCTTGCACTTGTAAGGCAGGCAGTGGCACCACTGAACTAAATCCCCAGCCCTCAAACTGTTTTAAATGAAGAATTTAATGGTGTAATGAGTCTTTCACAAGGCAAAAATACTGAGAGGTAAGAACATACCACATTTCAAATTAAGTTAGTTTTCTGGTTTCACAGACTACTACCATTATTTTTTGCTATATAAAATGATCCTTAAATATACCCTCTTCGAATAAGACAGTGCTAGTGGAACAACTATGCTAATGCAATAAAAACTACAGAGTCTGTCCCCCCCAAAAGTATACACACTTCAGGAAAAGACAAAATAGCATGTTTTTCCAACAGATGGTGTTACCCTCATATGGGGGACATAGAGGATGTTGTATATTGCAGAAAATCTAATACACTGCTGGCCCTTAGAGAAATTGAAAATGCATGTGCAGCAATCTCAATGACCAACATTACCCAAGCGGCAGTTCACTGTACTAATAAATGCCTGGCCATTGGAGTACCACCTGCAATTGAAGAGGACAAAGTAACTTGTATTAATCTCATGATATCTCAAAATTTAGTATTAAAATATTTATAGAAGTTTTTCTTTTCCTAATGTGTGCATACATTTTTTTGGTGAACTCTGTATATGTTAACTAAAAAAGAAAAAAGTCATTTTTGTGTGTGTGTAAAATTGGCGGGGCACATGAAAATTTCATTAACTGGCACATCCTGATGTTCACATGGGTAAGTATTGTAGACTTAGCATTTTCTTCTACATTTTTGCTTATGGGGATGAAATGAGGTTTTTTTCTAGTTTGATAGTGAAACTTGGGTAATAAGAAAATTCAATTTGGCAGATTTCTTAGCCCCGCCTTTAATGTATCAAGAGACAAACTACAAAGCTGTTTGTTCATGTGAGGTTTTCCCCTTTTATTTGCTTGACAATCAGACAACTTGTTAATATTACAGAAAGATTCAAGGCATCTGATTTATAGTATGGATCCTTATGCCACACTGCCAGACTGCAACTAGACACTGATCATTCTGTAAGTACACAGCTGGAGATCAACCAGTACACAGTGGCCTCAACAAATTATTATGGGATTTTCATAAACTCAATTTTTTTTTTTTTACCAACACCTACAGAATATGTACAGTGCGCCAGACACTGGTGATATGAGAAACAAAGGAGTCTCTGATTTTAAGGACTCTCCATTCTCTTGAGATAGTTAATGCAACCACATACTATAGAGTGGTAAGTTTCACTTAAGAAATGAAGAGATTCCAATCCTCAGCTACTCAGTGGTAAACCACAAGATGAGTGGGAACTAATGGTGACATGGTGTGTGAACTTCTTAGTCTACTTAAGTGTGTGGGTATTTAATTAATTTCCAATAATAAAAGCTGGCAAGAATCTCAAATATGCAAATTATACCATACAATTACACGTTCATTAGAGGAATTACACATTTTAGTTCATCGTCCATTTTTACAATAGTGTTTTCTCTTGTCAGGTAATTTCTAAATTCCCTACCTTGTGTAAGCATTATCAGTATACTTTATCTCAAAGATGTAAAGAGTGTTTATGCTAAGTGATATCTTTTTGACAAATTCAGAATACATGAATACTTATAATAATTAATGCATCTAATTATTAAAATTATTGGTATGTTACAGTGGTAAGTGGAATGTCCTGATGAAAATGTCCATGTTCCTACCCCTGGAAGTTGTAAGCATGTTACAAGGTACCAGGGACTTTGCAGCTTTAAGGTCATGGAAAATTAACTTAGGAAACTTATTTTGATCAGGGTGGTCCCAATCTAATCAATATGAGCTGTCCAAAGCAGACAGCTTTCTTTAGCTCATGTCAAAGAGGTTAAATGTGTGAGAGAGCCCTGACCTGAGCTGCTGCAGATCACACGGCAAGTCTGATGAGAACATGGGCAGCCTTCAAGAACAAACAACGGCCCCTAGGTTACAGCCACCAAGAAGCAGGGACCCAAGTCCTACAACAGCTGAGTTTAATTGATGGTATATATGAATTTGGAAGCAGATTATTCCTGACAACCCCCAGGAAGGAATGTAACCCTGCTGATACTTTTTTTTTTTTTGGTACAGGGAATCCACCTTGGGTCCTTGAGCTTCCAAGGCAGGCAGAGGCACCACTGAGTTAAATCCCCTGCCCAAACCCTGCTGATAACCTTGACTTCACTCTGTGAGACGATAAACAGTATACTTCCGCTGAGCCCACCGGACTTCTGACCTAATGAACTATAACATAATGTTAAAGATGTGTAAAATATTTTAAGCTGCTAAATTTGTGATGTTCTCAACTCTGCTGAACATTTTTATAAAAATGGAAGCACGTGTTTGCCAAATATTTACTGTGTATTTAAATGATCACATTTTTCTTTTATCATTAACATGGTGAATTACATTGCTTGAGTGATTTTCAATTGTTCAAACCGCCTTTCATTCCTAGAATAAACTCTACTTAGTTCAGATGCAGTAGTCTTTTCATATACTACTGAATTTGGTTTGTCAATCCTTTGTTGAGAATGCTGGCACCTAACCTTATGATATTAGGCTCTAGCATTTTTCTGAATTCCCAGTAATGTCTTTGCCTGCTTGTTATGATGATGCAGGCTGAGATATGTTCTCTCTTTATTAATTTTTAGAAAGAAGCTATGCATAATTGATATTGTTCCTTCCTTAAATGTTGTAATTTAACAAATGAAACAATTTAAGAACAGTTTTCTTTGTTGAAAGTTTTAAACATTAAACCCAATTTATTCAAAAGAAATGGAACTATTCATGGTATCTATTTCTTGAGCTAATGGTAGTTTGTGTCTTTTAAGAAGTTGGTTCACAAATCTAGGGGAAAGACTGTACACAGCATTCCATTATTACCCATTTAATGTCTACATGGTCTTTGGTGATACTGGTAAATTTTCTTGGCCAGTCTGGCAAAAGGACTTAGCAGTTTTACCTTTTCAGTAAACCAGAGTTTGGTTTCACTGATTTTCTCTATTGCCCTATTTTCAATTATTTTCTAGCTTCTTGTTTAGCTTTAACTGCGTTTCATTTTCTAGCTTTCTAATGTGAAAGCTTACGGTACTATGGTCAAAGACCTTCCTCTTTTTTTAACCAATGAAAGGATTTAATGTTAAAATTCAATCTTGCTGGGTATGGTGGCACACACCTGTAATCCCAGCACTAAGAGATAGAGGGCAGGAGGATCCTAGCAAGTTCCAGGCTGCCCCTGTCTGCATAGTGAGTTCAAGGTCAGCCTGAACTACAAAGCAAGATCCTGTCTCAAACATTCACACCCCCCAAATCACTGGAAGCATTGCACAATTTGCATACATGATATTCTGTTTAAAATATTTTCTTTTTTTTCCTCATTGAGTTTATTGTAACATTTTAGGTGTACAGTACAGTTACATTCATTATTGGGATCTTGTACCTTTACATGACAGGCCTTGGTTCTCATTTTTTCCCCTTGTCCATGCCCTCCCTTCACCTCCTCCTCCTCTCCCCATTTACAAACACTTTATTTCCATTTTTTCATTTTCTCATATTTTTTTCTTTTCCCTTATTCCCTTTCCCCTACCCTTCCCACTTTTCCTATACCTTTAGCCTTTTCTTCCTATTTCACATTGTCAATTATCTCATTAGGATCTTATATACAATTATAGTTTTTCACATCAGAGAATCTATTCGGTATTTACACATGTGTGACTTATTTATTTCACTTAGGAGTATATCCTCAATATGTAACCATTTTCCTATGAATGAATCTAATTTCTCATTCTTTATGGCTGAGTAGTATTCCATTTTGTAGAAAAACCACATCTTCTTTATCCAGTTTCCAACTGATGGGCAAATGGGCTGTTTCCAAGTTTTAGCTATTACAAACTGTGCCGCTATAAACATAGGAGCACATAAATCACTGTGACATGATTCTTTTAATTCTTTTGGAAAGATACCCAGCAGAGGGATGGCTGGGTCAAGTAGAACCTCTAGTCCCAGCTCTTTGAGGTATCTCCATATTGATTTCCATAGTGGTTGCACCAGCCTGCACTCCCACCAATGGAGAAGGGTTCCTTTCTCCCCATAACCCTGCCAACATTTGTTATTGTTTGATTTCTTGATAGCAGCCATTCTTTGTGGGGTGAGATGGAATTTCAGTGTTGTTTTCATCTGCATCTCTCAAATAAATGGTGTTGGAAAAACTGGATTTCAACCTGCCAAAGATTAAAACTAGACCCTTATCTTTCACCATGCACTAAACTAAAATACAAGTGTATTAAAGATCTAAATATTAAAAAGAAACACTAGGGCCAGAGATTTAGCTCAGTGGTTCTGTCGCCTGCCTTGCAAGCACAAGAACCCAAGTTCGAACCCCGGTACCAAAAAAACAAAAAGAAAAAAGAAACACTAAACTTGCTGGAAGGTAAGTTAGGCAGAACTCTTGAAGACACTAGCATAGGAAAACACTATTAACAAATCCTCAGTAGCACGGGAACTAGCACAAAGATTCAAAACAACTGCAATCTCATCTTATTAAGAAGCTTCTGCACTGCAAAAGAAACCATCAACAGAACTAACTTTTCCCAACAATGTGGGAAAAAATTTTTACCAGCTGCTCCACAGACAAAGGGCTCTTATCTAGAATATATAATGAACTCAAAACAATCAGCACCCCCCAAATATAAAGACCCGAGTCAAAAATGGGCATCTGAAATTAACAGACATTTCTCAGACAAAGAAGTAAAAGCAGCAAGTAAATATATGAAAAAATGTTGCACATCACTGGTCATTTGAGAGATGTAGATAAAAATATTTTCTAATTTCCCTTGAAACTTCCTCCTGACCCAAGGGCTCAGAAATACGCTGTTTAATTTCTAAGTGGTTAGCAGTTTTTAGTTATTTTTGTTAAGCTTTATTTGTAGTTTAATATAACTATGATCTGAGAACATGCTTTGTTTTTGTTTTTTTGGTACTGGGGATCGAACTTGGGTCCTTGCATTTGCAAGGCAGGCGGTAGAATCACTGAGTTAAATCCCCAGCCTGCCTTTATGGTTTTAAAATTTTTTTTAATTTGTTCAGGTGTATTTCAAAGCTCAGCATACTGTCTTTATTTATGAATATTCCATGTAGTCTATAAATACATGTTCTGCTGGAATACATTTTAAAATAAGTTTTTATGTTTATGGTACATAGCTCCTTTCCTGGAAAAGAAATCCCACCTGACATTTGCTCCCTTTTAATTGCTATGGTTAATTATTAGACCATTTATATTTGTTATCATTATTGATTTGACTAGAGTTAAATATATCATCTTATTATCTATTTTCCATTGTTTCCATTCTCTTTTTTTGGATTTGAATTACTGTTTAATATTCTAATTTAGTTCATTGAACACATTCTATAATAATTTATTAGACCAATATATTGGAATTATTTTAGTTTTTTGTTTGCTCTGCTTTCAAGTCTCTCTCTAGTAAGATTTATTTTTATCTTATTTTATTTATTTTTAATTAATTTTATTGGTACATTTAAAGTATACAGTATGACATTCATCATTGGAAATTTGTACCTTTACATAATCCATCTTGTTATTTTTTCCCCATTCCCTTGCCCTCCCTTCAAACCCTCCATTCTTCCCTATCTACAAAGACTTTGTTTCCACTATTTTTAGCACAAAGAATTTCCTTGGCATTTATTTTTCTAAGTCTTCTTTCATTTGAAAATACCTTTATTTTGCTTTTGTTACAATGAGAAACACTCTTGGAAATAAACAGAAATATTAATGATAGTTAAGGAATATCACAGGAAAGAAAAAGAGAAAGTAACAAAGGGGTTAAGAAAAATGTAGACATTAAAAAAAAATGAATCTGAGTACAACACAAGTTTACTGATAACCCAGAAAGGATAGAAAAAAAGAGAAAAAACAAATGAAGATAAGAGACTATTGTTAAAAGTTCAACTAATTAGCAAATAAAAATCTAAACCTAGATGCATCATTATGAAATTAATAGTATACTAATGATTACTTTCTTTTTCTTTTTTTTTTTTTTTG
>NW_022900916.1:23563876-23565153 GCF_012274545.1 Fukomys damarensis | reverse complement strand
AAAAAAAAAAAAAAAGAGGGATGGGAGCATATTAAAAGGACAGAGGGGCCGGGATTTAGCTCAGTGGTTCCGCCCCCTGCCTCACAAGCACAAGGTCCCAAGTTCGATACCCGATACAAAAAAAAAAAGGAGCCAATCTGAAAGAGCTTCTGAGAGCCAAAGATGGAACAATCTGAGCAAGAAAATAACAGTATTGGATACCAAAGAATAAAATAAATAGTACTCAAGGACCTAGACTAATATAAATAAATGTTTAAACAAAGCAAAAAAAAAAAATTAAGGAAAAAGGTGTGACTTTCTTCCATGAAAATCCCAATTAAAAACTATATAAGAAATGAAGGAAAAAGACCTTTAGAATCCCACAGTAAGATGCTATAAAAGTCAACCTTAGTATTTTCTTTAAAGACAAAAAGCATATTTGCATAGTCACAAAACATTCCCCCAAAACTTCAACATATTTATTAATCACTGTGGTTGTTTTAACACGTTCACAAATTCTTTTGATAATCTTCCTCCCCACACCAAGGATGATATTGATTCTATTCCCGTAATAGTGGATTGAAAGACCTGCTTCTAAGCAAAAGAATATGGGAAGAAAAAAAAATTGGCAGCTTTAGTTACTGACCTAGTTAACCAAATCATCAAGATTAGTAAGACATAGCCACACAACCTCCTCCCCATATTATATAATGCAAAAGACATCGATATCTTCCATATACTTTCCTTAACAATTTATAACTTCAGTCTAATCATGAGAAAACATCAGGTAAATCTGAAGTGAGGAACACTTTACCAAATACCAAATCTAGTACTTGTTAAAAAAGTATTAAGGTAATAAAAGTGAAAGAGAGAGAAGGAAGGAAGGGAGAGAGGGTGGAAGGGAGAGGGACAGGCAGAGGGAGAGAGGGAGGGAGAGGGAGGGGGAGATGGAGGGGGGAGAGAGAGAGAGAGAGAGAGAGAGACAGAGAGAGAGAGAGAGAGACTGCAGAAGCCTAAGGAGCCATGACAAATAAATGTAGTTCTAGATTTAATCCTAGAAGAGAAAAAGTAATTCTCTGGTTTAATTAATAGTATTATAATGATGTTAATTTCATAGGTTTTGAAAGTTACTGTGGTTATATGACAAGTCAGCATTTAAGGAAAACTTGGTAAAGTGCATAGGAGAACTGTACTATCTTTGTAAAATTTTCTATTAAGAGCAAATTTATTTCAAAATAAAAATAAAATATAGTTGTAGGGGAAAAAAATAAGGTCACCTACAAAAAAAAAAAAAAAAA
>NW_022900916.1:23541317-23563787 GCF_012274545.1 Fukomys damarensis | reverse complement strand
AGGGGAAAAAAAAAAGGTCCCCAAAAAAAAAAAAAAAAAAAAAGATCAATCACTCATCACTGGTAAAATAGATGCAGGAAGACAAAAAAGCAATGTAGTTAAAATTATCTGCAATCTACAATGAGCCAAACAAATTAAGTGAAAAAATTAAGTTTTCAGATAAATGTATTTTCCCATTTTCCCCCCTTAGGAAGTATTTCAAAGTGTTTTCAAGCAGTCAAGGGAGTAAAGTGAAAAAGATAAAAATAAGCAAGAAAAGCTAAAAGATTACAGTTGTAAGAATCAGTCCACGGTCAAACAAACACGGAAGGCTCTGGAATAAGGAGAAATTAAAGGGAGTTTGCACTACTCTTGAAAATTTGAAATAACTAAAGGAGATGATAAAGCCAGATGATACAAGGAAAAACAAATAAATTAGAAACTTCCAAGAAAAAACTAAAAACTATGTAAGTCGGGAAATGTAATAACATACCTACATGGTCATGTGTAATTATTTACTAATTTTCAATTTTAATAACTAAGCTATGAAAACAGATTAGTGCTTATCGAAGAGAATAAGCATTTTAACTTTAAGACAAAGAGAAAGCAAACTTTTATGTGACAGGTAAAAATAAAACTTTACCATTATTTAATTACTATTAAGTAATGAATCAAGAAATAATGTTTGGTCTGAAAACAATTTTACAAAACAATCAGTGTCTTCGAAGGTAAGGTAAATGTTTAACTCTTGATGCAAAAAGTCATAGTGGCAAATACTGATCTATCAAGGAGGAATAACAGATTAGTTTATTATTTAGATATATGGCAATCATCACAGGAAAAACGAAAATAAACAGTTCAAAAGGTTAACAATGATTTCTTCTGGGAACCAAAAGGGGTGGAACAAAGAGCATCTTTTACATTGTAAGCTCCTCTGTAAGACTTTATTTCTAAATGCTACATGCATCATTTTGAAAACCTAAAAATTTTTTTTTCCCAAAAGATCATCACTGTTTTTTAGCAGAGACTAGAACTAACTCATTTATTCATACTAAGTCATTGACAGTAATGATTAGGACAGTGAGAAAAAATAGTTCTTGTCATGAATGGCCAAGACTTTCAACTTAATATACCCAATGCTAATGAATACTTACTTCAAGTTTTTTTATGCCATTTTCAACAAATTTAATAAACATTAAAAAATTTAGTTCAGTTTCAAAAATGTTAAAATCTCTGCAAACAGTATTTATAAATTTAAGTACATGTGAGTGAATTATCAAGCTATTAGGTGATATGGTATGGACTGCATAAAAAACTATTACAATTTTTTTTTGAAGCATATGGTCATATAAATCTTTGAGTAAATTCACTTTGCCTATCTATATGAGTGTGGCTGTATGATACAGAGGAACTTTATAAACTCATCATTTCTCAGATGAAATGATGCAATCATAATGTGACCCAAATCAAACAAAGCAGCAGTTTTTGTTGACTTCCAGAACTTGTCCCACTGCTAATCCAGGTTGAAAAATGTACTCTCCTATGGACACAAAGAGCAGAGTACTTTTCTAGAATAGCTACAACATTGTCATGGAATTAATTTTTAATCACATCATATTTGACCATGCCAAAAATTAAGGTAGCATTAGAAACTCCATGCAATACCATACAGAAAGGCTTTCATCTTTTAAAATTAAAATTCATAGCTTTAGTGTAATAGCAACTTTTACAGAGACAATCAATGTACTAATGTTCATTTGTGTTATGTACATATCAATTAGATAATTTGTATTTAGCATTTTTAATAGATCTGACAACTTTTTTTTTTCTTTTCTGAGTCTATTTTCTATTAAAGGAGCTAATTTCTATCTTATGGTACTGCTGTGAGAATCTAATATATGATAGCTGATCAAAAAATGCCAGTTCTATTTTCTACTTTGTTCTACATGTATCTCAGTACAAATCAAAATCTAATTCAACAGCTTAGTTATATAATGTATTCAGTAGTTAAATATTGAGTATGTCCTAGGCTTATTCTAAATAGAATGTTAACAAAAATGAAAGCTGCCCTACCCGATGTCATAACTTAATATAAACCTGTGGTAATCAAAATATTACAGTATGGTATTAGAATAGGAACTGACAGTTGGGTAAAAAGCCTCAAAGAATTTGGAGAGAAATGTTACTACACATTAGTAGAGAAAGAATGAGTTGGTTAAGAAATGGCTATCCATATGGAAGAAAAATATAATTACAGTCCCAATTCACTTCATTGTCAAAATAAAACAACAGAAAAATCCAGGCTGTTAAGACCAAACTTATAAAAAGAAAACTTAGAAGGAAATTTTTTAAATGTTTAAGAACAAAAAAATTTTTGAAATAGAGTAGTATTTCATAAATAAGCAAAGAATGAAAGATTACTAAGTAAATATATAAATCCCTGTATGATAAAAGATAAAGGGCTAGCAAACAGGAAGAAACAGCAATATACCCATATGAATAAGAAAAAAGATAATTAAAAAGAACAGAACAATGACCAGAAAAAGAAATATATATTGTACATGACCAATATATACATGCAAAGATGTTTAATTTCGCTGATAATGAAGAAAAATACTAACTTTTAAAACAAATTTTAGATAAAAACTTTTGAGGCCTAACACTAAGAAGCATACAATAAAGTAGAAAGTGCTAATCACTGCTGTTGAAATAAACTATAACAGCCATTTTAGAGACTATTTAGCTATTAGGTAGCATAACCGAATATATACAATGTCTATGATCCAATAATTTCATTTCTCATATGTGTTCACCGTATATTCACAGACTCCAAATTTGTGACACTGCAATTAGGAAATGGATTAATACAGTGTGGTAGAGTCATGCAACAGAATACTGTTACCACTGTTAAAAGAAATACATGTATTTGGACTATCTTACTATCTCAAAACATAGTAAAATTATGATTCTGTAACATATCTTTTATGCAATATTTATTAAACATTGATACTTATTATGTAATATTTAATTATTTGCTATTAAAATAGCAAAATTATTCTGCAATGTATTATTTATGTAATATTTCATAACCAAAACAAGATATTATTTTTATATAGACCCACGAGTCATATGTGTAAGGGTATTAAAAATGTACTAAAAACTCAAGACACTTTAAATTCACAGCAGTTGTTACATTTAATATTGACTTTATAAATGATTTGTTTTCTAAAAAATAACAAAATACAAATTTAACAACTCAATTCTGAGAATTAAGTGGGTAGTCATTATAGAAGACTAATGAAGGTTACCAATAAAATCATAATTCTATTTTTTTATCTATTTAACACTTTGCTAAGTATACAAAGGTAAGCAAATGGGACAAATTCCAGGTCAAGTAAAGATGCTGATAAAGCTTATGGAAAGTAAAATGTACCTCAGAAATATAAAAAATTTAATCTTCAACATCTGTGTAATTGCTAAAGTAAATCTGTCTCCTTAAATTGTATATTTCTAATTTCACTGCTAAACTATCAAGAGAATTTTCATGTGAATAATAAAAGTATGAGTTAAAAAGTACAAGTCCTAAAATAAACCTACTAACCTGTATGGGTTCTTCTATGTCTCTGAAGCTCATCACTCCTTGTGAATCTCTTGCCACAAAACATCCAGTTGCATATAAAAGGTCTTTCTCCAGTATGCCAGCGGAGATGTGCTCGAAGGTGAGATGTTTTGCCATAAACTTTTCCACATCCTTCAATGTGACAGATATGCTGTTTCTTTTTTCCTGGTTCATTACTACCTCTAAAAAAAAAACAAAAAAAAAACAATAATTACATTCCCCAGACTAAGCTTATAATTATGAAAAAAAGGGAAACCAAGGTAATTAAATATGCTTTTTTGAATAGATTTGTTTGCTCCTAGTGCCATAACTGCAGTTACAGTAAAAAATTTTCAATTAAAGAAAACATAAAACATCTGTGTTTAAAAAAACTTCTATGAAAATGTGTTAGTTTCATTGTTTGTCTATGAGGCAATTTAAGTTCCTTCCCTAGTAGGCTCTTCCATTGGCTTAAAAAAGAAAAAAGAAAAAAAGCAAACTCTTAAGCTTTTCAAGACACTTTAACATCCTTGTTTAAATTATCAGAAGATGGTTAAGTCTAGCTAAAGGTGTAAAGTAAAAAGCTTCATTTCCATCAAGACAGTGTGAGAAGTTTCACGGACCTGCTTTCTAGCAAAGCTGGTGTAAATAGTAAAACAAACAAAAGTCTCCCAAATGGTTGTAGGAGCAAATAACAGCCAATAAACACATTTATTAAAGAGAATCTAACAGAACTGGGGAAAAACGGTAAGAGTCTGTGGCATTTGTATCAAGACTCACTTCTTCTCATCACTATGCCATAGAAACATTACAGAGGGCACAGAAAAACGGGGCTTCTTCTCCCACCTCCCAGCTAGAGGGCTATCTCTCCAGGAGGTGTGAACACAGCATTTCGCATGCTAATCTCAGCTAATCCCTTTGTTCCACATGAATGTTCCTTCTACATAGCCCTCAAATCTGGGACACATCCTCTATCTTGGATATGGCACCGTGAAATGCTATGGTTTGGATTGCCCTTGACTCACCTCATTCTTGGTTCATAAAGAGGAGCTTATAAACTGGGGGAAACAATCTGAGAAGACCTGAGGTTATTGACGGCCCTGTCATCAAGCACACAGCTCTTAAAACATGGTCACCCAGAGAGAAAGGTGCCATTTCTACAACCTCTGGCTTGAGAGTATTATCCTGATCTAAACTAGATAAAAGATTTCACAAGAAAGGAAAAGAAAACTATAGGCTAATGTATCCCATGAGTACAGATGCAAACATTTTCAATAAAATACTGGCAAACTGAACCTGGCAATATATAAACTGAATTCTACATCATGACCAAAAGAATTATCCTAGAAATGCAAAAATGAAAGGTGATAACCAATTAACATAACATATATTGGTAGAACAAAAATAAAAATCGCTGGATCATCATAACAAATGCAGGAAAACATCTGATACAGTCAAGCATCTCTCATAATATACCAAGCAAAACAGGAAGCAAAGGGAGCTTTCTCAATTTGATTAATAAGAGTCCCAGAACTAACACTGCCAACAGTACTCAATGGTGAGGAACTACATGCTTTTCTCAAGGAAAAATAAAGGACTCTTGTCACTTTGCCATGTCTATTGAAAATATATGGAAGGTTCTACATATAGCAATTAGGCAACAAGAGCAAAAGGAAGAAAAAAATCCCAAAATTCCTCTGGAGTAAAAAAGAAGAAAGTTAAACAAAATGGTACACGTCTGCAAAATGAAATATTATGCATCCATAAAAAGATATTAAGTATTCATCAAGCTGTATGACTGAACCTTGACAATATAATGCTACACGAAAGAAATCAATCATAAAAGGCCACAAAATCCTTGACTCCATTATATGAAATGTCCAGAACAGGCAAACCTACACAGGCAAATCTACAAAGACCGAAGTTATTTTAGCGGTTGTCTAGGGCTGCGAGGGTTGGGGAGCTGGTGAAAACTGATGGCTACAGGATACAAGATTTCTTTTGAGGATGACTAAAATGTTCTCAAATTAACTTGCTGATGACTACACAACTCTGCGAATATATTAAGAATCACAGAATTGTACACTTTAAATGGATTAATATGTGTAAGCCAGTTTTATAACAAGAAGTTTAAATTCTTTTACAAAGTTAAATGAAAGAAGAAATTCATTAAAAAGTATATGAGTTACAAAAGCAAACCATCTCTCAAATTCCACTCCTTGAACAGCCAGACTTAATTCCCTTCATAATATATTTTAAATAGAATCTAGGCTCCAACGGTTATGAAGTTCGTTATCAATGACTTCATTTTACCTACTATTTTATGCCTTCCAGAGGGCAAGAGAAGAAAATAGATCATTTACCTTCCTTCTCCTTCCCTACAATTAGGACAGGAACAGGCAACTCTTCGAAGCCTCTTGCCAGGTTGTACCTCTTGATCAGAAGTCTGCTGGCCTTGCTGCAAATGCACTTGTGTGAGTTGGTCAGGACTAACAGCACCTATTGTCGCATTAGCAATTCCTCCAACTGCCACAGTTACAGGAGCTATAGTAGCTTGCTGGACTTTCACTCCATCTTGCCCTTGCTGCTGACCTAAAAAGGAAGAAAACCAGGAAAGAGTATTATAACATTTTCTCTTTCCAAAGAAAGAATTTAAAAAATTCCATGTGGACATTTTAAAGCTATTACATTTGTTCTAATAATCTGTGTAATGTAAAGCAACAAAAGGATTAATTTAATGACTTGTATTACATCAACCTTCCTAAAATATTCTTACTTTAGAATAAGGTGCTTCTTTTTTAAAAAATGGTACTAAGGATTGAACCTAGCTTTATACATGCCAGGTAAACATTCTAGCACTGAATCCTTTTTAAAAATCCCCAATCCTTTTTAAAAATTATATTTTGAGACAGGGTCTTGCTAAGTACGCTAGCCTCAAACTCACAATCCTCCTGCCTAAGCCTCCAAAGTAACTAGGATTACCATGGTGAGCCACTTGTGCCCAGCTGGTGGCCTCTTTCTCTAGTTGAAGGGACCATACATAAATCAGCTGACCCTCTTTGTAACTTAATTTCTTTCTCCATCTGGAAAATAAAAGTTAAAAGTACTTGTCAACCTCATACCTCACTGAAGTATTATGAGGATCCATAAGACACTAAAAAGCACTCTGAGATCCTCAGAAGAAAAATGCTATATAAATACAAAGCACTACTACCAGTTCTGCAGTAAACAACATATAATTCATTCACACCATGAAAATTATAGGAGTGAAAAATAACTAAACAAAGGATAAGTTTTATGGATGGTTCTCATTTCTAAATTGCTTAAATTAAGCAAACATCTATTTATTAATGAGTCATTTTTAAAAAGTGTGCACAGTGTTAACTGGTTTTTTAAAAATACAAAACCATTAATGGCTGTTACACATTGTCACCAAAATAAAAAAAGACATTCATGGTATTACTTTAGTCACTCATGATTTATAGCTAAGACTTCATGTCTCAGATTCAGCTTCATTTAGGGAAAAACATGTTAAGTAATGCTATAAGCAAAAGTATCTACTTACACATCTTACTTCATCTTGGACTATAACTGGCATGACTTACAGTATTTTTTCCACACAATTCTACATTCCCCTATTGGGTATGGGAATGCCAAATATGTAAATGGACTAAAAATTAATTTGTGAAGAAATGCTCCCATGTCAGACTTGATGTAAATACTTACAAATCCCTTCCCACAGGTGATGGCACACAACTGTTCATTACACATTAGCTACTGTTATCATTGCTCTCCTCTGAGTTTTGTGGCGATAAAGAATAAAATATGCTAGAAGAAAAGTACATGTGGTTCCTTAGAGTTAGAAAAAGGGTTTCTTTTAAAACTGCACTTGCAGTACTTTAAACATATAGATTAACCAAGAACAAAAAATTATCAAGTAAGAAAATAGCACTCACTCTTTTAAACAAAATGTCTGACTCTCCTAGCCAAAGTTACCTGAATTACTTTCTGTGCCCACAGGACTCTCAATTCTTTGGGAGCAACCATAACTAAAATACAGGCATCCTTCAGTATCCCAAAGGATTGGGGTTCCAGGGCCTTCAATACCCAAATCTACAGATGCTCAAGTCCCTTGTACAAAATGTAGTATTTACATATAACCTAAGCACATTCTCCCACATACTTTAAATCACCTCTAGACTACTTTCAATGTCTAACATGATGCTACATAAGTAGTTGTATGTATTGTTTAGGGAAAAAAGTTTGTGTGTGTTCAGCACAGCTGTATTTCTGTCTCTGAATATTTTCACCTGCCATTAGTTAAATCTTTGGACAGTGGTGGTGAACCTATAGCACGCATGCCTCTGCCGGCTACTTGCTACCACTAAAAAGCTCTAAAAGGTTTGACATCACTGGCCTAGGATGTGGAACCTGCAGATATTGAGGGTCAATTCTACAAAAATAGCGAGGGGGGCATAATATGTGTGTGTGTGTGTGTGTGTGTGTGTGTGTAATATATATACACACACACACACATTTATATTGCTTATTGTTTTAGTAAGAGTATGTATTTTAGTTTTTCTTCTCAAGTTTACAATTTCACTTACCTTTGAGTCAGCATGAAATGTTAAGGCAACATAAATGAAGTCAGAAATTGTGAATTCATGATTGTTCATTAAAGGTCCTCAGTTTCCTCACCTCTAAAATATCACTGACCTCCCTAAAATTCCTGTCATGTTACCTATTTTAAAGAATTTTTTCTGAAGATCAAATTGATTAGCTGTGGGTAAAGGTTTAAAAAACTATAAAGCAACATAATAAATAACAATCTATCACTACTATGCCTCTATGTATCTTTGAAACCATGAACATTTTAAATATTCTGTAAACAACTCCTTAAAGAAGATCATGGCAAACTAATACGTGTGCACCTAAAAGTACAGTACAATGACACATACACTCCCTGTTTACTGCAAACAACAACACAGTCTTGAAAATGGGGAGGCCCGTGTGAAGGAGACTACAGTCTTTACAGCATGGTACTGTACCTGTGGAGATGCAGGTACTTAGATATAGCAAGTATTTTATACATCTCCTGAAATTATATTTTTGGCCATATTTTTTCCAGCTATTATTCATACAACAGTTGGTCACTCCTTTCAGTTTGCAGTGGTATTTAAGAAAACCTTCATTATATTAAAGAAGTGCAAAGGACTCCCGGTTCCTCAGATCCTTTGCTATTTCTTAACAAACTCAAGCCTCCATACTATGAGCACTTGTTCAATGTCTAAACAACTTGACAAGTTATTTCAATAAATAATAGAAGCAAATTATATTTGAGTATATACATATACCTTAGCCTGATCATGCTCAGCTCTTCACCCAGATGTGTTGCAGACAGGTAAGGTTCAACTTACTACCTTTTTTTCATTTCCACTAGTACCAACATACCACCAAATCCATACCAAGAGCTACAAGACTCCATTAATTTTACTCGTGTCTTGGACCTCATCTTGTATTAGGCTCTCGTTTGCTCATTCTGCTCCTGATACTCTTCTATCCCTAGATAAATAGTCATTTCCTTCTTAGGGCATTAGCACATACTCTCCAATCTGAGTATGGATTTCTTTGCACCCTGATCTTTGCATAGTTGGCTTTTTGATAATATTCTACTCTCTGTTCAAATCTTTCCTTTTCAGAAATGCCATTCCTGATTATACCATCTAAAAGTGGTTTCCTGCAGTCCACTTCTGTACCGTCACCTACTTTTGCTTTAAATTACTTTCTTCTTTCACAATATTTTCCCCCAACTTCAGTCCACTCTGAATGTTAAATGCCATGAAAATAGGGACTTTGCCTGTATGTTCACTGTTATATCAACAGCATGTGGAATTAACACACAGCTCTAGACAGAATGTACCTAATACATAGCAGCCATTCAGTAAGACAAGATTAATAAGTAACAAACATTTTACATTTCTTAAAAAAAGATCATTCATCTTTCAGTCTTCCTTCTAAATGCCCACTTCAGTAAACCTTACTCCTACTCTCCTTACCCACACTCAAAACCTTAAAATGCCATCTTTCAGGCTACTTTCTTTATACACTGTATCTAGCAACTGTTGAATTAAAAGGTGCTAGGCAAAAAAAGATCTAGAATTTATCTTACCATCTATTACCAAAGTCATTACTCTGACTTAGGTGCTTGTTACTCAGTGCATTTATTAGCCCAAATAAACCATTCCAGAAGAAAACAACAAAAACAAACAAAAAGCTCTTGAGAGAAAAAATTTTAAAAAGTACTGTTCTGATCATAGCACATCCATTCTCAATAACAAAGTGCTCTACTTACAGGAACCAGCTTCTGGTTCACAAGACTTGCTCTTAATGGCCAAATCCAATGTATGTTTTCTCAATCAGCACTGCAGCATTACTCTACTGCATTTGATATTATTGATTACTCCATTCTCGAAACTGAGACTCTCTGGGCTATATTCCTGCCTTTCCAGAAACCCCTTCTCTGATAGTTCTTTCCTGCTCTTTTTCTTCTTTTAAAATCAGCGTTTAAATCTAAATTTGTATTACATTCTTAAAAGACTTATCCACCCTGGTTTCCTTTAATTCTCATCTTTCATTCTCTTCTTAAATTAATGAAATTAGGTGTCCATCTCACCACTGTTAAATATCAAGAAGAAGTAAATAATTTCTTTCTTGGTAAACCCAAAGACACCTTCAACTTGCTCTTATTCCAATTCTCGAGAGCTGTTAATTCCATTTTCTTCCTGAGATGTTCTTGTGTTTCAGTAGTAACTACTTGCCACTAGGGTTTGTCCCTTTTCTTCTGATCCCTATGGCTTCAACATCTTTGCCATGCTTCTCCCCTCTAAAATTCCTATGTTCTTCAGAGTATCTGAACTATCATACACTTTCATGTTTACTGCTATGTTTAAGCTAATGTCCCCCAAATCTGTACCTTCTCTGCTCAAATATCTCTCAGGAGTACATATATTATCTACAAGGGAAGATTTCCACTGAGACTTCTCAGAGGCAAACAAACTATGAATCAGGAATCAGACAGACTACCCATTTTCTTAATCTAGTTCTTTCTCACTGCTCAAGTAATTGTTTATCCTTCTTTATAGCACAGTAGTATGCCACTGTATACAAACACCACATTTTCTTTAACCATCTGCTGCTACACATACAGGCTGTTTACAAGATTTAGCTATTTATGAATTGTGCTGCTACAAACATGGGTGTACATGTATCACTGTGACATGATGTCTTTAACTCTTTAGTGATGATACTAGGAGGGGAACAACTGGGTTGAATGGAATTTCTAATTTTAGTTTTTTGAAGAATCTCCACACTGATTTCCGTAATGGTTATACTAGTTTACATTCTCACCAAAAATGTAAAGAGTTCTTTTTTCCATGCAGCCTTGCCACCATTTGTTACTACTTGACTACTTTAATGGTCAAAAATGTTTACCATTTTTTAATGTATTTAATATATGATTTAATTTACTCCTTATATTCTTATAAGCAGAGTTTTATGGTCCCAATTTTAAGATGAACAAAAGGTGGTACTAAGAGAGTATATAAAACACTAAAAATTGCAAAATAGATGCATAAGAGCTGAGATTTGAAGCCAGGTCTAGCAAAGTTCAAAATTTACTTCTTTATCACCAGTTATATATTACTTACATTTATCAGTGGTCCCCACTGAGTCTTTCTTGTCAACAAAATCTTAAATTTGTCCCTTTTCTTTATCCAATAAATATTACTTATACATTAAGAGATGCCCTTAACTTTATATCACATCCATAGTATAGACTTGGTTCCCCAAAAAGTCAGTGACGCCTCCATACATTCAAAGGTCTTTGAAATTTAGCTCTTCACTATTTTTAGGGCTTCGTTTCTTGGCATTCCTCTTCCACTCTCACCACCATGTACAGCAATCTCTATTTTGTCTTATGTTCCATGCTTGAGTGACCCTAGGACTTTGAATAATATTGGTGGAATCCAACTATTCCGCCCCCCCCAAATCTTCATCTTCCTCAGTCAAAAGACTATTCACCTTACAGGATTCAGCTCATATATCATCAATTTGGGGGAATCTTTCCGAAGTTCCTAAGTCTGGGACATATATCTCCTCTTTATTGTGCTATAACATCATATGCATAATTTTATCTTAACAATGAGCATGTGATAAATATATTTTATTTATTTATTTATTTATTTTGGGGTACCAGGGATCAAATTTGGGATCTTGCGCTTGTGAGGCAGGTGGCAGAACCACTGAGCTACATCCCCAGCCCTAAATGTTTATTTAAAATGCATCTTTGTTCAACTGGACATTAAATTACTGGTCTTGAAGAACTAATTATGCCTCCCTTCATTTTCCATTCCTAAAAATGTATTACCTAGATTTATTACTCATGAACAAGTATTAGCTCATGCAGTAAAGAGATTTTGTTATTGTGTTAATGTTACAAATATATAAGGATTTCTTCTAAAGTGTAACTTTAAAAATGAGAATTGGATACTAAAGAATGAAATCTGCACTAACAAGACCATCAGTAGTTGTAGGTTAGTCAGGAAAATTAGGAGTATGATTTTAAAAGTCATAGGAAAAAGTTTATGTTGTACAGGAAAAAACAGCTAGATTACTGGTATGGCTATATATTCAATTTGTCACATGAAAATGTTAAAAAAAGTTGTGCTATTGTGCCACAGTGCTGATGACAGTGTGAAAGGCTAACTCATTATAGAAATAAACTATATTTACAGCTATTTCTAGCTATCATTCCTAGACTACCTGAAAGGAAAGTAACTTATGCCCTTCAAGAGAGGAATGAATTAAAAAATATGGTGTATTTACACAATGGAATACTACTCAGCCATAAAGAGAATGGAATCCTGTCATTTGCAGAAACATGGAGGGAACTAGAGAATATTATACTTAGTGAAACAAGTCAGGCACAGAAGGCAGTATGTCCTCACTCATTTAAGGAAATCAGTAAGTCAACCTTGTAGAAGTACTACAGAATGCAATAGTGGCCACTAGAGATGGGTAAAGGGGAGAGGGAAGGAGAACAGAAAGAAATTTAGACTTTTAGGGACTACAAAGGGTGAAGGGAAAGAGGAACTTAGGGGAAAGGAGGAAGAATGGATGGACACATTCAATGCATGATGCATACATGTATGGAAACATCAGAGTGAATCCAATTAACTTGTACAATTAATGATTTATAACTGTAATTTTTTTTGGTACCGGGGATTGAACTCGGGTCTTTGCACTTGCAAGGCAGGCCACCAAACCACTGAGCTAAATCCCCGGCTATAACTGTAATTTTTAACAATTAAAAAATTAAAGTAATTGCAAATTGGGTAGTATTGTAGCTACACATTATGACAGAACCTAGGTCAGCTCTTCTTTTCCTCTCTTCTACACTGCCAGGGGAAAAGCATTCAAGGGTATCTGGAGAAATCAAACAATGTCTTATTACTTTTTTCCCCTTCTGTTTTCTTTTTTTAAATATGGCAATTGGCCAGCAGCAACATACTAGTTTTCAAGACACTCAACAAGATCTAGAATGGGTATTTGAAAAACACCCTCCATGTTTCTTGCACATTTCCTTTAGCATCAAATGAATGGTCATTTAGAATCATAAGCTAAGTGAGAAGATAAAGCAGGTCTAATAAGTGAAAGAAAATGACACATTCCATATAGACTAGCGTAGTTTTCTAGTATTTGAGGACAGGGATCTATACCCAAAGCAATGAAGTATTATGATTTGATTTTCAGTATATCACACTCCTTAAAATACTTCAAGGGTTAATTGAGTGAGACTGTAAATATTCCTGATTTTGCTAAACAGATACCATCTCTTCCCATAGTAGTATTATAGCAAATTATTTCCAAAAGAATTTTAGAGAACCAAAGATATCTGTGTGGTTTCGTGTAAGTTGTCCTTTGAGTATCAACTGTCCTGGCACACTGGAAATACACAGTATTTTTTAAATTAATGTTTCTTAAAAAAAGTTGGACCTAAAATCCAAACATAGAAATTTTCTTAAGAAACAAGGCCAGCAGAATATGACAGGACTACTAGAAGTGAGATTACTAGGGTCAAAGATTACAAAACATTTATCAGACTTTATAGTTTGTGAAATTATAGGAGTCATCTATAAAGAGCTGCATACATTTACATTTCTACTAGAAGTATGTAAAAATACTGTTACATCTCATGCACAAGACAAATTAAACAAGAATTGAAAACATTTAAAAGGTTAAAAATGGATACAGCTGGGGAAGCAGCTCGGTGGCAAAACATTGTTAAGCATATGTGATGCCCTGGGTTCAATCTCTAGGACTGCAAGGAAAAACCTCCTATCTCACTGTTGATTCTAACAGAAGATACTTGCTCTTATCTCTTATAGTTTGTTTTTCCTGAAGAACTAAGTCAGTTTAGTAGGATAAAGAAATAACAGGCCTACATAAGAAGGATTTAAAGTAACAAAACTGTCATGATTTATAAAAATACACAATTATTCATTTAGAAAACTCTACAAAATCAAATTCAATTCAGCTAGATGATCAAATATAAGATCAACACACTAAGTTTCCTTCTACATCCCTAACACAAATAATTCACAACTATAACAATGAGTACCTGAGAAAATCAACTGGAACTGTGAGAAATCTTGAAAGGAAAAAAGTGGTTAGGATACAATGACCAGAACAAAAAGAAACACATGTTCATAGACAGAATCACTATTGTAAACGCATTTATTTTTCTAAAATTATTTTATGAAATGAAAAATTAAAGATCTTCCCATGGAACTTTAGCTCATTCAACATACAAAAGATCAGCCAAGACAATTTTGAAAAAGCAGAACAGTAGAATAAAGATATGTTATAAAATCTACAACAATTAAAACAGTATGCTAATGGTTTTGGAATAGAGTAATGGACTGGATATATGGTTTAAGACAGAATATGTGTGTGTGTGTGTGTGTGTGTGTGTGTGTGCGCGTGTGTGTATGTATGTGTATGTGCCTGTGTGTATATATACTATGATAAAAATGATACCTCAAGTCAGAAGAAAAAGAAGAGTATTTTGGCTTGAGGCTAGTGATTTTCTAAGTATGCAGAGGGAAAATGAAAAGGTTTAGATATCATTCTCATACTACTCACAAATGTAAATAGCAGACATATTTTTTTAAATTAAATGTAAGCTGGGTGTGGTGGCACATGCCTGTAAACTCAGCACTCCGTGAGGCTGAGGCAAGACCACAACAATTTTGCATCCAGCCTGGAGAACTTAATGAGATCCAGTCTTAAAAATGGGTCTGAGGAAGCGCCAGGAGGAAGCCTGGGCTCCGATCCACCGCGGGAAGGAGAACCACGCCTGCTCCCGACCCAGACGCCATCGCTCAAGTGTCGGGAAGGTAGCCGCGTGGGTGCCCCTGAACCCCCATACCCCCCCCCGCACTCTCAGACCTCCTGACTGTGCCAGTCTTTGGACCCACTCTGCAGAGGCAGAGGTGGTCATCAAGGGTATTTTTCTGAGTTACCAACTTTGAACATCTTTAAAGAAAGGGCATGGGAAACTTGTAATAGAACGTTGTGGAGTTCAACCATTCAGAAGGTTGGGGAACTCAATCTGGGCCTTGCAGACCGAGGTCAGTCAGCGTCATGGGGTTCAGCAATCAGCTAACTGAGATCAGGGGTCTTGCATCCTCGCTCTGTCTGAGCCATTAAATGGTAAATATACTATATTGAAAAGTTTGTTCACTGCAGACATGTTCTGGACTGCTTCTTGATTTCAATTTAATTCAAATGATTTAAGGGTGATAGACTAGTGACTACCACAGGTGGTCAGTGTCCAAGTTGTGCTTGATCTTAATGTGTTGCTGATTGTATCAGTTGGGGTAAAGCATTGCCGTTGATTTGATGAGCTGTTTTCTCTGATGTTATGAAGATGAGAATGTCTGTGGGTCGTTAGAGACACAGAAGCTAGGGTGCAACTATATCAGGAAGATTTGGGTGATAATCCAGAGATTAAACCAAGGACAGTCCGACAACAAAAATTAAAATGAGAAAACACGTAAGCAAGACACAAGGACAGACTTCCAGTTCACCAATGGCAAACAGTAGAGCAAATGAGGATGAAAAGGCCGATAGTGAACCAACACCCTGAACTCAAAGCACAGGAAGTAACAAAACAGATCAATCAGGCTCTAGAAAAATTCAAAACAGAAATAATTTCCCAGATAACCATAGAGATAGTGAGCAAAATGGAAGTCGTGATTCGAGACTCTAGAGCAGAAACTGACAAAAAAATAGATGAGCTCAGGACCACGATAGAAGCCATGAAGGCCCAACATAAGAAAGAAATGGAAAAAATAAACGCCCAACATAGGAAAGAATGGAATCCATAAAACAGATTCAAACAGATATCCAGGAGATTAAACACTCCATTGAAAGTGTACGCAACAGAATAAAAGAATGTGAAGATAGACTCTCAGATATAGAAGATAAGATTGCAGTCAGTGACCATAAAAAGAGAAGCCTCTTAAAAATAGTATAAGAGATCATGAGAAATCAATCCAACAACTCCTAGATGATGCAAAGAAGAATAACATAAGACTGATAGGAATACATGAAGTAGCAGGAGAAAATACAAAGGACTTTAAAAAGCTGTTCACAGAATTAATGACAGAAAACTTCCCAAACAGAGGGGAAGAATTTGACATTCAGATAACTGAGGCATATAGAACCCTAACTAGCTACAATAAAAAAAAATCTACACCTAGACATATAATAATCAAGATGCCAGAAACCCAACAGAAGAACAAAATACTACAAGCAGTAAGAGAAAAGAAACAAATCCCATACAAAGGAAAGCCCATCAGAATCACAGCAGACTTTTCAATACAAACCCTTGAGGCAAGGAGAGTCTGGAATGAGATATTTCAAATACTAAAAGAGAACAACCTCCAACCTAGACTGATGTATCCAGCAAAACTCTCTTTCAAAATGGATGGGGAAATAAAACACTTCTACGACAAAGAACACTTGAGAAACTACATGAATACCGAACCAGCACTACAAGCAATTCTAAACAAGATCCTAGAAAAAGACGAGGCAACAACACCATGAGGCCCAACAGAGCAAATCAAGTAGGCAAGGCAAGAAACTAAAAGGAGAAGGTGAAAAAGTAAAGAGAGTCAACAAAAGGCCAATAACATGTCAATAATAAGTCAGTACATATCAGTTATAACCAGCAATGTCAATGGCCTCAACTCACCAATCAAGAGAAATAGACTGGCAAAATGGAATAAGAAGCAAAATCCAACAATATGTTGTATACAAGAAACACACCTAGTGCAAAAAGAAGCCCATAGACTGAAAGTGAAAAGATAGAAAACAATTCTCCATGTGACAGGAGCCCAGAAAAAAACAGGGGTAGCAATCTTATTTGCAGACAAAGTAAATTTCAAACCAAAACTGATTCTAGTATTATTGATGTAGGACGGTACTGTATCATACCTCTATGAATGTAAAATATCTTGTACCTGCTTTATGATACATAGTAGGGACCGTGCTTTATCAGAGCTACATTTAATGATATTACTCTAGAATGTTCTCTTTCCAGATGATGATTAAGAGGCTAATAGAAAAAATGGTGCCAGGTACCACAACAGCAACAGAACTTTGCTGTTGTCTGGATATTATTCTTTTCTTTTTTTTTTTTTAATGGAATGTGCTGAATGTCTATAATTTTGTTCAGATGACTGCAGAACCTGGAAAAGCTGTTGCTGCTATCGATGCATAACATACTATTATTAGTCTTTTTATATAAATATATATACACACACACACACACACACACACACATATATTAAATTGAATTTTGGGAAACTTTAACGGTGCTGCCAACTTTGGAAAAAGTCATCCCAATTTACTGTGTTGACTTGTCATTGTACAGAAATGGACAACCATATTGGTCTAGAAATGTTAATTTATTTTTATTTTTATTTTTTATTTTGTTTCCATGTGTACAGGAGCAACACATCGTACTAAATATGTAAGGTCATATCTACATGGGTTTGATTACAGAAACTAATAAAGTATTCTGTAAATGATGAAGAAAAGAGTAAAATAAGATTATAAGAGCGAGAAGCAATTTAAATATGCAGGGACCATTCATTGCCTTTTCTCTTTTACTTTCCTTTTTAGTTTTAATTTAGGATTCCCTATTTTTAATGTTCATACGGAGATTTCTTTAACTGAAATACTGAATAGTTTCTTTGGTATGAAAAACTATAATAGTACACAGGATCCTAATGAGATAATTAATAATGTGAAATAGGAAGTAAAGGGCTAAAGGTGTAGGGAAAGTGGGAAGGGTGGGGGAAAGGTAATAAGGGAGAGGAAAAAAATATGAGAAACTGAAAAAATGGAAATAAAGTGTTTGCAAATGAGGAGGGGAGGAGGGGGTGAAGGGAGGGCAGGGACAAGGGGAAAAAACGAGAATCAAGATCTATTATGTAAAGATACAGAATCCCAATGATGAATGTAATTGTATTGCATACCTAGATTGTACCAATAAACTCAATAAAAGGAAAAAAAATGGGTCTGAGTACATGGCTCAATGTTAACTTGGAGGTTCAACCCCAGTATCTAGATAGATAAAATAAAATGTAGCAGATCAAGGGTCTTCCTGAATAAGACCTCCCAACAAAAGACAAAGAAAAATATTGATAAATTTGATCTTTCAGAATTTATATTTCTTAGGACAAGTATAAAACTTCATCTGATCAACTGCTTAAGATAAAGTCTATGGAATCATGCTAACTGTTATTTTACATTTTGTTTTTGAAACAAGGTCTCCTTATGTAGTTCAGCCTGGCCTTGAACTCCCAGTGATTTGCCTGCCTCAGCCTCCTGAGAGCTGGGATTATCAGTATGAGGCTCCATGCCTGGCCTGACCTGAACTGATTCTTGTCTGTTTCATCCTGTTTTTTTGGGGGGTGGGGTGGGGACTGGGAATCGAACTTGGGTCCTTGTGCTTGCAAGGCAGGCAGTGGAACCACTGAGCTAAATCCCTGGCTCTTTCATCCTCTATTATTAACTGTGACTCTTTCAAAATTTATCCAAGATCTAAGAACCTTCACATGATCCCCATTGCTTACATCTTTGTCAGAGACACCTTTTTCCAGCTTGACAACCAAAACAGCTTCCTAATTGGTCTCTCTGCCACCAATGCCCTATCCACTGGAAGTTCCAGTTGCCAAGAGATCCCTTTAAAATGTAAAGTCAGATCATATCACTTTTCAACTTAAAAATTTGCATCATATCCCATTTTGGGGGAGGGGGATATCACTAAGTTGTATAAACTATATGTAGTGCTAAACTGTTTAACTGTATAAACTGTGTAGTTATAAACTATATGTAGTTATAAGTTGAATAAATTCCTATATAAACTAGCTCTTAACTCCCCACTTTCACCTTATTTTGGCTTACTTTCTCTCAACCATGCTGTAACCTGAACACACTTAAGCACAATCCTAATTAGGGTCTTTGGACTCTGGTCTCTCTGCCTAGAATGGTCTTTTCCTAGTGTATGCATGTAAAATTCCCTTCAAGTCTTTGGTCTAATGTCGTCTTCTTAATGTGGCCCAACTATCCAGACTGCTCTCTCTGAAACATCTCTCCTTCCAGCAATTCCATTCCACTCACATGCAGCTTAACTTTTCTTCCAAAGACTATAAAAAGACTGTAACACTAAAAAATCAAAGATAAATAATTGTGAACTGAATAACAGCTGCAGAATAGTTACTAATGGGATGTTCTACAGCAATCAAAAGGAATGAGGAAAATCTCTATGTAGTAATGTAAGGTAAAACTCTTTAAAACAGGGTTATGCTAAAACAATCTAGCATGACAAATGCTTAAACTATAGTACTACATATTTCCTTTGATGACAGTCCCATCTAGTCAATAAATGACAAAAAAGTTTGTAAGGAACAGTAAACATGGATTAAGAATGTTTACTCCAAAATAAGCACCTAAGATTGGGACACATTTAGTGGGAACGTCAGTCTTGTAATAGTTACAATTTTCCCTCCCTCCCTCCCTTCCTTTTTTGGTACTAGGGGTCAAATTTAGGACCTCATGCCTGCCAGGCAAGTACTGTGCTGCTGAGCTAAATCCTCAATTTTTCTTATTAACAAGGTAGTATGTCCAGACATTGTTAATATAATTAAAGACTACTTTTATTTCATTATTTGTGTGCTAGAGACTGAATGCAGAGCCTTGCACATGGTAGGTACTCTACTACTAAGCTACATCTGCAGTCCTGAAAGACTAACTTTAAAAGAGAAGAGGAAAAACTTAAGATAATTCATTACTGCTTTTATATGTATTTCTTTTATTACTAATGCAAGTGGACATCTTTTTCAAATATTTATTGGCTATTTTAACGTTCTTTTTGAATTGTATATTTATGTCTTTTTCATTTATATGTAATGACTCAGATTTTGTCTTTTACATAGCTTTGTTTATTGAGAACACTTGGTCAAAACTGTACTGAAAGTATTTTATATGGCAAATAAATTTTAATCATATACATTAAAATCAAAAGAAATACGACTTACTGAACCCCTGTGAAGTCAGGTGAAAAAGACATTTTAAATCATTGTGATACCTTAAAAATATTTAAACACAAAGAAACATGAAGAGGAAAGCAGAAATAATCACTGTGAATTACTTTCAACTATTACTAATTTGATTCGTTTAATATTTAACACAAACCTCTGAAGTAACATTTCCATTTTACAGATAAGAAAATAGCCCCAAGATGATCCAACTGAACCTTATTTCTTCACATAAAAAAATACGATTTCCAAGTATTTTTTGTTACTGTATCGTTATATCATTATATAAATAAGACAGACCCAGAAAACTGAAAAACAAAGCCAACAATTCACCTACCTATCTGAAAATAAATTAATTCAATTACCAATTCACAGGAAATGGCCTACTAGGCATACAGCAGAAGAACAAGTCAACTAATGTTTGAGTCTGATTTATTCATATCACTACAAATAACCATAATCAAAATTGAATATATGAAAAGTTAAAATATAGCACATTTCTGTTACATCTGCATAAGAACTTTAAGGTACATAACTCTGCATTAAAGCCTTTGCAAAAGAAAAGAATAAATCTGGGAAAGCTCTGACAGACACATGACTAGAGAGAGTCCATGGTATAATGGTAATTAAAAGAATAATATCCTAGGTTTGAAAATTATACTTAGTAATTATAAAACACTTCCGTGTCTTATGTACAAGCTGCAAGTACACATTTCCCTACAGATGAGCTATAACATGAGACAATGAAGCAATGACTGAATGGTCTCTGTTTTTCTGAAGTGATGGTCAACTCCCTTAGCCAATGACTTCTAGGACTATTTACAAACAGTGGGTCATCTATAATTGAAAATCAATACTGACATACTCAGTAGGCATAACAGTTTAGAAGAGCTTACAAATTAAACAGTGCTTTTAGTTCAGGCTGTCCTTTCTGAGTTATAATTCTCTCTTCAGTTCCATTTGAGGACCTGATTGTGAACTAAGATGTGTTAAAATTTTGATCTCAAATGTAACCTCCAAAGGCCCATGTGTTGAAGCCTTGTTTGCTACCTCTGTGCTACTAGGAGATGGTAGAAACTTTAAAAGGTAGGAATGTTTTATGAAATTTGAGACATGCCCCTAAAAATTATGTATGATACCCTGGTCTCTTCCTCTCCTTTTTGGGGGAGGGAGGGGTGATGGAGGGGGTGTACTAGCCATGAGATGAATGGTTTTGCTACTCCACATGTTCTCACCATGATGTGCTGCATCAACCTGTCCCCAGCAAGAGGCCCAAAAACAATGGGTTTATCTGATCATGGGCCAAAACTTTCAAAACTGTGAACTAAAAGAAACCTTTGCTCTTTACAATTTGTCTCAGGTATTTACTGCAGTAAAGGAAACGTAAGAACCTAGTACACAAATGAGATGTATTCATTCAAAAAAATATTTTCTCAGCACCTATTTATTTAAACTGGCAAAATGAATAAGATCTGATCTGAAATTCTTACCTGTAAGAAAGACAAACTCAAATAATTATATAAGTGCAGTAACAAACCATGAAGAAGGGCTGCAGATGGGACCTGAGTTCCATCCCAGCACTGTGAAAGAAAAATAAAAGGGCATAAGATACTTGTAGTTCACAGGGAAGTCATTTACTTTCAAGGATAAACAAGGAAGGCTTCATGGAGGAGACAAAACTCCACAAGTGGAAAGAATAAAAGCAAATGGGAAGAATATATGTTATGTAAAGGCATAACCCTGACACAGCATACTACTGGAGATTAATGATCAAGGAAATGAGGTACTAAATAATAAAACTTCCCCCTAAAGTTGGAGGGAAAGATCAGGAAAGACCCCATGTCAGATTTCCATCGCTGTGACAAAATATTTGAGAAAAAATTTTAAGCAAAGATTTACTTTGGCTCATTGTTTCAGAGACTGCAGTTTGTGATTAAATGACTCCATTGCTTTAGGCCTATGGAAAGGCAGAAATACCATGGTAGAAGACTCGGAAGAGAAAATTATTCACCTCATGGTGGCCAGGAACCAGACAGAACAAAAGGTAAGAGCCAGGACGGTGCCATTAAACCTTTTCAAGGGCATGCCTGCAAGAACTTACTCCCTCCAAATACGCCCTGGCTCCTAAAATTTCCATTGAGCACCACCAAATGGGGACAGGAACATGCTAGACCCAAACTATATGACAGGCTTTAACTTCTTAACTCTTTCTAAGGTAGAGAA
>NW_022900916.1:23530146-23541173 GCF_012274545.1 Fukomys damarensis | reverse complement strand
GGGGGGGGGGGGGGGGAGGCTTGTTAGGTTATCATGCCACTCCTCCCATCCCCAACCCAGACAGTAGCTTCACAGATAATACTGTGACTTTATAAAAATTATTTTGGGAAGTACTACATTGAAACAAAAAATGTCTAACTTAACTATTTTACCTCCTGTTCCTCCAGGATTAAACCCAAGGCTTTGTAGTGAGCTACAAGCCATCCCTACCAAGAAAAACAAAATTTTTCCTGGTACCAGGGATTAAACTCAGGCCCTTGCACTAACGAGGCAGGTAGCATAAAAATATTTTTGAGATAAGATCTTGCTGGGTTTTCTAGACTGGGCTTGAACAAGTGATCCTCCTGCCTTAGCCTCCCAGTGTGCTGGAATTACAGAAATATCTCACTACCCCTGGCTATCTAACCATTTTTTTTTTTTTTTTTTGGTACCGGGGATCAAACTTAGGTCCTTGTGCTTTCGAGGCAGTCACCAGAACCACCGAGCTAAATCCCTGGCCCATACCTAACCATTTATTTATTTATTTATTCCTTTTTAATCTTTATATATATTTTTTTCCTCATTGAGTTTATTGGTACATTTTAGGTATACAGTACAGTTACATTCATTATTGGGATCTTGTAACTTTACATGACAGGTCTTGGTTCTCATTTTTCCCCCTTGTTCCTGCCCTCCCTTCAGCCCTCCTCCCCTCCCCCTTTACAAACACTTCATTTCCATTTTTTCATTTTCTCATATTTTTTCCCCTTATTAGCTTTCCGCTACCAAGAAAGGGCTAATGGTGTAGGGAAAGTGGGAAGGGTAGGGGAAACCTAACTAACCATTTTAAATACAAATAATCATATGCATACACCAACATTAATAATGCAATATTAAAAATAATTTCAAAGCAAGTCAAATTTTAGAGACAAATATAAACAGTTTGCAAAATTAAGCAAAAACATACAAAACATAGTCATCATGATTAAATGTTACATCATGATTAAATCAATTAAGAACTTTGAAAAAACAGTGGTACAAAACCAAAATCAATGCCCTAGGAATGGCAATATCCTACTGTTGCAAGAGAATTGAAGAGAGTTCCATAAATGCCTAGTTTTAAAAATATGCCACTGGCTATTAAATAGATTTAAGTATTTAAATGCATTTCAACTTATTTCCTAGAGCCTATATTCCACAGAAAATTCCATTTTTCTTATATTTAATTGTAGCAGTATTACACTTATCTACCATAATGATTTATTAATGATGAAAATCTCTGTTAGTTGCAATAAAAGGTTACATTTTCCCCAAAGTTATTTGGTTATAGAATAGGCAGTTCGCAGAATTACAAGTTAATAACTGGCACCCAAATAAAATAACTCAATTTAGTATGTATTTTTTCTTCTCAAAATTTAAGAGGTCAACACAAAAGTAATCCAGAGTATATGTAATACAGAGTTCATGTAGCCAGATCAATTTGTTACCACTAACATTTATATCATGGCACTTGCGGGCCAGGCATTATAGATGGTGGGACTATACAGATAAGTAAGGCAGGAGCTGGACAGAAAGGCTCAGTCAAAAGAAAGATTCTTTTTTTTACATTCAGCTATTTCTATTTATTTTCACCTTATCCAGGAACTGTAAACAACAATAAACGATAATATGCCCGATTAGTATATCCCTGTTGACAGCTCCTGGATAGAGTTGTTGGAAATCCTTCTCAGTATATTACCCCAGAAAGAATGAAGTATTTCCCTTCCAGATGATGGGAACTTGAAAGGAGTCCTAACAATTAAAAAAACCAAACAAACAAAAAACCCCAGATATGTAGGGTTTGATGAAAATATACAATGGATGTTTAAAGAACAAATTCAGAAAAGTTATTACAGGAAAAGATACGTTAGCAATAATCTCTCTCAAAATGCTTACTCTCACTTCAAACTGTTACTGTTTTTGCCACTTTCTGAGGGAGTTGTGGCAGTCCTTTTGTGAGTGTCTTGTGGCTGCCTCGATGACCTGAATCAGTTCAAAACATTTACAGAAATTTCTGTCAAATAAAAGCATCGTAGTGTGTCTTCATTCACCTTATTCACCACATCTAGCACCATGTGACTTCTGGCTCTTTCCCAAAATCAACATGACCATAAAAGAGAAATGTTTTGAATCAGTTCAAGATATTAAGGCATCCAGGACAGCACAACTAAAGACACTTGCAAAACAGAACTCCAGAAGTGCTTCAGAATGTGGTAAGAATGATGTGATTATTTGAAGCACAGGAGATCGATGGCAATGTATCTTTTACTGTTAACTAATTTTTATTTAAATGTTTACTATATTTTTATCATACTCCCTATGAATAATTAATAATTCTTATTATAAGTTGTTGCCAGAACTTAGTAAAACCTTTTCTGTGCTCTAAGCACTGTGAAAAACACTATGCATATTATCCCACTAAGGTGACATGAGTAGGAGGCCAGAGATTCAGCTCAGTGGTACCATGCCTGCCTTGCAAGCATAAAGTCTTGAGTTGATCCCTGGCACAAAAAAAAAAAAAAAAAAAAGTAATATCAATATTGTCATTTTACAAGTAAGAACCTCAGATGTAGAGACACCTTATCAAGATTTAAGTGGCAAACCAAAAATCAATCAAGGTCTGTTTAATTCAACATAAAACTATAATCTTTGGTTAAAAAAATCATTAAATTATGAAGGTCTGTAAGTCTGTAAGGCTTCTCACCTGCCTAGCAAGGAAGATGATGAAGGCTTTAACTAAAAACAAAGGAATGGGGGGGGGTGGCAAGTTTGGAAAGGAAAATCAATTCTACACTCAAGATGTCTCCTGCAAACAGAAAGCTCACACTCTGCCAATAAGTGAAACTGTTCTACCTCCCAAGATGTCAGGCTCAGCATTCTCCCTTCTGTGACCACTGTCAATCATTTAACCTTGTGTCACTCTCGTTCTCAACGCTTCTGAACTTCATCTTTATCCTCACCTTGCTCTCTAGTCATGTGACTGGACACACATTCCCAATCCAGCAGCCCTGGCTTCATTTGGCATCCTTCCCTTTGAACTTCTGCCACTTTCTTATATTCTTAGGCTGCCAAATACCAAAGGAGAGAAGTTACAACAGGTTTATAAACTCCTAAAATTGTAAAACTGCCTGGCCCATCACTGTTGCTTGGTACTCTTTCATTCATCCTATGTTGGCAACACATATGTTGTGTGATAAATCCATTCAGGGGCTATTCCAGTCCCTGCAACCCCAGCCCTCAAACCTTCAGTCCACTTTCCTTGCATCTTCCAATCCATACATGACTTTTCCTTCTCATTTACTAAGTCAACTAAAGTCACTCAGAAGTCTCTTCATTCTCTTTTTATCACCAGCATCTGCATAATTTTCTTAATGTTAACTCAATTTTTAAAAAAAATCTCACCTTTGCAGCATCTCTATTTGTGTTTGATTTCATTTCCTATAATCTATTACCTCCAACAAATATTAGATATCCCTCTGTTCTTCATACGTTCTCAAGTCTTTCCCTCTCCATAGCTCCATCTTCTTACAGCATCAACCTCCTTGAAACAAATTAGCCTTTTCTCATCTGCTGTCCCCACTGAGCAATCTAATGTGTAAATTTGACTATGATTTTTCTACTTCGGGTCCCTTGAAGGCTCCCTTTCATGGTAACAGTTTATATTCCTTATCACAGTAAAGGAAGGGTCTTCATGACCTAGTCTTTATCACCATGACTACAGCACGTGCACTCTGTCAGAGCACATGAAATTCTCTGTAATTCCTTAATCACATCAAGCTATCACATGGATCTGATCTTTTTTCTTGAATGTTCTTTCCCTGCTTATGTGGCTAATTTCTTGTCATCCTATCTGAACTATTCTGTTTAACCTCCTTCAGAGAACCTTCCTCACAAATTTCTTACTTGATTATGCAGCACATTTTTATGTTCTCAAAGAACACAGGCCTCTATTTCAGCAGCATCATACTATATCATAACCCATCTTTTTTTTTAACCACTCAACACACCTTATCCAATTATATACTCTTTAATGGCTTCCATAGCACTGTGGTGTCTATATCTAGCACAGTATAGTACTTGGCTCACAGTGGGTCCTATTTTCTAAATGAATAAACATCTTATAATACACCTTTCTGTATAAGCCACCAAGATACTTTCTGTCCCTTCCTATTTTATCATCAAACTTTTCCAAAGTATATCATACACCTGATATTTTCAGTACTCATTTATTTAAGTGCTTAAAGGTTTTAGTTTCCTATTCCTTAAGTTTTATACAGTAGTATATACAAGATATGATAAAAAATATGGTGAGTACTTAATTAAAAAAAACTTTTATGGTCATTTTTTACTTTGGGGAAGAGTCAGATGTTACATGGTAACAGATTTGTTGAATAAGGCAAATGAGGATATACCACAATGTTTTCACTTGACAGACACTGCCATAAACATTCTAAATTCATTCAGGACATTGAGATAGCCATGAAAAGACATTCACTAAAGAGAACATACAGAACTGCTTCAGAAAGTACCAAGAATGATGGGATAAGTGTTTAAAGTGAGAGGGAGTACTCTTGAAGGATTAATGTGTCTTTTATTATGCTATATTATTTTAGATTTAAACATTCATCATACATTTTGATCACCCCTTGTAACTTTCTCTGGTAATAATGTTTTATATCAGTACTATACAATATGGGTAGACACACATATAGCTATTAGCCCTTAAAATGTGGTTAATACAACTGAGGAAATGAATTTTTAATTTTAATTCTGTCTTAAAGTAGCTATGATATTGAGCAATATAGTATAGATTTCAGGCTTATCTAATGAGTCAAATGCAAAGCCACTAAACTTTTCTCAACATTCACTTGGCCCCCAAGTCATCTTTACGACATTTAACACTACGACTCCACTCAGCTGTTGACATATTATCCTGTTCTCTCTCTGACAGTTCTTATTTTTCTTGGCTCAGCTTTCTCCTTTTGGGCCCCAAAGACTGAATGCAATTCAAAGTTCAGTTCTCATCCTTCGGCACTTCCAACTTAAAAATTGTACCTGTTATTAATTTCATATACTATCATAATTTCAATCACTGTCTCCATGCACAAGACTTCCAAGTCTAGAATGCCCATTCTCACTCCCTCTCAGATACAAATTCCAAATATAACTAAACATTTCCAATGGAATATTTTACTATTAGCTCAGAGTTAACAAATATAAAAGTGCAACTTCATCTCCTTGTCTTTCTCTTTTTCTGAATGTTATTTTGTTCAATGGTACTGTAATCATTCTCATGGTCATCCACAAACTTTAAAAAAAATTACACTTAAGGAGTGTTTTTCTTCTCTATATTCATGCATCAAATTCTGCCATTTTTCTTAAAAGATTCTGAAATAACACACTGACCCCGAGTTCAGATTTCCTCTAACTGGTATCTGGTTTCTTTGTTTCGATGGGTGCTGGATAATAAAACTAAAACACTACTTTGTAAGTGAAACTTCTCTTATCCCTCCAAAAGTATATATACGCACACATCACTCTGATAACATGTCACCCGTTCCTGGTCTGACATTATCATTCTAATCCTACACCAAGCCTGCCAGGGTCATCTAACAATCCCTCAAAATCTCCAATTCAGATACAATACTCATTCTTTCTTAAATATGTAAATCATATTCCAGGTTCCTTTCTTTTGCACCTGTTGTGTATAATGCCTTCTTTCTTTATTCATGTTTGTTAGGGCTCTTTCCTGAAGCAATCAGTTCAAGCCTCCTAAGCTTCACAAAGCCTTTTATTTCTGTCTTGGTTCTCAATGGCATCATCATGCTTTTAGTAAATCACTATCTTATACCATTCATCTAACTTTCAGTAGAGGCCATCATATATAATTTCTATGGACTACTTTTTTATCTTAATAAATATTCTAAGTAGAACATAAGCTTTAGTGAAAGACTTCCGTTTTTACATATTCTCAGAACTTAGTCTTAACTGTGCTTATCCTTAATAGGAAAACAAGAAATGATCACAGAGATGTACAGCTGAGAGGTGGTAAATAATGGGAAAAAGAAAAGTCAGCAACCAATAACTGACAAATAAATGGGTAAAAAAGAGGGGAAAAAGCAATCTGACATCAGAGCAGAGAAAATGGGTAAACACAATCACAGAATTGGGCAGTAGTGTACTAATCATCTAAAAATAGCACAATCTTCATTAGGTTGTCATTAAATAACTGAATTTTTCTGTTTCATAGGTAGCTCACTCAAATAAGCAATGCTAAAAATACATGAGTAAACAAGTTTATGGTTTTCTAATCATTTTTTTCCTCTACAATGACACTCATTTAATGAAATCTGATCTATTAAGAATAATTGCATAGGTACATATAAAGATTTCCAAAACATTACAATTAATTCCACAGTTTAAAGATCGGTCTAGCCCTAGAAATACAGGACCAGAACTCAGTGGTAACAAGGTACAGTATGCCCTGTCAGTTCGTAGGGTCATATCTTAAAATAGTTGCACAGTTCAGGGCCAAAGGAGGCTTGTCCAACACTGTAATGCTGTCATGGAGCAGTCTAACCCCAAGATGGCTATTTTAAGCCACATTTCTCAACAGTAAACTGAGCAACCAGGAAATACTACCTTTCTACTTTAAAGTGTAGATGAACTGACCACAATTTTTCTCTAAAAATGTAGAAGGAATCATTTTAACCATAAAAAAAATCATCCTGCATAATCCTCTACGCAATCTAGAAGAAAGTGGATCTTCAATTGTGAGGAATTCCACGTTAGTAATCACTGGGGAAAAGACTCAAAAACATTTAGCACTGCAGAATGGGGATTCAAAACATAGGCAAAGGAAAGGTTTTATTCACTTACCTGATGAATTCACATTATGATTTTAAAAAGAATAAGAACAAAAAGAAAAAGAAAAAAATCTCAATAGAAAAAACCTTGGCAGAAGAACCAGTTGAGAATCTGATGGAAGATACTAATTTAAATAATTTACAGAGGTAAATTAAGACAAGGAATTAATTTCACTGTGACAATGTAACCAATGCTTAATCCTTTTAAACAAAGGATACATACATCTCCTCTTTAAAATAGTTTTAAGTCTTAAATTTTCAAAAGAGTATTTCATTTTTAAAACTTCATCACAATAAACCTCCAAAAGACGAGGGAGTTGAATATCTATTTTACTATTTTAAAAAATAGTGATTCAATTAATTGCTCATAGCTCAGATAGCTCAAGAGTATTTACACATATGTGCACTTAACCATGATTTATGGCAGTTTTATTTATTTTCAGTGTGTCTCCACTTACATGAGGTCAAGTGTGGAATCTTCCACTTACGGCATCAAGTTCACACTCAAAGATTTTAACTTTTCTGGGCTCAGTTTTAATATACTATAAATGCAAAGTACAGTACTTCATTCAGTATGATAAAAAGACATCTTATTAGGAAATTACAGGTTTCTTGGGGGAACAGGTGACGTGTAAGCATAGAACAAGCTAGTATGCAGTACAAAAAAAGATTTTCATGGTAGAAGATTTAACATCCTTCTTCAAGTTATACCTTGCTTAAGTACATGAAGCAAGAACACATTTCTTTAATTTATCATTTAAAAATGATTATATTGAATTTAGCTTTCTCAGGAAATACAACTATCATAAGAATCTACACAGAAGCCACTGTGGGGCTAGATTTGTCTTTTTAGTATTTAAAATGTGGAAAACCAAACTTGACCTACTAATTACATAAAGGCTCAGAAATATAGAACACAACAGAAAGCTGTTTTACCCCACAACTCTTAATGCTATGCCCCACAAAAGCTACAAAACCCTCAAAACCCCTACTACATTTCCTAAATCATTTTCATTATAACTCATTGATCTCTCTAGTGAGTAATTTCTCCGCATGTTACCTCTGTTTATAACATGATTATGTTGCCCAAATTTAACAGAAAAGCACAAATGTTGAAAATGTGTACCATAAAGTCTCTAACTTAAAAGCTGCTATAAGTGTCTAAGTTTGTGAATCTACTGCTGAAAACAAAACTAAGAACAATCATTTAAAAATAGAGCAAGGTGGACTTTAGACATAAAATTTCAGGGTCCTACTATTAAAAATAATATATAAAATTAATTTAAATTAGCATTTTAAATTTACTTTTGGAGATGGAGAAACTACGAGTTCTAACAATTACTTAGCAACCAAATCACTGCCACTTGGGATGGGAGAAACAAAATTATATTTAAGATCTTACTCCTTGGGGAGGGGGAGAAGCAAAGAAAGCTTGCCTGTAATAACGTTCTCCCTAATTTTCTCCTAATGAAAAACTTATACTGTATTTACCACTTAAGTATCGATTTAAGCTTCAAGGAATTAAGAGTTACTCAGGCTTTGCTAATAACTAAAAGTTTGATTTGGGTAAATCACATTTCCAATCTGGTTTTCAGTCTTTTCATTTATAAACAAAAAGAGGTGAATCAAAGATGATCTGTACAGGTAGTGTAGATCAGAATTTCTGTAATTTTCCAAAGGAGTTAAAAAAAGATTTTAGAGCTGGGATGTAACTCAGTGCTATAATGCTTGCTTAGCATATATAATGCTCTGGGTTTGTTCCCCAGCATCCAAAAACAAAAAAATCTATGTGCAAACACATAACATATATGTACCTACATACCTATGTACAATACCATTCTCATTCTCAACTCAAATTACTTGTTAGAAAACTGTGAACATTATTTAATACTATTTAATGATAAAATAGTTATAGAGAGCTCTGGGTCATCACTAATTGTCTCACACCTGGCCCTGGAATGATTAGGATAAGTGACCTGAATTGTGAAACCCTTATAAAGGATGTGCTTGGGGGATGTGTTTTGGAGTGCTTTGTATTTGGGAATCACACGGGCAGGAAAACTGCTATCTCTAGGAACTGGCTAACCCTGGGCAGCCCAGGGTCACCAAGGCCCAAGATATCAAACCATCAGAATATATGAACTAAAAACCATGGTTAATATACTCAATTAAACTAAGTAACAGAAATATTTTTACTGGATTTTATTCAACACTCACTATATACCACCAGCACTGCACTATATTACAGAGAGAAAAATCACCATGTAATAGAAAACAGGACTGTAAAGTATAAATAAACATACATATTTAGAAGAATAAGGGTAAATGTATGCTAATTAATAAGTATTTAATCTGTTTAATGTTTCAACATTTATAGATTGTTTTCACCCATATTACTCCTCTTAATTCTTAGAAAAGCCCTGTCTAGCAGGCAGGTTACCTTCATTTTATAGGTGTTTATGACAAGATTCAAGAGAACTATGGTCATCCCCCTGTGGTAGTAATTGGCAGAATAGAGAACTAAACACAGGTCTTGGTTCTTGTGTCCTGCTATTTTCACCAACACCATAATGATTCCTTCATTTTATATTAAATCTATAGGATAATCATGTAAAATCAGACAGCTATTTCTAACTATTAAAGATTAATTGTTCAATGACCTTGCTGCAACAAGTATCTGCAAAGAGTATAATGAAAAGAAAATTAGTGTTCTTAACAACTAATGAAACACAATTCTTTACTAGGAATATTTGCAAGTAGTATGTGAAGGCATAATTTTCTTTCTTTTTCAACTTCTTTATAATAGCAGTGTGCTAGTCCTCACATAACATTTCTAAGACATATTTCCAAAACAGCACTTTAATTTTTCAATAATCATGGGTAATTAAATTTTTCTAAAAAGTGTTCCTATAAATTTACCTTAACCTACAAAATGAATTCAAGGCATATATATTTTAAGTTGCTTTCAGAGAATGGACATTAAGTATTCTCAATACAAAATGGTAATTATGTGAGGTAATAATTTGTTAATCAGTTAGATTTAACCATACATATCACAATGTATACTTCACAAATATGTTGTACATGATGAATACAATCTTATCTGTCAATTAAAAATAAAAATTAGAAATAATAAAATTTAAAATAAAATTACTCTTTAAAATCCTGTATTTTTGTTGTAACTTTTGAAAATTCACTGCAGGGAGCTATTCTAGAAATATATCCTTTGACTTAAGTATAATTCAGCATTTAATAATTATTTCTTCCCAAGGTAGCAAGTAGAATCCAGTATTAGACTCCATTTGTGTTATGTGCAGAAAATTCTACAGGTCCAGCAGGAAATTACAGCTATTATGAAACTTCTTGGATTACAAAACAGCTATGACCTTCATCTTCTAGAATAAATTTCTTCTCTGAGATACAAAGATCCACTTTCCTACTTCATTTCTTAATGTCTAGATTTTATAACTATTTGCTGTGGGGTAGGATTATTAGAAGTCCAATTTATGGGGTGCCAAGGTAACAAGATAGGTTACTGAAAAGAGCAAGAAGGCAGCAAGGACTATAGTTTCAACATCAGGAACTAACCACTGGAGAAGCTAGTGTGCAATACTGGATAGGAGAGCCGGGGGATTTAGCTCAGTGGTTCTGCCACCTGCCTTGCAAGCACAAAGATCTGAGTTTGATCCCCAGTACCAAAAAAAAAACAAAAAACAAACAACAAAAAACAAAAAAACCTGGATAGGAGAACTCTCTACAAAGTTACTGCAGCAGTATTTACTGTCAGAGGGATGTGCTCTCTATAAACTGGAGAGCTCTGCCTAAGCAAGCACATGTCTTGGTTTTAAAGAACAGCTAGTCTCTAATCAGGCATCTTCAATACCTGTGTTTGCTGGCAAGAACATTTTGAGTAGTCAGATGAGACCCAGATGGAAGTTAAATGCTCAAAAGTTTGGGGCACTGGTTTCCCTCTTTGCTGTTGCTTAAGGTTGGGCAGGTACCTAGTTATAAAGATGCTGGTAAAGGATCATTTCCTGATATTTTCTTTTCTTTTCTTTTCTTTTCTTTCTTTCTTTCTTTCTCTCTCTCTCTCTCTCTCTCTCTCTCTCTCTCTCTCTCTCTCTCTCTCTCTCTTTTTTTTTC
>NW_022900916.1:23511488-23530119 GCF_012274545.1 Fukomys damarensis | reverse complement strand
CTGGGGATCAAACTCAGGTCTTTGTGCTTGCAAGGCAGGCGGCAGAACCACTGAGCTAAATCCCCAGCCCAAGGAATCATTTTCTAAACAATTGTGTTAGTTTTTAATAATGACTGCAACCTAGAAACTCATCCTTAAAGGAAAAGCAGCACTAGAGTCAACAAAACTTTGCATTTTTAAAAATACTGATATGCTTAGGGCCGGGGATTTAGCTCAGCGGTTCGGTGGCCTGCCTCGCAAGCACAACGACCTGAGTTTGATACCTGGTACCAAAAAAAAAAAAAAAAAAAAAACCACGAAACAAGAGTTAAAAATACTGATGTGCTTCATTCATAGTTTAATTCCCAAAGGTAACTGATTTTAAAACTAGCAGTACTAGAAGATGAGTGGGTACGTGCCTGTAATTTCAACTAGTTAGGAGACAGTGGCAAGAGAATCTCAAATTTGAGGATAACCGAGACAACTTAGTGAAATCCTGATTCAAAGTGAAATTTAAAAAAAGACTGGACATGTAGCTCAGTGTTAGAGCACTTGCCTAGTATATGCAAGGCCCTGGGTTCAATCTTTTTCTTTTTGGGTTTTTTTTTTTTTGAGACAGGGTTTCACTATGTAGTTGAGACTGACCTGGAACTCACTATGTAGCCCAGGCTTGTCTCAAACTCACAGCGATCCTCCTACCTCAGTCTCCCAAGTGCTGGGATTACAGGCATGCACCACCACGCCCAGCTCTGGGTTCAATCTTTAGTAAAAACAAAAGCAAAAACCTAGCAGTAATAGTAAATGATAATTTACCTGAATTTTCTCCTTGGCTTACTGAAAAAAAAAAAAACGAGCTCAATTTGGTTTCTACACATTTATGCTACAAATTATAGTATTTTAACACTAAACGGAAGTACATCGATTTCATTTTACTACACACACACTCCCCACAGTATTTTCTTATACAAAAGAAAAAAAGCCAAGACCCTATTCACAAAGACTACACAATTGTTTAACAGCAAAGACAACCTGTTCCCAAGCATAGCACAGAGAGGTCTTTTTCTTAAATATGTCAGTTACTTCTGCTCATCATAAACTGCTTATGGAATGAAACATGTTTGCCTCCCAATTTGAAAATTATACATACATACCACCACCTCTACAGACAGCTGCCAAAGGATCCTTTAAAAAGCACTGATGGGTCCAGGGATTTAGCTCAATGGTTTGGCTGCCTGGTGGCCTCACAAGCGAAAGGGGAGAAAGGTCCCCAGTTCGATTTCCAGTACAAAAAAAAGAAAAGTGCTGATGGCCCTTTGAATAACAATCAACTTTTCTTTCTGGCTTAGGGTAATGGTAGGAATGTGAGGAGGTATAACTTTTTTGTAAATACTCTAAGAGTTGTGATCCTTAGTTGTAAAGTAAGGTGGGAGACCAAAGTTGATAAATAGGCATAAAATATAATCCCCTTAAGGTTTTTCCCCAATATGTTTCTAATGAGCAAATGTATACATGTAAATATAGGCACATCTACATAGTCATGTACATATATTCATGTATATGTTTATAATCTATACATATACATGAGACAAAAACGTTTGGGGAATTAAGGCTAAATTAAATTAATTTCATTGCTGTATACTATGAATGTATGTTGTATATCAATTTTTGAAAATGTAAACTGGTCTTCAATTTTTTTTTTTTTTTTTTTTGATGTCGGGGATCGAACTCAGGTTCTTGCACTTGCAAGGCAGGAACCACCCCTGCCAGGCCTGATGGTCTTCAATTCTTTTGGGAAAGAGAGGAAAGGGAGGAAGAAGAGGAGGGGGAGGGAGAGGAAGAGGGAAAAGGGAGGCAGGGAGAAGGACAGGGAAGGAAGGGAAACACAGTTTTAAAACTGTTCATGGAACCTATACTTCCTTGGCCTCAAGGGTTTAAGATGAAAGTATAGGATGAGTCTGAGAATTAGACTTTGAGTTCTTTTCCCAATATCCGCATGTATTAATTCTGTAACACTGGCAATTATTTATACATTCTGAGCCTTGCTATTTACATCTACTAAAAACACCACAGTGGGGATGTAGCTCTGTGGCAGCGCACTTGCCTAGCATTATGAACCCCTAAATTTAATCCCCAGCACCACGCGTGCACACACACAAAACAACAACAACAAAAAAAAACAAGGAAGCTGCCAACAAACTAAAACTGAGATAAAACACAGCTGACCTAGAACAAAGTATAATTCCCATCAATAAAGGACAAGCGTATTTTATTTCTTTAACACCTAGAAGAATGTCTGATACAGAGTGGCAGATACTAAATACATGTTATTATTTATCCAGCAGAAAATAATAAAGTCACAGCACCATCCCTGTCAATCAGCTAACGTTACATAAAAATTACATTCAGCATTTGCTAAAGAGCACACACACATTCTATGCATATAATTCTCAAGGTCTTTGTTTTTTTTTAAATCAATTTTTTAATGTTATTTCCTTCAGAGAATGAACATAAATTCCTTTGTTTGGGGTACTGGAGATCAAACTTGGGACCTTGCACTTGCATTGCAGGCATGGTTGCAATGAGCTAAATCCCCAACCTGAACATAAATTCCTGTCTAAAAAATGATGTCATATTCTAATCAAGAAGGAAGTCATAAAATATAAACCTTACAAAATATATACTTTCTTAGGTTTTTAAACCTATTAATGAAAATGAAAAATAAGACTTCTACAGGGCCTGCCTTGCAAGTGCAAGGACCCGAGTTCAATCCCCGTTTCAAAAAAAAAAGACTTCTATATGGCTTATATTCTTGGCAATGTTTACAAATTTATTCAAAATTAGTTTGTGTATTGTATATTTAATCAAGGAAATGTTCTTACTAGCCTCAAACTCCCAATCAACACAGAATTTATCAAACAAAAACTTCGTTATATTCTAATCCCTCTGTGCCATGAGCGCTTGCCCCTCAAAGACAGTCAAAAAATAGAGCACTCAGCTAAAGATACAGGAATTCATGCCTTACTGAATATATCAAAACAGTGCAATTATAAGATACTTAAAATAATACTGCTCATAAATAAGGTAGATTAATGATCTTGTTCAACTAGACAGATTTTTTAAAAAATCTTTTATTTCCTAGCTCCCGAATTTACTGGCTGTATGACCTTGGTCAAGTAATCTCTGAAGGTTTTGGTTTCTTGTGCTATAAACAAAGATTACCACCATTACCTTCCTCAAAGGACTGCAAAAAGTAAATGAGTTATGTAGTGCTAAGACCTGTATGACTTGTTTCATAAAACAAGTAATGAATTAATTCCATAAATGACAAACACTACAAAAAAAAAAAAAAGAGAACACAGAGATAGCAAGATATAAGGGTTAAAGTATAAGGTTTTGGAGTCAGAATGTTTATATTCTGACTCCGTCATTTACTGCTTTGAGTATATTTTGACTCCGTCATTTACTGCTTTGAGTAAGTTATTTACCTCTCTAGACTTGTTTTTAAACCTGAAAGAATGGATTAATATAATACTTGCCTTAGAATATGTTCTGAAGATTAAATAAGTTACTACATTAAGTACTACATACGTTTTTGTTTTGTTTTTTTTTCTTTTTTGGTACCAGGGATTGAACTCAGGACCTTGTGCTTGCAAGGTGGGTTGGGGGAACCACTGAGCTAAATCCCCAGCCCTAAGTACTGCATATGATATCTGGTGAAAATACATCACTTGTTTTATTCTTGAAAGAAAAGTGTATGATTTCCTTTTGTATTAGAACACCGTGGAAGTAGAGGTTCGTTCACATAATATTTAATCTCACAAAGAATACATCAAGCTGCACAATACAGATGCTGAGTATCTATTTGCTGACTCAATTCATGGATGCAGTTTGCTAGTGGAAGGTCTATGAAATAGATCAAAATCTATCAAGGGATAACTAAAACCATTTACCTGCCCTGCCATTAAAATCAATATAGGTAATAACATCCTACTTATGAGAACAAAAAGAGAACTCTAGAAATAAAAACACAGCATGCTTTAAATTTATATAACTAAAATCACAAATTCTTAATCAAATTTCTGCTTCAGAAAGCATATTTTCATAATTTATAGTACATATGACAAACATCTAACGAACATGTTTCAATTGGTTCATACGTAGATTTATGCATCTGGGGAAGCCCACAGGATTTATAAACCACTCTCACAGTTCATTTCCCCTGTATACACTGTTAGTACTTGGCATCACATTCACCTATCTTCTCTTCATCCCTCTTTTCTTTCAAATCCCCGATGTAGACATCCTCCACTGTATCTCAGCAGGAATTTTTCACCCCTCCCACAACCACACACCAGGCACAGATACCCACTTACCACAGCACAGATCACTATCTGGTTCCTATATTCCTGTGCAAAAGCGGCTCCGCTTCTGTGAACAAAAAGCTATGGTGACTTGACTCATTATTTACAGAACCGTACTAAACCCCTTTTGGCTGGGAACATATTCAGCCATTTACATAATTAAGGGACAGAAACAACTTTTACTTTTATATACTTTCAGTTTTTCCTCCAAACTCCCTCTACTGCTAAAATTCTCACCTGCAACTGCACACCAAAGTCTATGAAATAATCAAATATAAATTCCCTTTATTTCACTTTATTAATCACTGTCTCATTCCTTTAAATATGCACCTTGAATCTATTCCAAGGATCTATTCATCTTATTCTCCTATGAAATCAAAGTTCTCCACTTGTGTTTTCTCTTAGGTTCAGTATCAAGATTATATGCACTGAGCAGTATTCATCAAGATGTAAGAAAATGCTACCTATGATACAGCCCCTATCTACATGAGATTTACAATTCCACTCTCAAGCTGAAATGGACTCCTCTCCCTTCTGACCTAGCAAACTTTTAGTCATTCTTTAATTCTCAGATCAGTTGTCACTCTCTCCATAAAAACATTCCCAAAACCATACAAGCAAAAGTAGCTCCTTCTTCCTATGGACTTCTATATACTTCATTTTTATTTTTAATGAAGTTAATGCTACAAAGCAGTCTAACTGTATAGACATCATATTCCATTGAGTCTAAGATGCAAGTGACCATAAGGAACACATTTGTAATCCCAATACTCCAAGAGGCTGAGATAGGAGGACTACAAGTTCAAGTGCAGCCTAGACAACTTAGTGAGACCCCATCTCAAAAAAATAAAATGGGTTGGGGATTTAGCTCAGTGGTGCCAGTGCCTGCCTCGCTAGTGCAAGGTCCCGAGTTTGATCCCTGGTACCAGAAAGAAAGAAAGCAAGCAAGCAAGCAAGCAAGGAAGGAAGGAAGGAAGGAAGGGCTGGAGATGTAGCTCAATGCAAAGGCCCTGGGGCTCAATTCCCAGTACCTAAAAAAAAAAAAAAAATTCTACGAATTAAACTATGAAATATATTTTATTATAAAGCATATTTGTTTTAAAATGCAAAAATATAAAATGGAAGCAAAGAAGTGTCTTCTGCAATAGACTGCATACCCTGTGAGAGAGAAAAATATATCTCATTTCACATTTAGTTTGTCAATTCCTACTACCATGCTTAATACACTGTAGGGGAAAAGAACAAATCTGTTCTTAGCTAATCCCTTACCATTTCTTTCACGCTAACATTCTGGCCACCGGGCTGGAGATTTAGCTCAGTGGTTCAACTGCCTGCCTCTCAAGCAGAAGAACCTGAGTTCGATCCCTGGTACCCCCTCAAAAAAATTCTGGTCACAAGAGAGAAGTTTTTCATATTTGGTAACCATTTACTTCACCACCATATCCTCTCTAGAGGCCACTGTGACTTCATGACTAAATTATTCCAATAATATCCTTTCTAACAGGGTTAGAAATTTCTAAATTTTCCACACTTTCAGTACACACTCTAATAAGTATCATTTACATCACAAATACTCCCATTTGATTCTTTCTGTATACTCTATTTGGGTTGTTTGAACTTATCTTTATTATTATTTTGGTATAATCTTTTCTTAAAATGTTAGGGAACAGTTCAATAAATGCAACTTCTCTGGCTGAAGCAGGGGTGACTGTTGAGCTACTCTGTGACACTTCTATGCCTCTGTGGAGCACAGAACAAGAGATCATCTCCCTGTGACCACCATAAACCTCCATGTGGGGCTTTGTTTCTTTAATCACTGGTTCCTGTCAAGCTCATCCCATGTTTAGCACCTTGGAGACATCTTTTCTCTTCATCTTTCCACTTCCAAAGTCACATATGTATACATTTTTGAAACATCTTTGAGGCCTATTTCAAGATCTACCTTGACCACAGAAAGCCCTATTATTTATTTAAATATACTGATCTCATTTGTCTCTAAGCCCTCACACTTGTTTTCTATACTTCAACAACTAGTACTTAACTACAAACTCTCACATGCAGGTGCAGCTGCCATATAATTGTTTCATGCATGTAAACGCCTTATCTCCCCAACATTAGCATCATTTTAAAGACAGGTGAGTACTTTCAGGTCCCAACAAAGGCTGAGCACAGAGTAGACACACAGTTCTTACTAAAAAGACATACACTACTTCTTTTCCACCTGTAGATATACTTCTTCCCGTATCTTTGGTTAACTTCATCAAAACTTTCTGATATTCCTCTTATACAAAACTCTTGGTTACTTCTGACACATAATTTGGGCTGATATTCAAACTTAACCTTCTTGCATTACTACTTAATATTCTTCTAGTGGGTATCACTATGTAGAGATTTTACCAGTTCACCACTTTCCATACATTTCTTTATAATATTTAAAGCCATTCAAAATATATCTTATCTGTGCAACTCTATGAAGTGAAAAGGGAAGGAATAAAAAAAAGGATGAAGCCCCAATTATAGTATTTGCCAACTGGAGGCAGCACCCAAGAAAAATACAAATTTTAATTCCTGGGCTCATGCTCTCTAAAACCTCTTAGTATCTGTGTCTGCAGTAATAAATAATGCACCAACTCTGCTTCTGATCAATCAAGAACAGGTATTTCCCTCCCTTCTTAACTTTATGATCATCCTTAAGGAAAGATTCTTCATATATCTCAATTACTACTTTTTCTTATTCAAAAGGTTCTTAAGGGCCGGGGATTTAGCTCAGCGGTTCAGTGGCCTGCTTCGTAAGCGCAAGGACCAGAGCTTGATCCCCGGTACCGAAAGAAAAAAAACAACAACAAAAAAAACCCCAAAAGTTTCTTAAGTCTCAAATATTTTGTTGAAAACACCTCTGTGCCAGATATAAAAAGACATTCTGGATTTGCATACTCCACAAGCTCCATTAACAAGTTTAAAGCTATAAATGATTCCCAGAGTTTGGTCTCAGGATCCTAGATTTTCCAGGTGTTTTCTAATAAAATCTAATCACAATATTCTTCCTCAAGTGACAGTATTAGAAACAACTGAACTTAAAAGATGTAATGAGATAAAATAGCTTAACTGCAAATTCAGTTTTGGGCACTTGAAATACTATTGCCTTGGGTTCACCAAATCGAAGCACAAATAACAGCAAAACAGCACCTATTCTACAAAATAACAGAGAACAGAAAATTTATTAAATTTATTACACATATAAAGCACTACATCATAAAATTCATCTTAATTATAAGAAAAATGGTAAAATGTGATCTCAACCCTGACCCCATCCCTACTTATTCAATCATGAACTTCCACAGAAGACTTATGGAGCACTATAACCATATGGTGGATAGAAGTACCCAGTATAGGACCATATATTCAAATATTCATGTAATGCTGACTTTTAGAATAAAAAGACATCTTTTAGTTCAACTAATCAAAATTTTTATATAGTAAAATAAATTCTTCTATGGTATACAGTTCTAACAGACACCCAACTGTCAATTATTGTGCAGCTCTATCTAGTCTGTGTGTTCATACATATTGTTTTCCCAGGCCCAAAAACAGAACTATTTGAGTTTCAAATTTAAAAAGCCCTTCATTTATCTGAAAATAGCTGTCAACACTTTCTTTTGACCTCATGTAACAATAAAAATCCCACTGGGCCAGGAATGATAATTCATGTCTATAATCTCAGTTAATGAGGCGGCTGAGGCAGGAAGATGCTAAGTTCAAGGTCAGCTTGAGCAAGTTGGTGAGACCTTGCCTTAAAAAAATAAAAAAAACTGGGAATGTAGCTCAGTAAGTGTTCCAAGCCTAGAAAGCTCAAAGGCCTGGGTTCACTGGTGGAAGGGGGCTAACAACCGTGATACCTACTCTCAAATTATTGCTTTATGTAACATTTTCTATAGTCCTTACCCCAGAAATATTTTTTTGATGAGTCTGCCAGTTATTCAATGTCCCAATTAAAATGTGCTACCCGTGTGCCAGGATTTACCTCAGTGATGTTGCCACCTGCCTTGCAAGTGGAAGGTCCCGAGTTCAATCGCAAGTACCAAAAAATAAAAAATAAAATGCCCTACTCAGTACTGTGCACAATACTACAGCTATGGTCTAACAAGCACAAAGTTAAGAAAATGCTTTACTCTTAGCCCTAAACATTTTCACAATTCGTAGTATCAAGTTAGAATTTTCATCCTGAAGGTTTAAAGTTCCCTCTACTTTAAGTAGAGGATCTTATCTGTAATATTTTCTTTCTAGCATTACAGTCTATTACAATCACTCTGAATTTAGTACCATCTTTTAGCTTTGTCTCATCTTTGAATTTACTAAATAAGACTATCTTTCAGCCTGTTTGAAAAAAATGCTATACAGCACTGTCTTAAGGATAAAATTCCATGGCAAGATACCAGTAACCACTACTGAGGTAGACAATTAATAATCCTCATGTAATTATACTCTCTTTCAAAGTCGTAACTAGAAATTCTGAAATCAAGGTACATTGTGCCAATACCACTTTTCTTCTGGTACATTCACTGGGAAACCTTTGAGATATGAATCTAGGTTCTAGGTAAGCCTCTTGCAAAAATCCTGGAATTCCTTTTTAAATGTCCAGAGGCCAACCACTTGATAAATTATTTAAGGACTTTGTTAAAGATAGTTATTAAGTCCATTTGTATAAAGTTTATGATGTTCTGAAAAACCAAGATGCTTATTCATGCTCAATTTTCTGGTATTTTCTTTTTTCCATGCTGCTAAATTTTTGTTACTAATACTGTCCTGAAACTAAATCTGAAATTTCCTTCTGACTCCAGGGTAGCAATTATCTGTATTATCTTGACTTAAAAAACAAAAAAAGCTCAACTCAAATGTGCTTTTATCTCCTTGCTTACCCTGAACAAGCATCTCAGACTGGGTTACAGCGCTAGTCATTTCAGCTGGAACTACTTTTCTTGCTGGTTAACAAAAGCAGAGTGGAGAAATTGCTTTCTCTTTGCCCTCTACTCATATTATACAATTTTGCTCGTGTCACTTTTGCTTTGATTTTAAAGCCTTACATACTGTTTGAATTATTTTTTAAAAATCAAGATTACTTTCCTGACATTATTCTTAAAATGTCATGATTCTTTTTATTTATTTTTTCATCTTTTTGGCAATACTGGGGATTGAACACAAGGCCTTCAGATTGAGCTACATCCCTCAAACTTCCCCAAATTTCCCAGACTGGGGTCAAACTTGCAATCCTCCTGCCTCAACCTCCTAGAGTGCTGGGATTACAGGTGTGTGCCACTATGCATAGCTAAACTGTTCTGGGGTTTTTGCGGGGAGGGAATGGGGATCAAACCTAGAACCTTGATCATGCTAGGCAAATGCTCTACCACTGAGCTACATCCCCAGCCCTTTTTATTCTTAATCCTAAGCTCCTTTTGTTTTTCACATACATTATTTTAATATCTAAGCTTAACATAGGTGTCTCTATATACCCACACTAGTTTTAATTCACCATGTTTGCCTGTACTTGTTCATAACTGCCCCAACAGTTACAGCCAGAAGAAACCTTAACTGAATAGTCAATACTTTGGTTTTCAAAATCACCCCCATTTTTTAGGATTTAACTATTTATATAAGACGCCAAAGAATAAAATTTAGCTGCTATCTGTGGACTTATCCTTGTAGCTTCTTATCCAGCATGAATAATAATAGCACGGGAGTCAGAGATGCCTTTAAATCATGGCGCTATACTTACTGGCAGGCAGATTTTCCTAAAAAATTAAAGCTCAATAAGGTTATCTGTAAAACAGACACAATACCTACCTTACAAAGATGTAAGAGTTTAATGACATAATATAAACAACCAGCCCAGTATGTGACACATCAATGTTTGTTTCCTTCCTCCAGTTATATAAAAAACAAAAGCAAAAACAAAACAAAACAAAACAAAAAGCACAAAACCCACTTCTGATTAGTATGAGAAAAAGATCCATTTCTACAGCCTGAGGATTTCCTTACCTACATACTTAGTCATGATGGCTTTTTCAAGAAAGAAAAAAACCCCACTACATAGGTTCTATCATTAAATTCTGTAACTAAGAGATCTACAGAGTTTTTTTTCACTAATATTGTATTTACTATACAAAGAATGACTATTCTAGGTAGGGAAGACAGGGACATGCTCTGTGTCCTCCCTCTCTGACTTCCAAACTTCAGCTACAGTTTCTCCCTTGCTCACAAAAGATTTAATTAACAAACACAAAAATACACTAGAAAGACAACTGGAACAGAAGTCAAGATTTTTAGCCCTCACTTTGCCATAAAATATAAGAACGTCATTCAACCTTTCTGGGCTTCAGGTTCTTCATTTCTCAAACAGGATTAGGAATGAGGGTGGGATGAAGAGGCTCAATTATTTTTAAGTTACTTCAGTAAGTACTATTTCATTAAGTCTTTATCTCACTATTTACATTCATAAGCAACAGGTTTCCTTTGACAATCTGCTCATTCACTAGGCAGTAAAATGACACATACGGTAAATATCCCAAATCAGAGGACTATGAAGAAACACATGTATGTATATGTGGTCTGGAACAGGGCCAGGTTCCCCTCTTTACTGTTAATCTTTAATATGTCATCTCCAAGTACTTAATGGAGCACTGGAGAACCTGACCCATATTTCTGCTTTCACTTAAAACTGTAAAATAAAATGCCTTTGTAAATAGACTTTGGCAACATACCAAAAGGTCACAACTGGTAAGCTATAATGTCCAAGAGCCTTCCCAACCAAAATGCTTTCCTTTTGTAAAAGTTTCTACAAGACTTATATATACATGACACCCTCCCTGTCCTATTTTCCTTCCTCATCACAATTCCTTTTCTATTTTCTCTTCAATCTTTTAAGTTTTCATTTTTTTAAACTTTTTGTTTTGGAGGTACTGGGGATTGAAGACAGGGTCTCACACATGCTAAATAATTGAACTACATCCCCAACTCTTTTTATTTATTTATTTTTTTGAGACAGGGTTTCCCTAAATTACTCAGGTTGACTTCCAATTTTCAATTCTCCTTCCTCAGCCTACCCAGTAGCTGGGATTACAGATATTGGTTACTATGCTTGGCCTTCAACATTGTTTTATACTTGGCCAAACACTCCTTAAGCAGTATTACTTATACATTCCCTCATCTAGAATTTGAAGAGAGAGAATTAGGTTATTTTCCCATGCTTCTTTCTCAAATTGAAATCATAAAACCAGCCCTTTAAACAAATGTGGTTCCATATGAGTACTTTTCATTTTCCATAAAAAAATTTAACAAGTAAACCTTACTTGGTAGTTCAGAACCTAAACACTGGTATAGGGTACAAGATATAAGTAACTCACAATGAATCCCAATCTTTAATAGTATTAAGAGATTAATTCAGAGAAATAAAGTTATAGAAGAAAATGTGCCTTATCTGCAAAACTACACATACAAATACACATACAGAGACAAGTGAAGTTAAGATGCCTACTAGAGAAATCCAAAGCAATACAACATGGCAAAGGAAAACCATAGTTTTTTTAATTTCAAATCAATTTTATAGAAAAATGTAGAAAATGTTGGTTCTATTAAATTAGATTACTAAATATAAATTTAAATTATGTTCTTTGGCCTCCCTTTGTACCAGTAATGAAGAACTGGCTCTCCCATTCTTGGTTTCACAGGACATCTCCATTTTTCACAATTTAATTCCCTAGAGAAGTAGAGGAATTCTGTAAGAGATTCAAGTTATTGAAGGGTCAGTAATATTGCACCAATTCTGAATTTTCTTTCTGGGAAAGCTAGCAGAAAAAAAATGTTAATTTCCACTAAAACTGATCTCCAAAAATCCATTCATCAAGTGAAAGGTCTACTGCATGATGTGCGAATTACAGCCAAACTGTTGACCAGTCGAAGCTACAAATACCAACGGTCCCTATAAACTCTAAATTTCTAACTAAGGAACTTATTTAGGGCTCCTTGGCAACCAAAGGATATTATAAAAATAGTTCTGAGCTTCCTTTTTTTTTTTTTTTTTTTTAATTAGTTGAGTTTTTTGGCAGTTCTGCAGAATGAATCCAGGGCCTCGCACATACTAGGCTCTATCTGAGTTACATCTCCAGCATGCATAGTACTTTTTGACCAAAATTCGGATTTACTCACTTAAAATAAAGGAAGTTCTTAAGCCAGAAGTACAATTAGTTGCTATCTCTGTGCTTAACTTAATACTTTTCCTTCATTTACAGCCAAAATCAAAATTCCAGTAAGTAAACAATCAGAAAGTATGTTGTTATATGTGTAGCTCCTAATGCAATTCCAACTAATTAAATGCTAGATGCTTGTCTAAAAATCAGAATTTTCAGGATTGTGATTCCAAGCACAGAAACACATTATTAAGAATGTATTACAAAAAGAGAGGTCCTTATCTCATGAAACTAAGTATGTAGCTCCCAAGCTTCAAGAATTGGTTTTAATTTGCTTTGTATAATTTTTTATTCTCTCCATATCATCCAGACCTCTTCTAACCACTGAAGAGTAAACTGAAGATGGATGGTGGAGAAGTTTTAACCTTTTTCCTTCAGCTAGCCATTACTTTCTGTCAAAGTTACTAATTTTTTTCAAGCATTGGTAATTATTTGTCAGGAGCATGTTCTCACATGTGGAAGTTAAAAAGTTATCTCAAAAAAACAGACTAGAACAGTGGCTACCACAGCCTAGGAGGAATAAGGAGGAGGAGTGCAGATAGGATGTCAATAGGTGCAGAGGAACAGTCAGTTGACAGGAATAATTTCTAACATTCTACAGTGTAGATTATATCTATACCACAGCAGTATGACTATGGTTGATGCAATTAATTATTTCAAAATAGCTAGTAGGAAAGATTTGAATAGTCCCAACACAAAGAAATGATGAAGGTCTGAGATGACAATATGCCTGTATCCCTGAGTGATCATTACACACTGTATGTACATATTGAAATTCACTGTATCCCATATATATGTCACTATCAATTAAAAATAAAATTATACTTTAAAAAGTTATAAATATTAAGAAATTTATTTTTTCATAAGTTAAACAGAATTATTCTGGAAGGAAAACATGAAATACTGAGGAAAGTACTTGAAAGTCAATAGAGACACAAATAGATCTGAATTTCCAGGGTTCATTTACAAAAAGAGATATATAGGCACTTGTTCTCCCCCTTTTCAGGAGAGTAAAACAATTTGTATTTACCCTTACTGTCTTAAAAATGCAGAGTTTAAAGAAATTAATAAAAACATAGCAATTTCATTTCATTATGACCATCCCATGTCAAACTATTATTTTCTCCATCACTTTCTGTACCTTATTTTAAAAAGCACTTGTCAAGTACCTATAAACAACCAGACCTAAAATTATACTGGCTTGTATATGTCAGGATATGTTTCTGGTCTTTGAAATACATTCTTTTAAAATCACTGAGATGATCTATTAAAACAACTTTACAATATCAACAGAATTTAAAATATTTAAGTTTCCAAGTCTGTAAAATTAAATTTCCCCTCATACTTAAGTGGAGCTCCTAAACTATGTAAACTCTTAAAGTTTAAAAAAAATTACTTATGAAAATAAAGGAATTAACCACATACATTTGGAATGTTCAATATACAATAAATATCTCAATATACACTTGTGAAATAACTAGAAAATTGTACTTGCTGTGAAATGAAATCTCTATGGCACCTAAGTACTAGCTCAGCACCCAACTGCTGCCACATTCTATCGCTAGTTTGCTGCTGACTAGACTCTTTTGATTCGGAAATTTACAGAATTTTAGAATCTTTTGGAAAATTTGAAAGGCAAATTATTTGACCTTGTATCCTGAAAACTACAGCCCAAAAGTTTGTCTTTCTTTACTAGGCATCCCATCCTTCAAGAGACTCTAGGAGTTGGATGCTCACAACTTTGGCTTACCCTCACAATAGGTAAAGAGAAATCTCTAGTTTTTAACTGATAATAGCTAGTGATCAGAGAAATTGACTGTGTCTAACTTCTATTATAAATTCCTCAATTATATTAACCACAATTCACTAATGCTCAATTAGAAGGCTTAAAATATAAGTAAAATAACTTCTGCTGACAATGCAAACTCATCCAACCTACCAAAACAGTTTTCTGAAATACACAGTTATTGTTAATGTTTAGAAAAATAACAAGGCAAGTTAGGGATTACAAGCTAATGAATTACTTATGTAACTGTACTGTAGTTTAGGGAAAAAAGCATCAAACTCAAAATTATGAGTAGATTACTGTGCTGCCAACATGGAAGCCACTAGACACATGTGGCTATTTATAAAGAAATAAAATTTAAAATTCAGTTCCTCGGTTGCACTAACCACATTTTAACTGCTCAAAAGCCACATCCATGTAGCTAGTGGCTAACGTAGTGGATAAAACAAAAAGAATGTCTCCAACATCACAAAAAGTTCTACTGGACAGCGCTGGTCTAGCGGTTGTAGGTATTTAGATTTTTTTAAATGCAGTATAGGTTCTCTCGAATCAGTAGACTATAGATGTTTTAATTATAAAAGAACCGTACCATATTTTTTTCTGCAATTTGTTTCAAGAAAGATCATTCAAAGTAATAAACTAACTTATTTGAGATTATCAAAATAGAAATATTCAATCAACAAGGTCTGAAAGTATCAAAGGCATTGAAATTACAACTAGGTTTTCACCAAATCATAATCAATGAAAGTATTTAGTCACCAGTAAAAACATAAGGTATTAGGTACAGTAAAAGATTAAGCTACTTAGTAGGACTTGTTTTCCAAGTATGTTACAAGCATCTATTTATATGCGTAACAAGTAACAACTGCTTTTATAATTGGTTTAAAAATAACCTTGCCACAATTAGCTCAAATTGGTGACATCTTACTGCCTACATTTTTAATTGCTTTCAACCAACCTCACCCTAAACATTTACAAATAATATAATGACCATAAGACTTTAAGTGAAGGGCTATTAATTCACAATCCTGAGCAAATACTGCTTGCAGCAAAAGTACACATAAACTCCATGAAATAAGTGGCAATTTAAAAGCCCATCTCTTAATGCAAAGTATTTAGCTTAAAAACTCCAGGATGATAAACCACAAAAGCATGGCAACAAGATACTGAAACTACAGAATAACTTCCAATTTTAAAAAAATAGCATATTACATAGAATTAAAACTTCAGGACAACCTTATACCAATTCAAACTTTTCTCAAGCGCTAATCACTTTGACTAGTGTTAACTTCAAGTGTACGCAAATACGATCACTAAATTACAGAAGACAATTATAGTTCCAATCAGAAAATTTTGTTTTAAGGGAGAATTTTCAAAACTATTTGACAGATTTTACATATAAAAGCTAATACTAAAACCTATCAAAATCAACAGGTCACACTGATTACAAGAAAGTTATCAATGTTGGCATAACATTCCTGTTTGATACTGATTCCTTCTGATTATGTTTACTTCAGAGATCCTTATGAAATCTAAGATCTAGCAAAAAGCATTAATTTATCACTCCTAACATCTGTTTAAAGAGTACTTAAAAAGATGTAACTTACCTGCAACACTAGTGATTGTAACTGGAACTCCCTGCACTTGAACGCCTGCAGCACCCAGGTTGGCCACGCTCACTGTCTGAAGGTTAGGCACTGATGCAAGCTGGGCAGTATTCAAAGTTATTGGGGCACCAGCAACAGCCACAGGAGCGATCTGAGCAAGAGTTGTGCCACCACTTGAAGACACTGGGGTGATGGTTAACTGCTGGGATAGCCCAGCATTCTGAACTTGCAAATTTGAAAGACTCTGAATATTCTGAACCTGTACAGTTTGCCAACTGATTTGTCCTGAAGGTGTTAAAGTTGGAGCCCTGATAAGCACCTGAGTCGGATTTACTGCTTGAAGTTGAACATTCTGCAAAGGCTGCTGCTGGATGGTCTGAATAGTCTGCCCTGACTGGAGTTGAAATGACTGTGGTGGAATAGCCTGAATGATCTGTTGCTGAGGCTGTTGTATCTGGATCTGCTGTAAAATAGGCTGGCCTACAATTTGCACTTGCTGAAGAGAATTTGACTGATCCTGTGCATTCTGTATTCCATTAGACTGAAGTTGACTGGAGCTCTGGGCTTCAGACTCAGCAGCAGCAGGTGTCTGTGATTCTTCAATGGTACGTTCAGAACTACTGGCTGACGTGCTTGCATACTGGCCCGTATCTGCTGAGCTCACTAATGTGTCACTGCTTGTAAGAGTTGACGACGCAGTGGTTGTACAGGTAGTGGAGGAGGAGGGAGATTCCGGCATAGTACTGGCAGAAGCAGTGGTGGTCGTGGGTGTGGAAGCTAACTGATTGCCATTGGAAGTCCCACTATCAGTAGTAGTAGCAGGCTGGCCAACTTGTCCAGTCCCACCTCCAGCAGTCACACTGTTTATCACTGGCAAAGCTAAAGTCACTCCTCCTATATTAATTGGTAGGGTTGTTACAACTTGAGCCTGAGTACCAGGAAGGGTCTGCAATTGTAATGGTATAGAAACACCAGGTCTAATTTGGACTGGAACTGTTTGATTTGCCAGGTTTTGAGCAAGAATATTCCCAGAAGCTGTCCTGTTAGCAGCTGTGAGTATAGCTTGATTATTACCTGCAGAAATTAGCTGAATTTGACCCTGCAAATCCTGTAGAGATGAACTACTAGTTGGATTGATTTGAATTTGTTGACCTTCTACTGCCTGAAGTTGTGGAATCACCTGGTACTGTACACTACCACTTGGATTTTGTACTTGTATGACTTGAAACTGACCAGGGGTGGAAGAATTACCTGATTTAGTTTTGGTAGGAGATGCACTCCCGTTATTACTGCTGGAAGAACTAGATGAACTAGAAGCTGGTTGAGAAACGTTATTTTCTTTTGAAGCTGGAGGAGTGGAGGCAACAAGTTGCCAAGCGTTTCCAGCAAGTTGTGTTGTTACCAGTTCAAGCTGTTGTGGCTGATTTTGAAGTTGCACCAATCCTTGGCTTGGATCTATAATAATTTGTTGTTGTCCAGTTGCTTGATTTTCACCAGGAGTCCCTATTTTGCTGCAAGTAGCTGCCAGTAAAGCCAGAGGAGAGGGCTGAGAGTCCTACCCAAAATGAGATGGTAAAGGAAAGGGGAGGAAAAAGTGGGTGGATTTAGTGGAGGCCAGTAGTTGGGAGGGGGTAATTTATTTTGACAGCTCTACCTATCAGAATTTAACTAGTGAAGTGGAAGAAATAAAAAAGAAACACGAACAAAGGTAAGAACTATACGAATAAGAAAGCAGATCTTGTAATATAAAGTTTAAATAAAAGAAAATTTCGAACAAACTTTAAGTGTTACGCTAAATTCAAAATGCCCTTGGGAAAATACACCGTTTTCTTACAATCTGAATTTCTTGTGTAACATTAAACAATGTTATACCCTCAAATATGTAAAATCTTCATGAATTTACAATTTAAGTTCCTCACTCTCAGAAAGATGCTTTGAGTGGAGAAACAGCATTTTTATTCTGTTCTTTACTTCTGGGCATTTAAAGGATATAACTCCCTCTGCCCCCTAATGCTTTACGATTTATTTTTTTAATGTGTATTTTTTACCTGGGAGCCTGAGGTTTTGGTTTTTTTATTGTTATTCTCTGGCTCAGAGGTTTTCCCTCCTTCTGTAGCCATCGTCGCTGCTGCCGCCGCCGCCTCCTCCTCCTCCTCCTTCTTCTGATCTGCAACAACCCCCCACACACATACACACACGACAACAGGTTATTAGGATTATTATTATTCATCTTCCCTCTTCTCTTCCCCCTCCCCCTCAACATTAATCGCCATAAACCCGCGATCCACGCACACCGGCAGGGGGTGGGGGAGAAGGAGGGAAGGGAGGAGGGGGATATCACAAAACGTGGTTTGAAACCCGACCCATCGGCTCCAGAGCAACACCCAGAAGGAGGTTGTTCTCACTCAGACATTAAGACAAAACACAACCCTCCTTCCCTCCCCGATTCCCTCCCTCTCCTCCTCCCCTTAAAGCATCTCAGGGGCCCCGGGGGAGGGGGGAGAACCGAGCGGGGTCTGGGGAGGGAGGGAGGAGGGAGGCGGTGAAGGAGACCAAGGGGGGTGGAGAATACGTACCGCTCATCCCGCATTAACAGGACAAACCCTCAGACGGAGACACTGGGATAGAGGTGGGTGGGGGTGGGGGCGAGGCGGGAGG
>NW_022900916.1:23510545-23511188 GCF_012274545.1 Fukomys damarensis | reverse complement strand
CCGGAGCCGCCGACTCTCCACCCCTTCCCCCAGCGGATTGGCCGCCGACCTGCCGGGGGCCGGGGCGCTGGGGCCGCCTTCTCTCCACCCCTTTTCCCGGGGTTATTCTTTCAACCGCTCTTCTTTTCCTCCTTCGGCTCCTCTCGCGCTCTTTCTTCGGCGTCTTGGCTCAGCGCGCTGCCGGTAGGCCCTCCATACAGCCAAACTTGTTGTCTCAGGATATCCCGCCCCCTACTCATTTCCCAGCGCCCTCCACTCAGAACCCCCCCCTTCATCATCTCTCCCAGTGGCCACTGAAGGGAAAAGAGGGGCTATCACTGAAGGGAAGCGAGAGGGGCAGACAGAGAGGGATACGGACCCCGTAAAGCTCGGTGAGCGGACCAAACTGTCCGCTGCCCCTGCGCAGCGAGCATGGCTTTCCTGAGGCGCATCCGGACCCGGGCGCCCTTTTTCCCTGGCTCGGCCCCTATTGGCTGAGCCCTTGCTGACGCACTCTGAGTGGTGGGAGAAAGGAGGCGGGATTCTGCCGCGAGGCCTGTCGGTCCTTGTAGTTTTTCGCTGCCGCGGGGGGGCCCCCTCCCAATCTCCGCCTCCCTCCCGCCCTCAGCCGAGGCCCGGCTGCAGAGCGGAAAGCTGCTGCCCA
>NW_022900916.1:23467870-23510450 GCF_012274545.1 Fukomys damarensis | reverse complement strand
GAGCTCACGCCCAGAGCGCTCGGCGATTGAGCGGGCGGCGGCGTGGAGAGGCGGGGTTTGCTGTCCTCCGGGTTTGAATGAACCCCGCTTCTTGAAGCAGCGTCTGCATCTTGCCTTTCTTTGCTCACCTTCTACTCCAGCCCCCACTCACCCCCGCGTCAAGCGCGAGGCCTGTTTTCCCACAGACAAGGATCTTCCATTTTTATTTGTTGTCTCTGTGGCCGGCTGTTGGTGCTGGTCAGCGACCCGCCTTCTAGGACTGCACCGTGTGTAGCCAGAGAGTCGGAGTGGTTGCGAACTTCTCACTCTGCCCAGTGTCATGAGGTTCTCCAGGCAAAGAAAAGCCCAGCCCCATGTGGGTCACCCCTGCCACAGTTCTGGTATAAGCTTCTGGGCAGGTGGAATTCACATCTAGCCACTCAAACTCATTTTCTTAGCCAATGCACTTGACTGGTCTGTCCCCAGCATTCCTCCAAAGTCAGTGAAATGAAGATGATGCCACGGAGTATAACCAATGTCTGATTAGATGTAGCAAAGGTGTTAGTGAACCCCTAATGTAAATACTGTGTCCTTACCCAGGTTTAAATCCATCTACTTTCTTTTTACCCGGCCTTCATATGCAGCCTTGGGCGTTTTTTTGTCTCTTGACTGAGATCTGACAACGTTGCAAGGGCGAGGAGGTCCCAAATGCTGCACTTGATTGGCATTTCCTTTGCTTGTTAAAGTAATTGTAACATGGGTTGATGACAAAGACATGTAGTGATGAGACAAAGCAATTGAAATAAAGACATAGTACTGTCTGCTCCATCTTACAAAATGAGCTGGAGAGCCTTAAATAACTGTTACACACACACACACACACACACACAAATACGCATATGCACGTACAATATGGAAAGCTCAGAAGTTCAGGTCCTTCTTACATTAACAGATACACAGTGTATCCTACACCCACACACAGTTCACCATGAAGAATTAAGGAAGACATTTTTCAGTCTCATGGATTGAAGCATTCCTTGTGGTTTTCTTACTGTACAAAACCTGCTTCAGAGGTAATGTCATTGTCTCTGAACCATAGGTCATTCACTGTAGATCTATGGTGTCCTAAGTGGTTGGCACCCTACAGGTGAGTGGAAATACTGATATCCAGGTGACATAGTTACAAGCCCTGCTTTTGTGGTAGACCAAGAGCTTCAAGTTGCTGGGTGCTGTGGACTGAATGTGTGCCCCCCCCCATTTATATGTTGAAACTATAACTCTTCCTCCACTGTGATGGTATTAGGATGTAGGGTCTTTGGGAAATCATTAGGATTAGTTAACATTATGAATGTGGAGCTCTTATGAGTGGGATCAGTGGTTTTAGAAGAGTTAGGAGAGGGCCTGGGATTTAGCTCAGTGGTTCCACTGCCTGACTCACCTGCCTTGCAATTGCAAGAGCAAAGTACCGAGTTCGAACCCTGGTACCAAAAAAAAAAAAAAAAAAAAAAAAAAAAAAAAAAAAAAAAAAAAAAAAAAAAAAAAAAAAAAAAAAAAAAAAAAAAAAAAAAAAAAAAAAAAGCTTCTTAGAGGAGTCAGGAGAGAACTTGCTTTCCTATGCTCTGCTTTCCTCCACTTGAAGATATAACCAGAAGTGGGCAGTCTGCGACCCGCAAGAGGACCCTCATAAGAACCTCAAACTTCCAGCACTATGATACTGTGCAAAATAATTCTGTTGTCCGTAAAATACCTAATTTATGGTATTTTGTTATATAGACTGAGCTGATTAAGACTGGCTGAACAGTGAGACCTAGGATCAGTGACACATTAATCACTCTTAGTGGTCACCATCATTTTGTTATCCATATAAATTAGACATTTTTAAGAGTACTGTCATTCCCACACCACCTTCGTAATTTAAGCTATGCACTACCTATACTATGATTTATTTTCTTTAAACCAGTTTGCTTCGGTGATTAACAATTTAGTACAAGAAGCTCTATATCACTACTATAGATGAAAACAATTATGGTGTAGATATCATTACTGATAAAAATTGCCCTTTGATGAAACTTGAGTCAGAGTCCTCTGAGTCCTCTTTCTGACCAGTCCTAACCTTAGGGTCTATCCTGAATCTAGTGGCTTTGCTTGTCTAGTCCAATTTTACCATGAATACTGATGAAAATCCCTCATCTGGATATCGGACCAAAACCCCACATCCCTCATCCTTGATATCTTATCACTCTGGCCTACCTTCAGTAATAATCTGTCAAATCAGTTCAGCCAGAATTTCCCTTTACCCTGGATATTTGCTCTTAGTAATTTTCTGTCCACTGACATCACTGGTCTTCTTGGCTACAGATCTCTACTTGTTCTATTAAGAATGGAGCCTAGTCTCTCTTTTCTTTGCAAGACCTCAGTGCAGTGGTCTTTCTACTTGTCTCTCTAGTCTCCCCTTGAATAAAGTCTTCCTTACTGTCTTAAAAATATTGTGATAAGTAAATTCGACAAAATTCTCAGCTTCAGGCCTGCCAAAGATGGTCTTTTCCTTGAGGAGGAAATTAGCCTTACAAACTTTCTTATATTCATGCTGCCCACAGAATGACTTTCCAACTCTTAGATTAGGACACATAGGAGTAAAATATTTTGCATCATGACCCAGTGTGTACACACAGAAGAAAGCAACTTTACACTTTTATTGTAAATGTTTAACAACATTGAGCACTGACTACTCAGAGCAAACATTGCCAGGACTTTAAAGCAGTATGATACATTACTCTGCAGGTGCTGGTAGAGATCCAGAGGGTGATGAAATTATGTTGGGATCAAGGAAGAAACTTGGACAGTAGTCTAAAAGTAACACCTTTTAGAGTCCAATCAGTGGATATCAGTTGAATGAATATCTGCCAACTTGAAGGAATATCTGCCAACTCTGGTAAGTGAAACAATGTCTCAGGAAAGATATAGTCTTCTTGTCTGTGGTGTTCTCTACTTCTTCCCCCATCCTGCCTTTCAAAAACTTCTAATGTCAGCCCGTGAGTTTGAAATACTGGTATCCTATTGACTCTCCTATGACAGCAGTCCTTCTTTAAGAGCAGGAATTTCCTATTTCTGTTTAAACTGCAGAAGTCTAGAATTCCAGCAGGTCTCTTTTGTATTACTCTACACATCTACATAAACTCTCAGCATTTGGAAAAATGCTGTTGAAGTGCTTCACAAGTTTCTTTCAGATATACAGTATCTGCTGGTCCCTACTTTCTAGGTCTTGGCATTTCTCAATAGACCACTCTTTCAACCAATAAGTCTGAATGCCACATATAATCTTGATAAAATGAATATTCCTTTTCCCCCAGGGCAAGCCCTTAGCTCTTGGATGGCAAAGCCAGGCCAAGGAGTAGCAAGGGTACATGAAAAGAACAAAGGTATTTTAGGGAAAGCATGGGTCTGGATGCTCTGGACTTACTTTCTGGACTTACTAGAACATATAGTGCTAATTACAGTGCAATCTCAAGTTATAATTTATTGCTTAGGGAGGCATGTAGGCTTAGCCATTGCATCTTTTTTTTTGGTACAAGGGATCGAACTTATGACCTTGCACTTGTGAGGCAGGTGCAGTGCCACTGAGCTAAATCCCCACCCTAGGACACTGCATCTTTATCTTGAGGCCCGGCCTTCTCCAATGTGCCTCCAGCCACAATTCTGATGTCTTTATTTTTCACTGACTTCCTTGACAGATCAGTCCCTCTCTAACTGTATATTAATTTCTATCTAACTTAGCTGCCTATAATAATTTGATATTTGGGAAGTAGATAGGAAAATGTTTAGAAAGGCTGCAAACTAGAAAGGGTTTAAAGTTTAATATCCACCTTTGCCCCAAGTGCACTGACTGAGAATGTAGCCAACCAGGAATTAGATACCAGTTCATTGAACATATTTCATTTAGAACAAGTGGCTTCCATAGTACATTTGGAAAATCTTGCATAGTTGGTACCATCATAAATCCCTAGTACTATATAAAATTACATTAATTAAAAATAAACTTCTTAATCAATAATGACTGTTTCAGGAAGCAAAGGAAGTTTAGAAGTTTAATGTAAGATAATTGAGACCAAAGTATAGAACATTTACATAAAAATAGGTAAAAGGTAACAATGTGTGCAGGCCCTTTAAGAATTATAAATAGTGTTTGTAACTGGAATTGTCAAGTGTAACTGACACTGCCAACTAAGAAATACAGATAAAACTCAGACTGTTTGCCAGCAAGAGTTGCCATTGCTATTTGTCATGTACACTTACCTCTTTCCTACCATGTTATTGTAAAACCTCAAAACAATGAATTCATGATTTTTAAATGTATAGTTTCTGATTTGGGCCCATTTATATTTATCGTTAATTCATATCAGGGTGCAATTAATGGCTATCAGCAGTTATTGAAGTATAGTATAAACATCACCCATTTGATATTTTATATCAGTTTATAAATCAAGGGAGTATAATGTAGCTTATTGTTTTCATAAAATGAAAGATACTTGGACATTGTAAAAGGTGAAACAGATAAATTAATTACCTTAAGACTGTGAAAAGTTGATGATTAAAATATAGAGCACAGCTGGATGCTATAATGGTACATATCTTCAGTCCCAGCTACTGGAGAAGCTGAGGCAGGAGGATGATAAATTTGAGACTAGCCTGGGCAAATTAGCAAGACCCTATCTCAAAAAAATTAAAGGGCTGAGGGTATAGCTCAGTGGTAAGAGTGCTGGCTAGCATTTGTGAAGCCCTGGATTCAATCCTTAGTACTACAATCAATCAATCAATTAAATAATCAATAAAATATAGAACATAAAAGCTCAATTGTTTGCAATTATAACTTTCTAAAGCATGCCAATTCCATATATTCAATTTATTATGTTTTTTATTAATGAAGGAATCTTTTGTTGAATTTTTATTTAAGGAGTCTAAGCCCTGGAATCAAAATACTTGGATTTATATTCTAGTATGTCCTTAGTAAAAGTGCAGGGTTGGCTAATGACTTTAACCCTTCTGAGCCTCAGTCCTTCATGTATAAAACAGTTAAAATGGTAATGCTCACATCTCATGGGGCTGTTTCAAGAACTGAGTAAGATTAAAAGTTCTTAGAATAGTCTCTGGTAAGCTCTTATTAAATGTTAGCTATCTGGCTAGGGGTTTAGATCAATGATAGAATACATACTTAGTATGTACAAGGTCTTAGGTTCCATCCCCAGCACCCGGCAAAAATTAATAAATAAGCAAATAATAAATATTACTTATCCTTTTAAAAATTCTTTTTGCCGTGCTAGGAATGAAACCTAGGGCCTCGTGAATGCCAAGCACATGCTCTGTCACTGAGCTACCCTCAGTTTTATGAGTTTATGTAACTACCCCCTCATTTTTATTATTATTACTAGGATAGGTAGGTTAGCATTTCTCGCTGCATAATATTACCTTTCATATCCTTGTCTCTCTTATTTCCTATAGTATTGTTTATATTTCTCTCATCAATTTTAGGAGTTGAAATTATTTTATAATATTAAACTTTAACATATCATCTGCATCGTTACTATACTGCCCCAATTTATTATCCTTTGTCTTTTGTCACATATTCTATATAATGTACTTTGAACTCTATTTTATTTTTCTTACTAGTATGTGTTTGCAGAATGTATTGAGTACATTTCTTGTGGTGAATTGGTACATGTACATGATATATAAAAGTAATTAGTACGTAATTATGGTTTCATCACCTTACCCTTCTTTCCACCTCCTTCCATCCCTCCATCCCCTTCCCTTTTGCAAAAGCTCTATCTCCATGTTTCCTATTGTCTATCTTTCTCCTTGCACTTTATTATATTTTAGATTTCTTACAGAGACAATGTGATATTTAAGATGGTGTTTCTGATTTATTTCACATTATGGTCTCAAGATGTTTTCATTTTCCTACAAATTTATCTTTCTTTATAGCAGAGTAGTATACCAATGTGTATAAATACCACATTTTCTTTATCCAGTCATCTGTTGCTAGACATATCTGCAGGCCATTTCCAAGATTTAGGTATTATGATGTATTGTATAAATATGTATATGTATCATTGTAATATGATGTCTTTAATTCTTTGTGTGTGTGTGTGTGTGTGTGTGTGTGGTACCAGGGATCAAACTCGGGTCCTTGTGCTTGTGAGGCAGGTGGTGGAATTACTGAGCCAAATCCTTGTCCCCATGATGTCTTTAATACTGTTGGGAAGATACCAACAAGGGGAATAACTGGGTCGAATGGAATTTCTGGTTTTAGCTTTTTGAGGAATCTGCATACTGATTTCTGTAGTGGTTGTACTAATTTTACATTCCCACCAACAATGTAGATTGGTTCCTTTTCTTTGCAGCCTCTCAAGCATTTATTACAATTTGATTTCTTGGTGATAACATTCTTTTTTGACTAGGATGAAATTTCAGTTTTGTTTTAATTTCCATTTCTCTAATGGTCAAAAATGTAGAAAATTTTTTTCATGTATTTGTTGACTGTTTGTATTATTCAGAAATGTCTGTTAATTTCAGTTGCCCTGTTTTTGATGTGGTCTTTTATTTGGGAGGTCTGATTTTTTGATGAGTCCTATTTGAAAATAATAATGTCAACCTAAGTGAATATTTTCCATAGTTCAATAAAATATATTTATATACATAGGGTAATGTACCCTGTATCCTATTTACAAAAAATGTGGACTTGTTTTCCTTTTACAGTAGGAGGATATTATCCTTCCTCCCTCATCCCCACTTGTCCCTAACAATCACACGTGAAGCTAAAACCCCTAGAAAAATGCCTGGCCCATGCTAATCATTCATTGTATACTTACTGAGTCAATGAAATGTAAAGTTTTAGGGTTGGGGGTGATAGAGCACTTGCATAGCATGTGTGTAAGGCCCTGGTTTGATCTCTAGCACTGAAAAAAAAAGTTTTAGTGTACGATCTATAAAAAGAAACTAGCTATCCTATTATAGCAAAATAACCAGAATTATTTTTTAAAATCAACTTTGAAATATATTTGGAATACCTAAATTAAAACATGGACTATGAAATGTACTGGGAGGTGGGCTGGAGACATGTATCCCAGAGGAAGCAATATTAATAATAACCCCTAATATTAGGGAAAAACAAATATAACCATCAGTAGTGTAAACATTTTTTATCTGAGCTTAATTTTGACCTTAAGCTTCCTAGCTGCCAGAGCAAATAAAGAAACATAATTGTATATTCTTAGTGGTAAGGGGAAAAATGCCAGTTTCTCAGGGACAGCAAAGTTTTTCCTAGCTACAAAGATTCATAGCTATACTGTATTTTATAAATGCCACTTACATGTTAGGGCTGTGAATTTTTCATTTCAAGCATTTAAAATGGTTGGAAAAATAAATTACATTAAATTTAGCAATATACCTTGAAATATTTGATGGAATTTAATTTCCTATATGTAATTATTTAGAAGACTTTTGTGTTTGTTTAGAGATTAATACAGCACTAGTCAAAGATTGTTTAAAAGTAATTTTTTATGCTAGTATACTTAAAACTGACCAATAAATTTGAAAATTTGACTTCAAGGCTTGAGGAAAAAACTATGGCTTCAATAAATTGAATGCTCTTTTAAAACTCTACCTCTGTGAAATTGTTGTTCCAAACTGTCCAAAGGGTTCCCTTGGACATTTAAAACATTCAAACCAGTACCCTTAAGATAACTGAATGAATGAATAAATTCAAAACTAGATAAAGAATTTCTGCCAGTGACAAAGATCTTAGGCTTCAGATTTTGTTTTCATTTCTTCTTTCTAATATTAGGAGGATTTATTTGCTGAGACTACTCTGTTTTGTAATAACACCAAATCCTTGGTTAAGCATATTAGCCAAATAGGGAAAAAATGTACAGTTCACCTAAAAGTGGATTCAAAAAGAAAACGTATATAAAGAAGAGGGGAAGGATATGAAACCCAGAATCTTGTGTGTGCTGGGGATCAGACCCAGGACCTTATACATGCTAAACATATGCTCTGACAATGAGCTACATCCACAGCCCCTAGCATTCATTTTAAACTGCTCAGGATTGTTTTCTGATTTGTCAGGCCAGTACTTCTCACGCCTACTCAGATTCTTATTGAGCTGCAAAGATGCAGATTTGTTGAGAATATCAGTAATAGTGTTCAAAGTGAGTGAGGTCAAGTAGGATGAGCATTAGCTGGCTTTGGAGAAGGCAAGCTAGGGCTCCCATGACAGCTTTCATGCAAGTTACTAACCTCTCTGAGTTTTCTTACCTGTATGTAAAATTTTCATAAGAATTCCTACCATATAGGGATATTTGGAAGATTAAATGAGGCAAACTCTATAGTAGGCACTTAATAATTAATTTTGAGTTCTTTCCTTCTTTCAGTAAGTATATTATCTTTGATAATAATTAAGTCTTAATCTTGGTGTTCTTCTAGTTTTAAAATGTAGTGAGCTATCTAAATAGGTCAAAGGTGTTTTTCATGAAGAAATAATGGTTTCTGGGGTCATCAGTAGTGTCTTTGGGTTCTAAGATCTATACTCATTTAATTTTTAAGCATTTTACTGTACATCTTTAAAAAAGCAATTCAATTACAGTTTAATAAGAGGGAAGTGTCTCCCTTTATCGCCAAAAGAATCTAAACTTTAAAGTGTTATTTTTCCACCTAAAATACTAAGAGGTTTGTCCAATCAAAGGAAACAACATTAGATAGGTGTGAGGGGCCCTTTAAGGCAATGTGGAAGAAAAAGATACGCAGGGAAGGCAGTGTGGTAGGGAAAGTAGGCCTGTGTCTGTTTTGCCTTCTTCCCCAGGGGCATTCAATGTGGTGTGCTCTCTCATTGTTGAGTAGAAGATCCCTGGGCTGGGGATGCTGCTGTACTCCTATATGTCAGAGAAGGTGATTTTTAGACAAGACACAGGGAATATTAAAAGAAAATAAACCAGAAGGCAAAAGAGTTGAGAGAAATCCTTGTAGAAAGGTATATAAATGTCAAAATGATCCCCCCAAAAAAATCATAATTATTCTATTCAAGGAGCTCTACCCCCACAGATTTTTTCCCAAATGTGATAAGTAGTTTGAGGAAAATCTAGAATAATAGTGTGATATTGTAGAATATATAAAGAACTCAAAACAATCAGCCCCCCCAAATATAAAGACCCGATTCAAAAATGGGAATCTGAAATGAACAAACATTTCTCAGACAAAGAAGTAAAAGCAGCAAGTAAATATATGAAAAAATGCTCCGCATCACTGGTCATTCGAGAGATGCAGATGAAAACAACACTGAGATTCCACCTCACCCCACAAAGAATGGCTGCTATCAGGAAATCAACCAATAACAAATGTTGACAGGGTTGTGGGGAGAAAGGAACCCTTCTCCATTGTTGGTGGGAGTGCAGACTGGTGCAACTACTATGGAAATCAATATGGAGATACCTCAAAGAGCTGGGACTAGAGGTTCCATTTGACCCAGCCGTAGCTCTGCTGGGTATCTTTCCAAAAGAATTAAAAGAATCATATCACAGTGATATATGTGTACCTATGTTTATAGCAGCACAGTTTGTAGTAGCTAAAATTTGGAAACAGCCCATTTGTACATCAGTTGGAGACTGGAGAAAGAAGATGTGGTTTTTCTATAAAATGGAATATTACTCAGCCAAAAAAAATAAGAAATTAGATTCATTCATAGGAAAATGAATACATATTGAGGATATGCTCCTAAGTGAAATAAATAAGTCACACATGTGTAAATACTGAATAGTTTCTCTGGTATGAACAAATTATAATAGTGCATAAGATCCTAATGAGATAATTGACAATGTGAAATAGGGAAAGTGGGAAGGGTAGGGGAAAGGGAAGAAGGGAAAAGAAAAAAATATGAAAAAATGGAAATAAAGTGTTTGTAAATGGGGAGGGGAGGGGGGATGAAGGGAGGGCAGGAACAAGGGGAAAAAATGAGAACCAAGGCCTGTCATGTAAAGGTACAAGATCCCAATAATGAATGTAATTATACTGTATACCTAAAATGTACCAATAAACTCAATAAAAAAATAGTGTGATCTTGGAGGGGTAATGCCTATCAAGGGGTATGGATCTGGTGATATTGTATGCCAAAACAGCTATATCTGTGCTGTCTTCCCAGAGCACATTTCTGGAATATACCAAAAAACTTTCATGCTAAGTCTTGCTGGATCCTAACAGGTCATGTGAATTGAATTTCATCACCAGAAGAATACTAGGAATCATTGCTCAGGACTAGGAAGTCTGGGATAAAAAACAAAATTATGGTGCAGTAGTATTGGGCAAGCCACAATGGTCAATCAAATACACATTTCTGTGTAATGATACATGTCTATGGTGATACATGCACACTCTTTCACAAACAAGTGTAGCAGTGAGGTTTCTTTGTACTCTGAAAATCAACCAAACTTAGAATGTTCTAAAGAAAATCAACAACTGGAAGAAAAAATAGGCCAAGATGACAAGACCTGAGGGAAGGTTGGGAACGCTGAAGAGGACCTGGAAAGGGTGCTGTAACAGTGTTCAAACACTTTCAGGCCTTTTAGATGGAAAGGAATTAGGTTTTACTTTTCCTAGTTTCAAAGTATTGAACTAAAATCCATACATGGATACTGTCAGGTGGTAGATTTGGTACTGTATAAAAAGAACTCAGGGGCCAGGGATTTTGCTCAGTGGTTCTGCTGCCTGCCTCGCAGGTGCAAGGACCCAAGTTCAATACCCGGAACCAAAATCAAAACAAAAAAGAACTGGATTGGGGAGATATTGTCAGACACTAAATAAATAATACTTGTAAAAAGTACCTGTAAAGAATTAGAACCAGAGGAAATGAAACAGTTTCCTTTGCAGGGGTGAGTTCCCCACCAGTGCAGGCTGAACTGCTTACTGGGAATGTTGTAAAAGATTTGTGTCTGTGATAGAAGCAAGAGCAGATCCAGATTTTGTGGATGCCAAGTTTTTAATTTAAGGAGCACTTTTGAAGATCCCAAACCACACAATTTTAAATAAAAATCAAATAGGTTTGGAAAGCACTTTCCTGAGTGGTTCTCAAAGCTTAGCTTTATTGGTTTACTGTAAATCCACACCAAGGGAGTCAGTTTATATCAAACAACAGTAAGATCTAAATTTTGTTTTTAAATAAGGAATAATTATCCTTAAATTAATCATTCTCTGATATGCAAGACATCATTCTGTTATATATAGAGGTAATGAAAAGAGAGAAGAAATGAAGTTAGACCCTCTGGGTTTCCTATCTTGCCTCAGTCTTTGCATAGCTGAGCAACTGAACAAACCATTAAACCTCTGAGCCTCAATTCCTTCAACCACACGATTGAGGTGATGATCTCCCAATGAAATATTTGGAGTGTTACGATTTATATCTAGGTCTCCCTCCATAATCCCTCCATACATTCATAGGTTGGACTTTGGGCAGGTGATTGGGTCATCAGGATGTGATACTCATCAGTGGACTAATCTAGTGGACTAAATTTGTAGCTTAAATGTGATGTTGAGAGGTGGAGCCTGTTTGGAGGAAGTGGGTCACTGGGGACATGGCCTATATATATGTTCCTCCCTCCTCTCTTGATCTCTCTGCTTCCTGCTGCCATGCGGTGAGCTGTTTCTCCTCTGCAACACCCCTCTGCCTTGTTGCCTTGCCTTGGAGCCAACTATGGGTTGAAACCTTTACAATTTGTGAACCAAAATAAATTTTTCCTCCTTTAATTAACAGGTGTCAGGAATTGTGTCCCAGCAAAAGTAAGGCAGACTTTGGTGCCAGAGAAGTGGGGTTGTTGTGATATTACATGACTATGTGGTTCAGAAGCCTTTGGAACTGGCTCCCAGGAGGGGTTGCCAAAGTTTTGGAAATGCCAGCTGGAGAAGCAGCCCTATAATGCTGTAAGCTGAGCTTCATGGGAGATTCTGGTCGGAGCTTAGAAGACCGAAATGAAGATAAAACAGATGGAAAAGAACTGGTTTAGGAGGTTTCAGGTGGGAACAAGGACTCCACTGGCAGTTGGATTCTTGACCATGTGTGCTGTGCTCTGGTTGAAAATTTGTGTACATGTTACATCTGTCTTGAGACTGAGGGAGCCTAAGATTAAAAGCAGCAGACTAATTAACCTGACTGAGGACATTTTGAGGCAGTCTAATCTTGCAGTGGTGGCATGGATACTGTCGGGGGCTTTTAGTTAATTCTCCCCTAAGAATTGAGAGCAAAAGTCACAGATGAATAATTTATAGTTTTGAATTTGACCAGAAAAGAAGCTCTAGTAAAATTTCTGCCAAAGAAAGGGTAGAAGAGAGTCTGGTTGCTGTATTTTTGGATGTATACTATACAAAGGATTCCTGAGGGAATGAGAACAAGCCAACACTGACTGAAGAGTGAAAAAATGAAAGACTTTGCTTTGAGAAGAGAGCCCCAGGGCACTACACCCCAGAAGGGCAGCAGCCTAGGAAGTAGGAATAGATTCCCTATATCACCACGCTCAGCCATCCAGGCAGTGAAGTCACTGCAACCATCAACAACATGCAAAAGGGCTCAGCCACTGCTCAAGCTGGTAGCAGACCTTGGCATCAACCACATGGTGCTGGTTTCACACGCATGCACAATGCAAGAGTTGTGGAGTCAGGATGGTTTCTACTCAGATTTCGGACAAAGGCCTGTGAGGTCAGGGAATATTCTCCTGAGAGCAGTGTAAGTACAGAGACTCCAGGATGTCAGAAAAGCCAGTAATATGGAATATCTGAGGAAAGCCTCAAGGAATGAGCAAAGCCATCCTGATAGAGAAGCCATGAGGGTGGCCCCACCACTATCAATGCTATCAGGGTAGGACCACCCAAGCCCTTTGGAGTTCTTAATTCACCACAACTTGCCCGAGGTGCTGGACGTGGAGCTTTAGTGTTTGCCCTGCTGGCTTTTGTTCTGCTTTTGTCCCATTCCTATATATCCTCCTGTTTCTCCCTTTTGGACTGGGAGTGTCCATCATATGCCATTGTACATTGGCAGTGATTAATTTTCTCTTGATTTTTACAGGTGCTCACAGCTAAGAGTTTGCCTTAAATCTCAGAGGAAACTTTGGAATTTGAATTTTCAGCAATTCTGAAACTGGATTTGGGCAACTCTTAGAGATGAACTAAATCATTTTATATAAATTGTTCTCAGCTTCTGTCTAGAGCTCCTAAAGCCCTCGAAATTTCCCAAGTGACATATGTCTGTGCTATTTATAATTAGTCCTTTGGATTACCCTTGGGTTTATGCCTATGAGATGACTGAAGGTGGGGTTCCTGCTTTAGGATCAGGCAAGACACTGCCCCAACATACTTTATTCATCTTCATCTGTATTCTTTGGAATAAAGCAGTTAGTGCAAGTGTTTTCTTGGGTACTATAAGTTGTCCTAGCAAATTAATTGATCCCAAAGAAGATTTATAGCTCACCTGTGATTGGCATCTGAAGTAGCCTCTAAGTAAATTATGTCAGAATTGAATTGCATTATAGGTTACCCAGCAGACATCACTGGACGGTTGCTTGGTGAGTCAGGCAGAAACTCGTGCATCTGGTCTTAGAAGTATTCTGGGATGTGTGTGAGTAGAAAGAAAATACTATTTTTTTCCTTAATATGAAGTAACATGCTCAGAACTATATATGTTTTTAAATAGTTTTACCCAATTACAGTGTGGAAAATAGGCAGGAGAAGCAGGAAGATAGGTACTGAATCATTCTTCCTTGATTTTGTAGAAATTCTGCATCTTTATGGGTTATGCCATTGGGCTGTAGGGTACTCTATCTCCATTTGACCATCACCTCCATGCCTCTGCTTCTGCTGCAGCACTCACAGAAGGGTTTAGCCCTGGTTTCCTCTGCTCCTGAAGACTTGCCATCAGACACAGTTGAAGGCACACGTGGATGATCCATTCAACTTGTCGACATCTCAGATCACTGACTTCCTCTGTTCCAGTTATTTTCATAACCTTTTTTTTTCCAATTTGCCACTCAGCCCCATTGCTAGACCTTAGCATCACCTGGAATTTGATCTACCTCTGAAATCATAAAATAATATTCCATTTTAAAATGCTAATCACCTATCTCTGCTGTTTTCTTGTTTAATCCTAATTTAGCTGTTCCCCGATTTTATGGAAAACACCAGTTCATTTACTATTCACCATAATAAGCCAATCTTTCTATAATTATTAAGGTTGCTTCCACCTTCACATTTTGCAAACTATATTTGCTGCTTACTTATTTGCCCTGTCACTGACTTTGAGAATGACTTTCATCAAATTCCTATTACCCTGGCTCTATATTCATTCTTCTCTCTTCCTTCTGACCCCACAGAATGAGGCTGGGACTTCACTTTTCAACTTTTTAGCCTCTCTGCACGGAGGACCTGGCCCTATAGCTGTCCCATTCTCATGCCTCTCATTTCTTCTCTTCAACATTTAGACTTGTTCACTTCTCTCTTCTCTTAGAAACATGTAAACACAACAACTCTAAATACTCTTCCAAACCACATCTCTTCTATCCCTTCCTTTATCTCTTTTTTCTACTCACACCCAAATTTATTGGGAAAATGTTCCTTTTTGTGTCTACTTCTTAACATCCTATTGATATTCGCTTCCCCTTTACCCACTGAAATTGCTGTCTGTGTTCACAGTTTCTCTCTGTCAGCATCATCAGTCTGGATTCAGCTTTATGAAAGGGCCCACAGACAGGGTAAGCTTGTGTCTGAGATACTATTTTTCCAACTGCAGGGACTAATTTCATTTTTTCTTGTTTCAGAACAGTTACGGCTTCAGAGAAGACATTTCTAACACACCCCACCCTCTGAATCATTGGGTAAGATTCTCTGTGTTTGTACAGCACCTTCTACTTAACCCTTTTTTATACCACATTGTATGAACATTTCTTCTTTACTAGTGAGCCTTCCTCACTAGACCATAAACTACTTGAGGTCAAAGTGTATGTTGAAATTCCTTGTACATGCCTGGATTATTTGTGTTTGACATATGCTTATATGCTTCTTTTATGTGTTTAACATATGCTGCTTTTAAATTAAATTATGGCCAAGATTATACTATGAGTACCAGCATAGGGAATTTGGATTTTTATTTCTGAACATTAAAGAATAATTTAAATCTCTCAAGCAAATGAGTGTCTTGAGCAAAAGGATAATTTGTTCCTCCTTTCCTTCCTGGTTGGTTCTATTTATTTTTATCTTTATTTTTGCTGCTATAACAAAATACCCACAGCTGTATAATTTGCAAAGAAAAAAAAACCTTATTTCTCATAGTTCAGGAGGCTGAGAAGTCCAATATCAAGGTGATGTATCTTCTGAGGACCTTCTTGTCCTTATCTCAAGGCAGAAGGCAAAAGGGAAAGAATAGGAAAGCAAGAGGAGGCCGAATTGACTTGGATAGTAAGTCCAGTCTTGTGATAACTAATGTATACTCTCAATAATGACATTAATTTACACATGAATGCCTCTTATTAGGTTCCATCTCTCAACACTGTTGCACTGGGAATTAAGTTTCCACCCAGTGAATTTAGGAAGACACATTCAAACTATAGGAGTGTCTATAATCCATCGTGTTTCAGGGGATTTATATCAGTCAGTGTTCCATCACTGGAGCCAATACCTAAGAAAAACAGTTTAGTGGAGGAACGATTGATTTATTTTGGTTTATAATTTCAGTGTTTTCAGCTATGGTGGGCTTACTCTAAGACAGAAACATCATGGCATAGAGGAAAGCTGCTCACCTCATGGCAGGAGGGAAACAAACTGAGAAGGGAAAGAACCTGTGAAGAGACACCTTTCAGAGGATGGCCCCCAGTGACCTACTTTCCCTAGGCTCCAGCTCCCAATAGCCCATTCAGCTTATGAATTCCTCAGTGGATCAATTCATTGATGAGGTCAATGCCCTTATCATCCAAAGCTTCATCTTTGAATATGACTGCATTGGAGGTCAAGCCCTCAATGTGTGAGCTTTTGAGGGTCACTTTATATTTAAGCCATACCAGGCTCTCTGACACTCCTGTTCTACTGTACATATAATTGTGCTCACTCTCAAAAAGTCATTCTGTTTTCTAAGAGAGGAGGTAGATAGGAAGGAGCAATGTTAGCATTGTGGTTTGGAAATGTGGGAAAGTAGGTGAAAATGCCTAGTTGTGAAAAGCATCAGATGTAGCCAGATATAATGCTTGGGAGAGATCAGAACCAGGGGCATATATTTTAGAATCATCAAAATATACATGGTAGTTGCAGTTGTATATTAACCATGGGAGAGCATGGAGTAAGAAGAGTAGCGGGCTTAACCTGCTCTTTAAAGGCACAGAATTTGGAAGATGACCATAGGAAGATGATTAGCTGCAGAAAAGAAATCATGCAAGAATGGTTACAGAGGAGGGAAAGAAACCAGGCAAAGCATATGGTAGCCAAGATTTGCATTTTGACCTTTATGAAACTCACCCAGCCCAGGGTGGGCTATAGCATTCTGCTGCAGGTATTCCACTCTGCTTGCAATCTAATTTTAATTCATCTCTTAACACTGGACAGAAATAGTTTACCTTTGAACCCCAATGGCTATCTGAAATATTCATTCCCCCAAACATTCTAGCAAATTAATCATACCCAAAAGAGAGTTGTAGGAACCTCAATTTCTAGCTGATGGATCAAAGTTCTGGTGGCATCCTAATGCTTGGTATCTGAAATGGGTACAGTTTTGTGGTCTTGAACCTCTCAACGTGTGGAATCTGACACTATCTCCAGTTGGATTGCATCAGAATTGAATTATAGGACATCCACACATCTGGACACAGAAATGTTTTGCATTGAGTGTATGAATAGAATAGTTCATCTTTTCCATTGTATGCATGTATCAAGAGTTTATTGCATTTTATGAAAAAAATATATGAATAATCCATTATTTGGATATAGCACATTTTGTCTATTCATTTATCAGTTGACAGACATTTGGATTGTTTGTTATTATGAAGAATGTTCTTGGGGCTGGGGATTTAGCTCAGTGGTTCGGTGGCCTGCCTTGCAAGCGCAAGGACCCGAGTTCGATCCCCAGTACCAAAAAAAAGGAATGTTCTTATGAACATTTGTACAAGAGTTTCTGTGGAGATATGTTTTATTCCCGTTGGGGATATACTTAGAAGTGGGGTTGCTGGGTCATAGTGTAACTCTATGTTTAGTGTTTTTTTTTTTTTTTTTTGGTACTGGGGATTGAACTCAGGACCTCATGCTTTCAAGGCAGGTGACAGAACCACTGAGCTAAATCCCTGGCCCTATGTTTAGTCTTTTGAGGAACTAGTTGCCAGACCATTTCATTAGTCTGCTTTCCCATTGCTGGGACAAAATATCTGTCACCTGCAATTTAAAAGAAGAGTGGTTTATTTTGACTCATGGTTTTAGAGGTTTCAGTCCTTGGTCAGCTGGCTCAAAAGCAGAAATATAATGGCTGAAGGGCATGACAGATGGAAACTACCATGAGCAGGGAGCAAGAGAAGCCAGAGAAGAAGGAGGCAGGGACCAGATATCATCCCCAAGTTTACATCCCCATAATCTACTTCTTCCATTGAAGCCCTGTCTCCTGATACCCCATTCAGCTATGAACTCAACAGTGGGTTAGCACTTTCATGAAGTTAGTGCCCTCATGATCCAACTACCTCCCAAGGAGTCTCAATCCAGTTGAATTGATGATCAGGATTAACTGGCACAGCTGCCTCACCTCAGATTCCTACCAGCATTGTATGAAGGTTTCAATATCTCTATATCTTGTTTTCTGTCTTTAACTTTCGTCATCATAGGAGGTATGATGTAACGCTGTGATATGTATAAGGTTTGAGTGTGTCCCTCAAGGGTTCACCTATTGAAATTTAATTTTCATTTTGAGGTATTAAGAGAAGATAGTTTGATCTGACTGTGGTATTAAGAAATGGGGCCTTTGGGAGGTTTTTAGAATTAAATAAAGCCATCAAGATGGAGCCCCCATGACTGAATACTGGTGGGTATATAAGAAGAGAGGATGAAAGAGCATATAGATATGTGTGCACTTGCAACATGATGCACTATGCTGCTTCAGGACTCTGCTAGAAGAAGGCCCCTGCCAGATGGAGACTTTGAACTTCTAGAAGCATAAGCTAAATGAACCTCTTTTCTTTATGAAGTACTAGCCTCAGGAGTCACCTTATGTAGTAATGCAAAACTGATTAATACAAGTGGTATCTCATTGTGGTTTTGATTTGCATTTTCCTATTGACCAATAATACTGAGCATGTTCTCACGTGCTTTTTGCCCATTTGTATATCTTTTTTGGATACATATCCATACTTTGCCTTGTTAACTGAGTTATTTGTAGTTTCATTATTGAGTCATAAATGTTCTTTATATCTTCTAGATATAAGACTCTAATCAGATAAATAATTTGCAAATAGTTTCTCCTATTCTGTGGGATGTTTTCACTTTCTTGATGATATCCTTTGAAGCACAGTAGTTTAAAATTTTGACCACTTTAACCATTTACTTGATTCCCTGTGTTTTGGGCATATTTAGAAGGCATTGCTGTATCCAAGGTTATGAAGATTGGTCCTATGTTTTCTGCTAAGAGTTATTTTTACTTTCACTCTTGTTATTTTTATTTTGGTCTCTTTGGATGGGTGTTTTTCTTTTTTACTCTGAATTAGTAAAGTATTGAGTTTGAGCCTTGACTTCTCATTTAATGATTATCTGATCTTATACAAATTATAGTAATTTTTCAAGTCTGTTTCCTGGGTGCCTGCCTCATAGTAATATTTTAATTATCCAATGAGTTAGTGTTTGTCAAAGCTCTAATTACAACATCTGACACATATAAGTACTCTATAAATGTTAGCTCTTACAGACCATCACATGTAGCTTTCCAATAGCTCCTTATCTCCGTCTTCAACATTTTTGTTTTTACCTTCACTTCTATGTAAAGGCAAGGATATAATTGACTTTTTTATTTATTGCAACTAATATATAATCACAATTAAAATGTACAATGCATGTTTTCTTGTATAAAACTATGCAAAATATTTTCTAAGCTATAACTTTTGAGGATATACCTATATTTGTGTGTTGCAAGACGTTACATTATATTGATAATTCTAGTATTACCATACAAGCTGTGTTTTTCGTGAAATGTAATTATGGCAATTTTACATTGCATTACATAAATAAGAATGTATTACAACTATTAATTTGGATAATAACAACAGTCTATTTGTATAGAATAAATGAAAAAGGGAAAACTCACCACAATGCTTTGTTTATGTATAATTATACAGTCCATTTATTTATGAAATAAATGACCAGCTAACAGTATAATCTACACTAAAGTCATAATAATTCTTCATGAACATGATTGGGAGTTATCCAAAGCTCCCTTGGGATTTATTCTTAGTGCCCCACTTTCTTCTGATAAATCAGGAGTGTGAACTATCACCAAGGCTGTTTCAAGAGCCTGGCTGATAAACTTCATTTCTAGCACTTCTGCGTCTGTGATCCTCATAATTGTGTCAGAATCACTTATGGAGTTTGTCTAATCAAAGATGCTAAGCCCCACCCTCAGAACTTCTGCATCAGTAGTCCTGGGACAGGGCCTGAAAATTCATATTTCTAATGAGTTCTCAATTATTTTTGATACTGCTGGTTGGGGCCTGCTGTGTAGTACACAGTTACAAAACCTTGAGAATATCTAGTTTGTGTTTCTAAATTGGTTAGCATGGGGGATTCCATGGGTCTTCTAGCCTCCATCAAATATATTGGAGCTCCCTAGAGAATCTGTGGAACTCCAGATATCTCACAAATCCCTTGAACTTTTAGATAAAGATATTTGAAAAATTTGGGGGATTGTACTGTCCAAATTTCTGGGAAAGCATAAGGCCGCTGGAGACTACTGGCTTCTGTGTATAGGTCATATAGTTCTCCTGCATCTTAACTACATGCTCAATGAAATAGATTTTTTTTTTTTTGTACTGGTCATGTCTTACTTTTTTGAAGTAGGGTCTTGCTATGTCCCTCTGGCTAGCCTTCAACTCCCTCTGGAGTGCTGGAGTTACAGGCACCCATTAAAATTTCCTTCTTGATTTTATTTTGACTTACTTTCCCCAACAAAGCATACTCTGTACCTGACTTCTAGCACCCTATTCCAGCCCAGTGATTCTTCTGTAATAGCAGGTGAATTTTATACTCTCAAAAATGTACAGCTATTTCAGTGAACTTTGTGATAATTGTAAGTTGCTTTCTGTTCTCTCTCAGCTAGCATTTTTGGATGAGTAGCTAGTTTTTCCTCCCTTTGCCCTTCTTCAGTAGTTCATTCTGTTTTCTCTGCCAAGAAAGGTAGGCGTATGACTGATACCAATTTCCTTGGTCTTGCTTTGAAGTTGAAGAACAATCCACCTCAAGACAAAAATGAGTGGGTTGATTTTCCCTTTGAGTGGGTGCACAATGCAGGAGAGGTATAATAATGACATTGTTTGAACCTAGATTAAATCGTGCTTCTTAATAGCAATGCACTTGTTATTCTGTATTATTTCACCCAATACATTTCTATTTTAAGTTAGGTTTCTGACATGACTATACAGTTTCTGACATTAACTATTAATCAAAGATATTTTTCATTAAAATATTAAATTATGTACATATAATGTAAGACTATAGTCATAATTTCAAAATGGAATATTGACCACCATATTTTAAGATTTACTTGGTTATTACCATTACCACAAACTATTAAAGGACTCTAAGGAGTTTGACTGTAATGGTAACAGACACGAAGAATAGACAAAAGATGTCAGCAGGATCCCTGATGTAGTTTTAAAATTTGACCCATATGGAATTCATCATAGTTAATGACAAAAATGAAATATCCTCCCCATTTATATACCACTGTTTAACCAATATAAATTCATACTATTCATGAAAATTCCATTAGACTTTTATGTTTTTCCTTATAATAGGTCAGTGCTTATCATATTCTGAAGAAGTAAGAGTTAAGGTACTTGGAACACCTGCAATGACAATATAGGGGCTGTAGAAGGTTCATGCTTGTGATCCCAACATTCTGGAGGCAGAGGCAGGAGAATCTCAAATTTGAGCCTAGCCTGGGCAATTTAGTGCCTTAAATGAGACCCTATCTCAAAATTTAAAAGAGATGGGTATTGTAGCTTAATGTGAAGGGTTCAATCCTCAGTATGTTTCACTACTCCTGTGCCCGCCCCACAAAAGCTAGGTGTGGTGGTACATGCCTATAATCCCAGCATTTTAAGAAACAGAGACAGGAGGATTACAAGTTTGGGTCCTATCTGGGCAATTTAGCATGGCTCTGTTTCAAAATTAAAAATAAAAAAGGATGGGAGCTAAAGGTTAGTGTGAAGGCCCTGAGTTCAATTTCTAATAACACACACAAAAAGTTCATTTAAGACTAATGACAACATCTGTAACAACTATCTGGTTTTGAACCCAGCCTCACACATGCTAGGTAAGTGCTCTACCACTGAGCTACATTCCTAGCCCCAACATTTTGATTTTCAATTTTCTTTCATGAATTTCCAGGTTTTTTTATGAATTTCCAATGTTATAACCTCACATATCCACATAGAGTACAAATAAACCCATTGCTTATATAGAGTTTAGGCTTTAAATTTATTTTTAGTTTGATCTACAGTTATGCATATTTATGCAATATAAATTGATTTTGCTGTAAAAAGAACACTCTTCCTTTGGCTTAGAGCCTTTGCATGTTACCTGCTCCTGATCAAATCCTAACCACACAACCAATTGCACAAAGTAGGATGCCTCTTATCTTTCCTTCTTGATGCTGTGGAAACTCTGTCATTAGCTTGCCCATGTAGCAGCCCTTCTCAGACCACAGAAAAGTCTTCCTTCTGATTCCTGTTCCATGGAGTTTCTGCTTTTCAAACTGTCACCTTGATTTGTGTCCAGGTATGGTTGAACTGAGGATAGGACATTTCCTAATCTGTACACTGATTTTCCAATCAGTAATGAGCTCAGACTGATATGGCTAAGGGAGGAACCATTGATTAACCCAATTACAGGAAATTTATGTGACCCTTAAAAACTCAATTCAAATGGCATATTACCAAGATCTTTTTTTTAAATGATGAAATTTTGTTTTTAATAACATAAAATGTAAGAATAGTAAGAAGTAGAAAATAATGTCAATTGTCAACATATGGACAATAGGTGAAAAAGTGAGGTAAAACATATAATTATCTTATTGTATTTAAAATATTTAATAGTAGATGATACCACCCATCTGCTTATTTTTATTTATTCCTAAAATGAACTGAACATATTATCTGTGCTCATGATCTACACCTCAACTGACAATTTCTTCTGGTTTTAAAGGGAAAGAGAATTTTTGATTTTAGAATTATTTGTGCTGATTTCCAGAAAGGAACCCTAAATTACAGTAGTGCTTAAAGCTTGGATCTACCTGCATCAAACATGTCATTTGTTGTTTCTCATCTGTTGATAAAAGCTCAACTCCAACTACTGTAGAGGAGAGTTTCTCTTTTTCCTTTTTTGGTGCGACCACCCCCAAAAGTCTCATTATACTCCATCAACACAAATTTATAGCAGAGCTACAAAATGACAAAATATCAAATAAGTTTTGTTTATTCTTAGACCCTAATATCAATAATTATATCTTGATTACAGTTAACCCTAGGGAGGGGTGGGAAGAATATTTTGAATAACCTTCCAATGAACATCTACCCAGGACAATGAGTAGACAAGGTGTTTCTGACTATGAAGTTTGACCAAGAAAACACTTTACCAGCCATAGATGAGTTTACACAAAGTACCCTGTTGGTCCATATGTTGTTTAAATCATAAGAGAAGACTTAAATGAGGTAGGACTTACTAAAATAAGGTATGGAGAATGGTCCTTTCAACTTACATTTTATCTTTTGCAAGGAAAAATTTCACGGTGGATTCCATGTAAAGATCTGAAGAATAAGGGAATATTTATACTCTCAAAGAGGAAGATCTTCATAAGCATTGTGGGATTCTTCACAAGGGACACTTCCTACCACATAAGAGGAATGCCCTTAACTGCCTTAAACAGTTTATATGTTAGACAGTATATTGCCTAAGAGAACTGAATTTCCTGTATGAAAATTCAAGAGTTTGACCTACGCTTTGCCATAAAGATGGTTATAGAAGAATAATATAGTGTGCTGTTGTTTCAAAGAATTAAGACTTTAGCGAAGTTCCCCATTAAATGAGAGAAAGGGACTGCAATCTCTACAAGGAGTGACCGCAAGTATGCCATAGGTACAGTCCTTTAGCTGAATCTTTCATTAAATTTTTTGTTGGAATCCACTGAGTGGATTCTTTTTCTCTCAAAAATACATATTTAAATAGAAAATGTAAAGTGAACAATTCACTACATGAAATATTACCCTACTGAAGGCATGTCAGAAATGCATTCATTTCCTACATGAAGTCTCTAATATTTTACAAATATATTGATTGTATTTAATGATTTTAAGTAGCTTTGCAAACCTAAAATAATACTCTTTACTGTTTTTTCATATAGTTATTTCTTTCTTGAATTAACTAAAACTTTGCCCCTGAGTATAATTTCGATCTCTAATATGTGTCCAAGTGGCTACTGTTTTCTTCTGGATATCTGTTACTTTCCCATTTTCCCTAACCCCCAACTCTGTGATTACAAAACAGGAATAATTAGTAGGATGATCAATGAGGAGAAGAAAATGTAATATTTGTAGATATTTGACTTTCTGATTACTTAATAGGCTCCTAATTTGATACTCTAATGGCTGTATTTAGTTGACAATAATACCACCATCTACAAGTTGGTGAGTTAAAGGCCAAAGAAAGCAACCCACTCATTTATAGGTACAATAAAAATCATAAAATCACTAAAAGTAAAATAGGTCTAATACAAGGAACAACTAAGGAAGCTGTGGAATAATTAGGTGTTAACAAACTTAGCCTAAGGGAAATGACATGGAGTGCTAAACTTGACTGTGTACTTTGAGGATATTTAAAAAATAATATGGAACTTTGATATACTGTAGACCACATCTGTATATCAAGATGAACACATTTTTCCCTGTCTAATACTTTGGGATATTATATGTCACACAGAGTTCTTCATTGGAATAATAAAATGTATCCAAAATAGGTTTTTTTTTTTAAGAGGGAGGGAATAATTTGTATTTTAGTACTAAAGGAGAGCCCCAAATGCTAACTCAGAGTTCTGTGAGGTCGTATTGATGGGGAACTAGAATGCCTTGATACAAGCAAAGTTAAATGAATACTTTTTCTGAAATTCTAAAATAATTATGAAAAATCATATTCATACTTGAACATTTTAAAATTGTTACCTAAAAACTTCCATAAGAAGTTTAAGATGCTAAGAAGGGTGTGATTTTTTTTTTATTGAGTTTATTGGTACATTTAGGGATACAGTACAGTTACATTCATTGTTGGGATCATGTACCTTTACATGGCAAGTCTTGATTCTCATTTTTTCCCCTTACCTCTGCCCTCCCTTCACCCCCTCCTCCCCTCCCCATCTACAAACACTTTATTTTCATCTTTTCATTCTCTCACATTTTTTTCTTTTCCCTTTTTGTTCTTCCCCTACGTATCACACCTTCCCTACACCTTTAGCTCCTTTCCTCCCATTTCTAAATGTCAGTAATCTTATTAGAATCTTATGCATTGTTGCAGAATATTCACACCAGGGAAACTATTTGGTATTTACACATGTGGGACTTATTTATTTCACTTAGGAGTATATCTTCAATATGTATCCATTTTCCTATGAATGAATCTATTCTCTCGCTCTTTATGGCTGAGTAATATTCCATTTTATAGAAAAACCACAACTTCTTTATCCAGTTTCCAACGGATGGGCAAATAGGTTGTTTCCAAGATTTAGCTATTACAAACTGTGCCGCTATAAACATGGGTGCACATACTTCTCTGTGATATGATTCTTTTAGTTCTCTTGGAAAGATACCCAACAGAGGGATGGCTGGGTCAAATGGAACCTCCAGTCCAAGCTCTTTGAGGTATCTCCATATTGATTTCCATAGTGGTTGCACTAGTCTGCACTCCCACCAACAATGGAGGAGGGTTCCTTTCTCCCCACAACCCCGCCAACATTTGTTATTGTGTGATTTCTTGATAGCAGCCATTCTTTGTGGGGTGAGGTGGAATCTCAGTGTTGTTTTCATCTGCATCTCTCGAATGACCAGTGATGTGGAACATTTTTTCATATATTTTCTTGCTGCTTTCACTTCTTTGTATGAGAAATGTCTGTTCATTTCGGATGCCCATTTTTGGATCGGGTCTTTATATTTGGGGGGACTGATTGTTTTGAGTTCTTTATATATCCTTGATAATAGTCCTTTGTCTGAGGTACAGCTGGTAAAAATTTTTTCCCACATTGTAGATTGTCTCTTAGTTCTGCTAATGGTTTCTTTTGAAGTACAGAAGCTTTTTAGTAAGATGAGATCCCAGTTGTTGATTCTTTCTGCTAGTTCCCGTGCTACTGAGGATTTGTTCATAAAGTCTTTTCCTATACCAATGTCTTCCAGAGTTCTGCCTAACTTACTTTCCAGCAAGTTTAATGTTTCTGTTTTAATATTTAGATCTTTAATCCATTTGGATTTTAATTTAGTGCATGGCGAAAGATAAGGGTCTAATTTTAATCTGTGACAGGTTGATATCCAGTTTTTCCAACACCATTTATTAAAGAGGCTATCTTTCCTCCACTGAGGATGGTGAGCTCCTTTGTCGAAGATGAGGTAGCTGAGTACATCTGCATTTGTTTTTGTGTCTTCCAGTCTGTTCCATTGATCCTCAGGCCTATTTCTTTGCCAGTACCATGCTGATTTTATCACAGTGGCTTTGTAGTATAGTTTCAAATTGGGAATTGTTACACCTGGTGCCATGTGACTGTTGCCTATAATGGCTTTTGCTATTCTAGGTCTCTTGTGGTTCCAAATGAATTTTTGGATTCTTTTTTCTAGTTCTGTGAAATATAGTGTTGGAATTTCAATTGGCATTGCATTGAATGTATATAGCAGTTTCGGTAGTATGGCCATTTTCACTATGTTGATTCTTCCTACCCAGGAGCAGGGGATATCTTTCCATTTTTTTATATCCTCTTCGATTTCTTTTTTCAGAGTGCTGTAGTTTTCAGTGTAGAGATCTTTTGTTTCTTTTGTTAGATTGATTCCTAGATACTTCATTTTTTTGGATGCTATTGTAAAAGGAATTTTTTCCCTTATTTCTCTTTCTGTCTGTCTGTTATTTGTGTATAGAAAGGCTATTGATTTTTGGGTATTCACCTTGTATCCAGATACTTTACTGAATCTGTCAATTAAGTCTAGAAGTTTTTTGGTGGAGTTTTTTGGATCTTCAATGTAGAGTATCATATCATCAGCAAATAATGATAGTTTAACTTCTTCCTTTCCTATCTTTATTGCTTTAATTTCTTTCTCTTGTCTAATTGCTGTGGCTAATGTTTCCAGAACTATATTGAAGAGAAGTGGCGATAGTGGGCATCCTTGTCTTGTTCCTGATTTTAACATGAAGGTTTTCAGTTTTTGGCCATTCAATATGATGTTGGCTGATGGTTTTTCATAAATAGCCTTTATTAAATTGAGGTATAGACCATCTATTCCAATTTTTTGCAGGGTTTTTATCATGAATGGGTGTTGAATTTTATCAAATGCTTTTTCTGCATCTATTGAGAGGATCATATGGTTTTTGTCCTTGACTTTGTTAATATAATGTATTACATTCACTGACTTTCGTATGTTGAACCACCCTTGCATCTCTGGAATAAATCCGACTTGGTCATGATGGATGATCTTCTTAATAATCCTCTGTATTCTGTTTGCTAGTATCTTATTAAGGATTTTTGCATCTATATTCATTAAGGAGATTGGTCTGTAGTTCTCCTTTTTGGTTGTATCTTTCTCTGGTTTGGGAATCAGAGTGATACTTGCTTCCAGGAATGAATTTGGAAGTATAGCTTCTCTTTCAATTTCATTGAAAAGTTTGAAGAGTAATGGTAGTAGTTCTTCTCTAAATGTCTTGTAAAATTCAGCAGTGAATCCATCAGGGCCTGGGCTTTTCTTTGTTGGTAAGTTTTTAATTACATTTTCAATTTCACTGATTGTGATTGGGGTGTTTAAAATGTTTTTATCTTCTTCGTTCAACTTTGGTAATTCATAAGTATCTAGAAATCTGTCCATTTCTTCTGTGTTTTCCATTTTATTAGAGTACAGGTTCTCAAAGTAGGTGTTCATGATCCTCTGGATTTCTTTCGGATCTGTTGTGACTTCGCCTTTTTCATTCCTAATTGCATGGATCTGAGCCTTTTCTTTCCTTTTTTTGATAAGATTAGCTAAGGGTTTGTCAATTTTATTTATTCTTTCAAAAAACCAGCTCTTTGTTTCATTTATTTTTTGTATCGTTTTCTTAATTTCAATTGCATTGATTTCTGCTCGGATCTTTATAATTTCCTCTCTTGTTCGAGCTTTGGGTTTTTCTTGCTCTTGTTTTTCTAGGAGTCTAAGTTTCATCGTTAAGTTGTTTATTTGAGCCCGCTCTGTTTTCCTAGTGTGGGCATTCAATGTTATGAATTTTCCACGTAGAACTGCTTTCATTGTGTCCCAAAGATTCCTGTATGTTGTATTGGCATTCTCATTTATTTGTAAAAACTGTCTAATTTCTTCTTTAATTTCCTCTGTAATCCATTGATTGTTTAGGAGAGTGTTGTTCAGTTTCCATGTGCTTGTGAAGTTTCTATAGTTTCTTGTGCTATTGATGTCTAGTTTGATTGCACTATGATCTGATAATAAACAGGGGATGACTTCAATTTTTTTGCATTTATTTAGACCTGTTTTGTGAGCCAGTATGTGGTCTATTTTGGAGAATGATCCATGTGCAGCCGAAAAGAATGTATATTCTGGTTTTTGGGGGTGGAATACTCTATAAACATCTATTAAGTCCATGTGTTCCAAAGCTTGGTTCAGTTCTATTATTTCATTGTTGATTTTCTGCCTAGTAGATCTGTCAATTTGTGATAGTGGGGTATTTAAATCCCCCACTACAATTGTATTAGTGCTTATTTGGTTTTTCATGTTACTTAATATTTGTTTTATATAGTTGGGGGCATTTATATTTGGTGCATATATGTTTATGATTGTCAGCTCTTCCTCTTGAATTGTTCCCTTTACAAGGATGTAGTGTCCTTCTTTGTCTCTCTTAATGAGTTTTGGTTTGAAATTTACTTTATCTGAGAATAAGATTGCTACCCCTGCTTTTTTCTGGACTCCTGACGCATGGAGAATTGTTTTCCATCCTTTCACTTTCAGTCTATGGACTTCCTTTTGCACTAGGTGTGTTTCTTGTATACAACATATTGTTGGATTTTGCTTCTTAATCCATTCTGCCAATCTGTTTCTCTTGATTGGTGAATTGAGGCCATTAACATTGATGGTTACAACTGATATATTTTGACTTATTCTTGTCATGTTTTTGTCCATTTGTTGACTCTTTTTACTTTTTCTCCCATCTCCTTTTAGTTTCTTGCCTTGCCTATTTGATTTGGTCTGTTGGGCCTCATGTTATTGTGAATTTCGTTGTCCTTTTCTAGGATATTGTTTAGAATTCCTTGCAGTGCTGGTTTGGTGTTCATGAAATTTCTCAGGTGCTCTTTGTCGTGGAAGTATTTTATTTCCCCATCTATTTTGAAAGAGAGTTTTGCAGGATACAAAAGTCTAGGTTGGAGATTCTTTTCTTTTAGGACTTGGAATACCTCACTCCAGGCTCTCCTTGACCTAAGGGTTTGTGTTGAAAAGTCTGCTGTGATTCTAATGGGCTTCCCTTTGCATGTGATTTGTTTCTTTTCTCTTACTGCTTGTAGTATTTTGTTTTTCTGTTGGATTTCTGGAATCTTGATTATTATATGTCTAGGTGTAGATTTTTTTTGATCGTGGCTAGTTGGGGTTCTATATGCCTCGCTTATCTGTATGTCTAATTCTTCCAAGAAGGGTGTGATTTTTAAAGCATGTTTTAACTATGATGTTTTAAAATTGGAACTTCTATAGCATACTTAAAAGCATAAAAGTTTTAAATAGTATATTCAGACAGTCCCCAATTTACAATGGCTCAACTTCACAATTTTTAAATTGACAGGTTTGTGAAATGTACATTCAGTAGAAACCGTACTTGGGAGTTTGAATTTAAATCATTCTATGCTGGCAATATATGGTCTGATCCAGGGTAGTGGTAGTGGTAGTGATATTATTGGTAGTGAGCTGCATGCAGCACCCCCAGGAGGAATACCGGCCTCTGTACAATGCTCTGTGGAGCTAACCTGTGATGTTGGGTATATTAAACACATCTTCAACTTAGGATATTGTCAATCTATGATGAGTTTATTTGAATGCAACCTCGTAGTTAGCCAAAGACTACCTGTAGATTCAACAGTAACATCATTCATTTAAAATACATGAACATTTTCTGTTCTTAATTTTAAACATTTAATTAGTATATGTTTGCCAAACATAATTATTGCATTCATTGTGGGGAATTGGTGCATGTACATGACATATCAATTCTTTTTATTTCTTCTTTCTTCCTTCCCCCTTCCTCCATCTCTTGGTTTCCTTCCCATCTACAGAAGATCTCTCTTTCTTATTATTTATCTTTTATTGTGGTTTTTATCTGTTCTTTGAGTTTCTCATATAAGAGAAACCATGTGATATTTAAGTGCGTGTATATGATTTATTTCATTAGTGTCACAAAGTGGATTCATTTTCCTACAAATGACTACAATTTGTCCTTTCTGGAAGAATAGTACTCCATTACATACAAATACTACATTTTCTTCATCCATCCATTGATGAACACTTTTTTCTTTAGTAGTTACAAATTTTACATTATACCTTATTGTCTGTAAAGTCATAATTCATTCTATATCCACTGTAGAATTGTCTTTGGAAATGCATTAAATAGCTACTGGTGTTTCATTACTCAAAACAATTGAATTGTATAAACGTACAGAAATTATTTATTATTGATTAATATGGTTTCTTGGGCTGGGGATTTAGCTCAGTGGTTCTGCCACGTGCCTCACAAGTGCAAAGTCCTGTGTTCGATCCCCGGTACAAAAAAAAAAAAATACTGTTTCTATTCAGACTTTCATCTGTCATACTTCCCTTTATGTTGAGCTTTATAGGAATGGTTGAATCATTTTTTGGAGGCAACTTTTTGGCCATTCATTTAGCATGTATTTAGTAGTTTATATATTTAAGAAGTTGACATTCACTTCTGTGGTAGTTGTGTAATAGTTAACCATGGTGCAATGGGAGTGATTCCTAGGGCTAGAGGTTGAATGGTAGTAACTGAAGGTGCTGCCAGCATAGAGTGGTAAAGAGAAACAGAGCTGAAATTAATGGAGGTAAAAGTTAGACTGTAGGAAATTATCAACAAAATATTTGTTTTTCATCAACACTCAGTCAAAACAGAAGTTCTCACCTATCAAGAATATACTCGATAATGCTATATGTACAGTTTTGTAAATGCATCATGCAGTTTTCTCCCTTTTCGAGACAAGTCACACAGAACAGAATTATTTTTGCTATTCATAAATTTGTAGCAATACTATAAGCAGTATTTATGTCTGTAACACACACACACACACACACACACACACACACATATTTTTTTGGTACTGGGGATTGAACTCAGGACCTTATGCTTAGAGACAGGTGGCACCACTGAGCTAAATCGCTGGCCCTAAAATCGTATATTTTATGCATCCAAACTATGAAGGAATGCAAGCAAAAAATATAAAAAGAAAGAGCTGTATCAGGCCCTTAATTAAAATATGATATCTCAAGATTTAGGAAAAATTATGTGTCTTTTCACACCATCAAATTTGTAATGTTTTGCAGTGTTTAAATTCTAAATAAATATTCATATTCATATCTAAATTTATATTCTTTTTCTTAAGGGATCTCCCCTTTCCAAATTATGTAAGCCTTAAACCCCATGGAAACTGCCCAGTGTCCTTGTATTTGGTCTGCTTTTGTGGTTCTGCACAGTCGTATTCAGATTGCAGTAGGAGCAGTTATTGCCCATTCTATAACACAATCCAGAACATTCTAAAGTCCACCCACAAAGCTTGTTCTAATGCTATAATTTGATTTTAATGGAAAATCGATTAACTCAAGGAGTAATGCATCACAGAGCTCTGATTAGGGATGTTTCCATCTATTAAGAGGTTTTTTTCCTCCTAGCTTTTAATTTTGAAAAAATTCAAATGCATGAGAATATTAGAAATATAGCACACTCAATGCCCATTTTTAACCTAGATTTACCAACTGTTAACATTTTATTATATTTTCTTCCTCTTTCCAAATAATATAATAATAAAGATAATAGTAAATGTATACATTATTATTGCTAAAACATTTGAGAGCAAGTTGTAGACCTCCTGATTCTTTATTCCCACATGCTCCAGAATCCTCTCTAAAAACAAAGTCTTCTCACATGAGAAGTTCCCTTTCCAAGGAACGGCTAGTGGCACAGCTACAGAGAGTGTACAGTCCCAGCTGTGAGCTCACTTAGGTCAACCAACCTCAGCGGCCTCAAGCAGTGGCCTCTTGAGTCAGATGCAACATCCTTCTGGAAGCAATTTCTATCAGGTAACTGAACTAGGTGATAGTGATGGTGAAAAGAGGCAATATTTCAGCTGATTTGGGTTGCCTCTGCTGAGCAATAGTCACTTCAGCACTTCCTTGAAGGACTCCTTAAATGCTGGTGAAGTCCCAAGGATCCTGATGTCATTTCTCTTTTCTGACTCTCTTGAATTGTTTTTTTTTCTCTTTTTTTGGTTGGTGTTTTTGCATTTGAGGATCACAGTATTCTGGACACAGGTAAAGCACAATTCATATTAATCAAAAATTTAATTACAGATATCCATATGCAAAAAAATGAATCTTAATGCAGATCTTTACAGCCTTCACAGAAATTGACTCAAAATTAGTCATATACTTAGATGTAAAAAGCAATACTATAAAACTAGAGGATAACATAGGAGATTGGTACAGCAAAGATATTAGGTGGAGCACCAAGATGTGACCTGTGAAAGAAATAATTGATAGGCTGAATTTCATTAAAATTAAAATTTTCTACTTGTGAAAGACACAATGAGAAGTTAAGATATGGACTGGAAAAATTTGCAAAAGATCTTTCTTTTAAAGAGCTGCAATACACAAAGAACTATGAAAACTCAACAATAAGAAAATGAACAGTCTGATTTTAAAGATGGGTTTGGAGTGTAACTCAGTTGTAGGGCACTTGCTTAGCATGTCCAAGGTCATGGGTTCCATCCCTAGTACTGAAAAAGGAAAAACTCACTAAAGTAGATATAAACATAAATTAGCATATGAAAATATGCTCAACATCATAGACCATTAAGTCAGGTCATCCTAAAGAATTGCAAATTAAAACATAAGTGAGATACTTACTACTACACAGTTACTAGGATGACCAAAATTCAGAGCACTGTCAACACTAAATTCTAGTGAGGATGAGAAGCACCAGGACCTCTTGTTCATTGCTGGTGGGAATGCAAAATGGTACACCTATGATGGAAAACAGTTTGGCATTGTTACCCTTAACATATGATCCAATCTGCTCCTTGATATTTACCTAAATGAACTATCTTCATTCAAAAACCTGTATACAAGTGTTTGTAGCAGTTTAATTCATATTTGCCCAAATTTAACAGCTAACAAGATTTTCTTCAGTGGGTAAATGGATCAATTGTAAGATATTCAGACAAAGGAATATCATTCAGCACTAAAAATAAATGATCTCTCCAACCATGCTATTTTGGAAGTGGGAAAACCATGAAGATTATAAAGAGAGCAGAGATTGCTAAGGACTTGGGGGAGAAAGGAATGAATAGACAAAGTACAATTTTTAGGGCAGTGAAGAAACTCAGGATCTCACGCTTGCCAGGCAGGCACTGCACTGGTGAACTAAACCTGCAGCCAAGTTTTAAATCAGGTGCCATATCTAGGCAATTCTAGGCAATTATTTGTATATTTTATAAAATCTAACTTCTAATTATGAGTTGTTGAGAATGGCTTTAGTGTTTTTGGTTCTTTTAGATAGTTCTAGGTACTTTGATCAAACATGGATTCAAAAATTATAGAGCTTTTCTCATTGTAGTTATTTTCAATATCAGTTATTAGAAAGTTGACTATTACAGTTTTGGAGATAACTGCAAAAGAAGGCCTTATGTACTCATAAGGCTCTGAAACTTATATTTTATGTTTTAGTTGTGGAATTTGAATGGGGTTTTAAAATATTCTGCTTATCTTCCCTAAGGGAGAAAAATCTCTGAACATTAGAAAAGAATTACCTGTTGCTGGAACCAGAAAACCTATTTGGTTTTCTTGAGACGTTGTGAAATCTTACCTTTGCCATTTAGTTTTTTTTTTTGTTCTTTGTTTTTGTTTTTTGTGTTTTTATGGTATCAGGGATTGAACTTGGGTCCTTCCACTTGCAAGGCAGGTGGCGGAACCACTGACCTAAATCCCTGGCCCTCCTTTACCATTTAAATTAAGATAGCTCAAACCTGAAGTCAAACTATTGAAAGCATCTCATAAATATACCACTTGAAGAAGACCTTAAAATAACAGTGTGCTTTACAGGTTATGCTGTGTTATGAGGAAATGGTATCATCTCATCTCTCATTTCCTTTCAAAAGCTATTGTCTCTAAATTTTAAAAAATGGAACGTTGAACTTCTTTATACAGCATGCTGAGATGGGGCTAAACTTTGATCTTATTCATAATGTTCATTATTGGGGCCGGGGACTTAGCTCAGTGGCTCTGCCACCTGCCTCGAAAGCGCGAGGTCCTGAGTTCAAATCCCTGGTACCAAAAACAAAATAAATTCATCATAATGTTCCTTATCTACTATGACTTGAATTAAGAACTGGAGACATAATCTTTCTGCTCTTTATGGAGAAAGCAACCTGGAGACCAGCAACCTTGAGCAGAACTCATTTATTTGTGTAACAACATCCTACCTTGTTGGATGTTGTAGGTACAGTGGTGGCGCCCATCCTGTAGTGCACTTTCTAGTCCACATCATGATTCTGAAAGAAATTAACTAAACGGAATCTCTTCTCCAACAGCACCACAGTGAATGAGGGATCTTCAGGCAGTTCTGCATTGCAGTAGTCCTTTGCTTTCCTTTATGTGGAAAAAGATGAGCTAGACCAACACACCAGGAAAAGGTAGAAGAGAAAGGCTTGGAACTAAAAGATAATTTTTATAAATTACTAAAAGACAATTTATGTCAATTACAATAGGGTGGATCAAATGAACATGTTCTCCAAGGCTTTATATATTTAAAATATATAAAGAAAGAAATTTTGCATGCCATCTACTCTATGATATTTCTATTAAAGAACTCAAGGAACCTATTACTCAGTGTCCCAAATGGAAAAGAAAAAGTTATGACTGGTTGTCATCTCTGTCAACCATATCAGGTGTAAAAGAGAGTGGCAGGTCACTAAATTCAGGGAAAGGAAAACTAATGGAGTCCATGATGCTTGACACAAAAACTTTTTTCTGTCTTCTTGTAAGAGAGGGTAACTGTAGTGGTGGGAATATTAACAATTCAAGCAAAGGGAGTGTGATATATTAAGAAATATATTTGGTGTTTGCTCTTGGTGCCTGCTTCTAAAATTTTTGGAATTTCCTGAGTAGTAGGAGTTTTTCTGTTTTCATGGTGTGCCCCATCTGATTACACCTCAGTGTGTGCTAATGATGGCCCATGATGAGGTCTCTCATGACGGCCTCAATTGAGGCTGGTCCCCACAAAGACCAAGTGAGTAGAAGCTGGAATTTTCAGCTCCATACCCAAACCTACTACATGAAGGTACCTTTGAAAACTTGCACGATGGGATTTGTAGCTTTTGAATTGATGAGTTTATTCATCTTCTGGGAGGTTAACACATCTTAACTCCAGAAAGACAATGGCTGTAAGAGGGACTCTTCTTGACCTTACCCTATGTACCACTTCATGTAACTGTTCACTTATGTCATTTATGATAAACTCAGAGAAAGTAAATAAGATAGCTTCCCAAGTATCTGTGTGTGAGCCATTATAACAAATTATTGAATCTGAGGAGGGCACCACGGGAACCCCCAATTTATGTAGCCAGTCAATCAGAAGGATGGTGTGGGTGATCTATACTTGGGACTGATGTGTGAAGTGAAGGCAGTCTTGTGGGACTGAGCCAAACCTTTAACACATTCATAATGGGGTTGTAATTCAGATGTCTTGCCACCAGTGGTTCAAGCCATTGAGAATATGTTAACCTGTGAAGTCTGACCCTGACCTCTGGAGTAGTTAGTGTCAGAACTGAATTGAGTCAGTGGCCATCCGATTGGTGTCTACTTAGTATCAGAGAATTTCTTGGTGTAGAAAATCCCTGTGTACTTGGTGCCAGAAGGGCTGTATGAATATAGAAACAGAGTTTTCTTTTAGTGACACAATAGACAGTTGAGAAACCAGGGTGGGCAACATCTTATTAAATCCTTTAGAATTATTTTGAGCAGGGTACTTTGAAAATCTGACAATGCCAACATTTTAAAATTCCAAACCTTTCCTTGTGCTTTAATTAATTGGAGCTATTAAAGAGAGGAGTGGCTGGACTAACCTTGGATTTCAAAGTATCCTAAATAGAATGCTTAATATTTCAATGATTAACAAAGACATCATCAAGCACTTCTTCATATATGTGTGCACAAGTGCCAAAAATTATCCATATTTAACACAGTTGGAAAGTAAAATATCTGCCAGAGTGTAAACTAATCAGAAGTCCTATACCATCTGCTTACAGTTTATATCTGTTGTGATTGGCAGCTGTCTGTGCCCTGTCAGTTTTTATACTGTATATCTTAACTGTCTCGCCTGGCCAGTTCTTCAAACCACAGTGATTTTTCTTCAACAGTGTGAACTATTTATACCAACCAACATCCGCTAGCAACCTTTAATAAAGGATATTTGTGAAAGCTGTTCTGTTTACTTGGTGAGAAAAATAGATACTAGGAATTCCTGTGGCTGATTTCAGTTGTTAGCAACAGTGTTACTTTTGCTTATTTCTGCTGTACAGAATGTTGTGTTAAAGGCTGTCCCTACAGTTTCAGTTTAAGTGATAGAATTATTCTGGAAAGTAGTACATTTGCTTGTTCTAGAAAAGCTAAATTGGTTAACTTGAAGAAAGCTGCTTTTTTGGAAAATAGAGCAAAAGCATAAACTTCATGTCATTATTTGATAAAACTTCACTATGTAACAGAGGATGAAGTGAATAGAACCCAAAATAAAAGTCAATATTTAGGTATTCCTAATGGCATTTCCCATCTACTTTTCTTTTTTAGTTCCTTATATAAAAACAATTCCACATTCGATTTCAGTGGAGGGCTATGTTTTCTTTCTTTATTAGTCTGTGCTGTAGTGTTTCTTGCCATCTTTCATGCTTCAGTGGGTCACTCCTGGGCCCTTTCTGTGACTTGAGGATGAGAACAATGGTATTAATTAAAATGGAAAAAATCATTGGCATAAAAAATAACGTGAAGATAATTTCCAAGATACACTTACCAGTGCAGCTTCTGTAGAGCGTGTAAAACAACAAATATTAAACATGTAGTGGAATTTCTATGTGAATAATGATTAATCTTTATAATAATTTTTAATAATGAGGAATCTTACACCTCAATTTTGTGAGATATATGTGAGTAGAATTTTTTCTATTCTTCCTTTCATACATACAGACTGCCTGCAGGCTACAGTGAGTCAACCAGAAGTTTTAGGAACACATTTTAAGAGCTATCATTTGAGGGGATGGAAGCACAGCTCAGTGGTAGTGTGCATGCTTAGTATTTGTTCAATCTCTAGCAAAAGAAACAACTGTCATTCCAGAGAAATCTCACCAATGATTTCTAGTTCTTTGCTTGGGAACTAACTCCCAAATACCTAACTCAATCTTTCCTTTGATTCCAATATATCTTTCTGTAATTGTCTTTTGGATGATTGCTAGGTTCATTAATCTCAGTATTTTAAAAACCTCAGTATATCCTAAAGATCCTCACTCAGTGTTGTTCAAAAGATTGTGAATCTTCAAAATTTCTGTTTTCGTGTCTCACATCCAATAACCACTAAACCTTTTCAGTTGTATCTTGTAACCATACATGTGTGTATGTGTGTGTTTATAAACCATATATGTGAGATATATATATATATATATTACAATTAGGGATTATGGAGCCATTCCCTTCTACTTACTTGTACCTGGTAACACCCCAGGACTAACCCTATCATCACTACCTTTGTTCTAAGGTCTACTACCCAAATGCACAGATAAGAGTAACAAAAGCCCTTGAGCCCAGAAGATTCTGAAGTCCCAAACTAGGATGCATGTGTATTAGACCCATGGAATGATTTATTATGACATTTCTTCATGTTGAGCTCATTAAAGGTTTATACATATGGACTGCATCTCATGCATCCCATTATAAGAGTGAATTATGGGAAAGGACAAGCACAGTATTCAGCACTGTGTCAATCATGCTTTGAAAGACCCAATGGGAAGCATTCTAGACTCCACCCACATTTCAGAACATTAAACCCAATCCATTCAGTGCATGTGCCTTTTTTTCTTTTCTTTTTTCTTTCTGTTTGTGCCATTTTTCCTGCCAACATGAGCCTACTCATTATGAGTGTATTTGCTCCCTTTAAACTTCATTAAACTTAGTTGCTTCTTTACTGTCATGTGCCACATCTAATTCTTGTTTATAGTTCATAAGAACCTGGAAACTTGTCCCCTGGGAGCCCATCACCCAGGGTAACACACCTACTTAACCTGGACTCTTTATCTTTCTCCTACTTTGAGACTGTGTAATTTCCTGCTTGTTTTTCTGCAGTCCCTTTCATATTGGTCTCTCTCTCTCTTGTGCTTCTCCAATTTATATTTCATTTTGATTCTAGAGTAGCTTTTATAAAATGTAAATTTTTGGTGTCTTACTCCCCAAAATAACATTTTTCTTCAGAGTAAAATCTGAAGTTTTTAGTATCACAAACAAGTTTCTTAGTGATCTGGCCATGGCTCACTTTACTTATTACTACCTCAATACTAACATACATTTATTTGACATTTATGAAAATATATTTTGATATTCATTTTTTTGTACATACTACTCATATTTTTCTCAAGTAAGCTTTGGCTTAGTTCAATCTATTCTATAAGATATACTTCAAAATGGGCAACTGGAAATAGCCTTCAAGACACCATATTTTGAGGTAGATATCCTCAATAACCTTCTGTGTAAGTCTATCATAACACTTTAGGGAATAATATAGTATATACTTCTTGATTTTGTTACTCTCATTGTATTTTAAGGTTATAAAAAAAAGATAAACTAATTGGTTTCTATTTGTACTTATTTCCTGATTTATATATTTTTGCATTCAAATAACTTTTGAGAAAAGAGATTAAATATGTAATGTGGACTATATGATAGTTGCAAACATTATTTCATATTGGTTGATTAATTTGTAAATTTATAGAATATAATCTATTTATGTCAAATCAAGAAATAAAAATTCTCCCAAACCTATGGTTTTTGTTTCAACATTAGTGCCAACACACTCTCTTAACCTTTGTGTTCATGGTACAAGCCAGTGCTTCAAAAGAGAATGAAAGCTAATGTCTCAGCAAATAGCCTTCAAGTAGTCTTTGAACTAAGCAGACTTGTAATATTTTTCCTTAAATCTTGAACTCTCATGCCTTGAACCTTTTAAAAAACATATAATGATTTAGATTTATTACAATATAAAGTTATTAAACAGAAATTGTATATATCAAACTCCTCTTTGTTGTACTAAATTAGTTATCTTGAAATGTAATCAGCTTCAAATCTAAATTTTAAACATTTTGGTATATAGTTTTAGAGCAGAAAATAATGAAAAATAAATTCCTGTTTCTTATGAGTTGATCTTTCCCGTAAAGAGATAGCAGTTTTATGTGGTAGAAAGAATCACCAGATGAACCTACTTTATACGTGCTATTTATTTTGTTTTTTGAATATTGTTTGTCCCCTCAGAAACTCATGAGTGACATTAGTACCCTGCCAGTAAGAAGCCCATTATCATTTATTGCCCATTGACCTTGGAACAGAACCATAAGCCAAAATAGCCAACAATAAATAGACTAAGACACTCTGTAATACCTTGATGTGACAGAATTAAAAGTGCTTTGAAAATTATTTTTATGTTACTGATCACTGAATAGATATATTAAAAAACAAAACACAAGGAAACGCGGAGTGATAAGCTTAGGAAGTTTTTATTGTATAAGAAAGACTAAGGCAGAAATATAAGAAGAGTTGCTGGTGTAACTTTGAGCAATTAAATTGGACAAATGAATGCAGCAACAGCAAATAAAAATATAATGACTAGTTTGGATAAGAGTCCTTCATAGGTCAATGGGCTGAAGGCTTCATTCCCCAGGGTGGTAGTGTTGGGGCCTAGTTAGGTCACTGAAGACATGCCCTTAAAGTGGGTTACAGACCTAGCCTTTTCCTTTCTCTACTTTGCTTACTTGGCATAAGGTAACCAGTTTGTCTCTACCACATGCCCACTGCCATTGCCATCTGGCCCACCCATCACAGGCCCAAAGCAATGGATCCACCCCATCTTTGACTGGAGTCTCCAAAACTGTGATCCAACATAAACTTTTTCTCTTTACAAGTCAATTATCTCAGATATTTCATTATAGTGACAAAAATCTGACTATTACAGTAGCTATCATGCTCTGTTTGGTGGGATTTTGTTTAGTAAATGTTTACATTTATATTGGACAGCAAAGTCACAAAATTGTCATCATCATCATCATCATCATTATCATTTTTATGGTCCAGGGATTGAACCCAGGGCTTCACACATGCTAAGCATGCAGTCTCCCACTGACATGTTCCAAGACATGATCCAAGACATGTTCCTGCTTTGATTAAAGAAATATGACACATCAACCAGTGCAGCCAGAGCTAAATGTGAACAAATTGTTATTAGACAAATGCTGAGACATTAGCCTTCATTCTCTTCTGAAGTGCTAACTCATACCATGAATACAAAGGTTAAGAGAATATTTTTTGGCATTAACTTTGAAACAGAAACCACAGGTTTAGGGAGAATTTTAATTTCTTGATTTGACATAAATAGATTGTGTTCTCTTTCCAAATTAAGCAATATTAAATGATATTTGTAACTGGGGTGTAGAAATTTGTTTAAATAATGACAATATTTTGATTAGTGTCTGCATAGCATATGTTCTAACTAGATGACTTAATATTTAAAATTAGTTTCTTATAGACAGTATTTTTGAGTCTTGCATTGGTATCCAATCTTACAATCTGTATTTCAATTAGTATATTTAGATGCTTTCAATTTAAAGTAACCATTGATATGATTAAGGTAAAATCTACCCCCTTGCTAATTATTTTATATTTATTCCATTTGTTCTTTTTTCCTTTGGCTCATGTTTAAAAAATTAGAACATATTTTTTATTTATTTAAGTGGCTGATTATTTGTAGCTCTTTAAAATATTCTTCAGTGTTTACACTATTATTTGTAATGCACATCTTTAATTAAAGTATATCTTTGTATAACATAGCTTGATTTTTATATAGTGCTGTCTAAGAACTGAACATTAAACTCTGTGTCCTCCTATCTTCTGTGATATTGTTGTCAGTCATTTAGTTTTATATATCCTACCAATCCCCAATGCATAGATGTCATGGTGGGTGATGGGATTCTGGTCAGGATGCTAGGTTCTTGTGAGTAATGAAAAAAGAATTTGATGTGTCACGCTATAGTAAAGAAAAAGCAACCAGGTTTAATGAAGTTTTATTAGGTCATAGTACACTCAGAGTGAGTGGGCTTGTGTTAGAAGGAAGAAGAATGGCATAAGTGCTGAATGCACTGAGTTTAAGAATTTTAAATGGGTCCAGGACACCTCCCATCGGGTCTTCTAGAACATGACTGACAATGTGATTAATAGGGTGCTGAATCATGTCAGTTGTATCCATTGAGCATGTCCCTTCCCATAATTTATTCTGTTAGATATATGAGATGCAGTCCATATGCATGAACCTTCAATGAGCTCCAAGTGAAATAAGATTTCTGTAGGCCATGCCAGAGAATCTGGCACATATTTGTTTGGTTTGTGATCTCAGAATTTTCCAAGGTGATCCCAGGTGTCTTTGTCTTTCTTGTCTCCGCTTCTGAGAAGTAGGCCTTAGGAGAAAGGTTGAGGAGGGAGGTTGCCGTGGGACATTGCTCACATGCAGGTGAGTGGAGGGCAGTGGTCCCATAGCCCCAATTGTACTATTGCTGTTGCAACTATTTTTGCTATCTTTTAGTGTGATTAAGAATAAGAAAAAGGGTGGGTATATTGGTACATGCCTGTTAACCCATCTACTTGGGAGCCCGAGGTAGGAGGATCACAGTTTTGAGGCCAGCCTGGTCAACTTAGTGAGACCTTGTTTCAAAAGAAAAAAATAAAAGGGCTGGGGATGTAGATCACTAGTAGAGCATAGCACCCTTTGTTACAGTGCCCAGTATGGAAGCAAGCAATCAAACAAGCAAGCAAGAAAGCAGGAAATGGAGGGAGGGAGGGAGGGAGAGAGAGAAAGGGAGAGAGAGGAAGGAAGGAGAGAAAATGACTTTCATTTTAGGTGTTCCAAGAAATCTTTCTCTTTGTGTAGATCTGTCTCCATTCTTTCGGCTTGAAGAATGTTTTAAAGAATGTCAAGAAATAACAGATCTGCAGGTAATGAAGCTTTAAGGTTTTTTTAATCCTTTCGTAGTGTTAGAGCTTGTATTTAGATATCTCCCCAAAGCCTCATGCATTCATAGATTGTGAGTTTTGAAGGTGCCTGAATTAGTGTAAATGTGGATTAAGTGTGTGATACCAGGATTAAGGGTAAAGAAGTCTCGCCCTGAGTTTGAGTGGCAGCAATCAATCAGATTGTAGTTTGGATGGAATATAAAGGGACAGAAAGAAGGCAGGTTTGCTGTTGTTCCTTGCTGCTGCTGCCTTCTGCCTCCCATACCATGGACTGTTTCTGTGATGACCCTGTCAGGCTGCCCTGACCTGGAGCCAGCTGATTATGGACTGAAACCTCTACAAGCTGTGAGCTAAACTTTTCCTCCCTTAACAACCTTGAATGTTGAGTATTTTGTCTCAGCAATGAGAAAAGGAACTAAAACATGTGATGTAAGAAATATATTTGAAGCTGGGGATTTAGCTCAGTGGTTCTGCTGCCTGCCTTACAAGCTCAAGGTCCCAAGTTTGATCTCCAGTACTGGGGATATATATATATATATATATCTATATATCTA